>NC_133659.1:257974011-258303401 GCF_037893015.1 Macrotis lagotis | reverse complement strand
ATAATATTCTATATAACAAAAAGAAATCCTCTTAAAGAAACAATTTGGGTTTCTCACCCAAGTACAAATGAAATTCATCAGATCCATTTGCAGCAGAAGGAGAAAAGATAATGACCTTGTAAAGGGAGAAAGGTCATGGAATGAAGAGGAAAGATTTGACCTAATTCATAATTTTGTACAATGCTGAGCTGCCCTTGGTGCCATGGACACAATTATCTAGAGCAAGAATTCTTAACGATCTAGTCTTGGGATCCATGAACTTGTTTTTAATATCTTAATAAGTACATCTCAATGTTATTGTTTTCCTTTGCATTCCTGTTTTATTTTTATTTTATGTATTATTCAAAAAGGAGGTCCATTGGCTTCATCAGATACATACTACAAGGGTCCATGGCACAAAAAACCCCAAAACTTAAGAATCTATGATCTAGAAAGGAGAGGAAACACAACTTTTCTCCTTAGGGAGCTCTCAGTCTGATGAAGGAAGGATATGAGACAAATACTTGGGATATAGACACGATCATAATCAAAAAAAAAGAATAGAGTTAGCAGTATAGAAGCCTTTCCAGGAGAGGAGAGTATAAAGTATTGTGACAAAAGAGGGGAGAGAAATGAAAAGAGGGTGGAATAGGGAAAGGCTATGTGAAGAGAGCAAGAGAGTAACTAGTACTGTCAACAAGTAAGTTAATGAGGAAAGAGGAAATAAAGTAATCTGGAAATAGAAAAGTTCATGTTTCCGAAACATAGATCTCTGAGGCTTAGACACATTGTACAATCCTGAAGGTACACTAGCTGTGGATGATTTAATTTTATTAAATGCTTTTTTTCACTGAGTTTAGAAGAAAAGGAGACAGAGAGAAATTACTCTGAAAGGGGTCTCAACAGACCATCTCTCTATTGTCCTATGAGGTCAGTTTTTTCTTGGCTTCCTTAGGAATAACATGGGAAACAGGAACTTGGAGCATTATTCCAATAGTAAAATAGAAGGACATGAAACTTAGGACGTGGTAGTAGGAGTGGGAGGAGGCTCAACTGGAACTTTAAGTCCATAGAGTCAGGTTATCAAGAAATCTTGGCCTCCCTGAGGCTGCACAGCTCACTAACTCAAAGAAATGTCCCAGCCCACTGGCCCAGGTGTCTCCAGGGATTGGGGGGGAGTTCAGACATTAGGATCCTGGTCAAAAATGTGTGATGTTAATATTTGAACCATGGAGCAGTCTGACATACTGCTGAGAATTGATACCTGGAGAACTTTCTGTCCCTAAAATCCAGAATTTCAAAGAACTTTTGAGAGGTCCTAGGAATATGGAAATTAGATATCAAAGGGATATCCTTTATCTGGGAGAGGCAACTTGTCATAGTGGATAGCCTCAGGAAGTTAGGACTTTAAATTCTGCCTCAGACTCTAGCTGTGTGACCTTGAATGAGTCACTGAAATATTCTCTTATTGGCTGCTGATCAGAATGAACAAGTGACTTGTGGATCTTTATTTTATTTTTTTTAGATTTTTGCAAGGCAAATGGGATTAAATGGCTTGCCCAAGGCCACACAGCTAGGTAATTATTAAATGTCTGGGATGGGATTTGAACTCAGGTACTCCTGATTCCAGGGCCGGTGCTTTATCTACTGTGCCACCTAGCTGCCCCCTCAGTGGATCTTTAAAAAAAGAACTTTTGCCTTTTTTTCCCTTTTGTTTGCTTTCCTTGCTATGACCCATACTTAAGTTTAATTTCTGACACATATTGCCTATGTTACTCCTGGGCAAGTGCCCTAACTTCTCAGTATTCTTATCAACTTTCTATGACTGGGGCAACTAGGAGGCACAGCCCAAAGTCAGGACTATCTGAGTTCAAATCCACTAACTGGGTGATCTTAGGGAAGTCATTTCATCCCAAATGCCTGGACAAAAACAAACAAACAAAACCTTTCTATGACTATAAATTGTAGAAAAGTTGATACATTGAATTGATAAATAGAGTTCTCTATACCAAAGAAATCCCAAATTCAATCCCAATATTAGGCTAGTTCCTGAATATAGGTATCCAAGTGGTTGTGTCCAGAGACAACTTTGTGAGTTCAGAAGCTTGGAGATCTTGGGTCACTTGGAATTGACTAGTGACAGGAAGTATTTCTGCATTAAAGTTACTACTAACAACAAGAAAGGCTCAGCTTCTGACCTAGTTTGCCAGAAGATATAGACCTGGAGAGAATTATTTGGACAGTTGTAAAGTCAAAGTGAAATGTAAGAATTTCTATTCCGTGATTCCACAAAATACTTTGTGTTTATATCTATATTTTTAAGATTTAACCTCCCAATTAAAACTTGTTGAATTTTATTATATTTTTTCTAACTATAAAGTAATCCTTTAGTATTACAATTGGTATAATTCTAAATAGCTATGTCAATTTAGGCAGTTTCACCAGTTTTATTATTTTTGAAAGCCTATGAGCAATTAATATTTCTCCAATGTTTTTAGGTCTATATTTGTGTGAAGAACTCATCTGGGTCTCAATGTGTCTTAAGCATTTATTTTGTGTGAGATAGAGATTCTTAACTTGGTGTTATGTAAGCAGAAAATGCAAAGTCTGTATTTGATTGAATATAAGGGAGGAGAGTGAAAAGTTCAGGAAAATACTGAGTCACAAATGGAAAAAATGGAAGCAAGGTGGTGCAGAAATAAGGATAATTAGGTAGAAGACAAGGTTTTGGGGAAAAGATAAAGTTCAGCTTGTAATATCTCCAGGATACTCAGATTGAAATGTCTAACAAGCAGTTAATGAGGCAGGCATGGAATTCAGGGGAAAGATTTGGGTTGAGTATTCAGCTCTAGAAGACTTTTGTATAATGATAATTAAATATGACTGAACCAAAAGGTTCCATTTAAAGAGAGAAAAGAGCCCTAGAACAAAGTCTTAGGGTGAAACCACAATGAGGATTTAGCAAAGGAGGAACAATTAGATAGGTAAAAGGAATAAGAAAAAAGTGTCATGAAAACCCAGAGAAGAAAAGTATTCAAGAGGAAGAGGTAGTCAGCCATGTCAAATGCTTCAGAGAAGTCAAGAAAGATGAGAATGAAGAAGAACGTTATCAAATTAATAATTCAGAAATGTCCTGAACTATATAAGGACTTCTGATTTGTTTTTCTCCCTACAGGCTCTCCCTGCTCCAATCTGGCAAAAGACTATTGGATCTGATCTTTAAGAAATCATTTATAGGGGTGGCTAGGTGGAGCAGTGGATAGAGCACCGGCCCTGGAGTCAGGAGGACCTGAGTTCAAATCCGGCCTCAGACATTTAATAATTACCTAGCTGTGTGGCCTTGGGCAAGCCACTTAACCCCATCTGCCTTGCAAAAAAACTTTAAAAAAAAATCATTTATAAGGTTGGAGAGAAACTAGAGTAAAAGAGCAAAGAATTTGGGATGATGATAAGATAGAACTCGCCCCCCACTTCTTTTCTTAGGAAAGCATGAGAAGAGATCCTGTACTGAGAAGCAAGGTGAAAGAATGGGAGACAATAAAAGAAGAGGAGATTTGGTGTTTATTGGTTTTTCTTTTGAGGCAATCGAGTTTAGGTGATTCTCTCAGGGTTATATAGTTATTGAGTGGCAGAGGTCAAATTTGAACTCAGGTCCTTCTGACTCTAGGACTAGCATTCTATTCATTCTGCCATCTAACAGCCCAAGAAAAGATTTGAAAAGCAGCTGTGAAGAAGAGATCAATAATCTATTAGGGAAGAACAAAGGGATCACCTTTCTACAATGATAGTCTAGTTGAAATTAAATAGCATGACTTTGTAGTGAACTCAACCAACATTTGAGTTCAGGTTCCACCTTTATATATAACCTTAGGCAAGTCACTTAATCTGTAAGGGTCCCCAAGTAATTTTCTATAAAATTATAATTTACTATACAGTTGTCAATCTGCACTATCAGAGAAAGTTATATCAATAGGATTTCCCTGTACCAGTAAAATCACAGGTCCAATTCCCTTCCTTTCAAATTTATATAAATTATAACTATAATATTAATGAGATAAATGGACTTGTTTTTCATTTCAAAATTTTTCAAAACATGATTTTTTTTAGTGGTGAAATCACTATTTGTAATTTTTTTCAAACCCTAATCAATATTAATATTTGTCTTTATATTAGCAACAGCAGAAAAATATATATCACGCAAATAAAATGTATTAAATTGTGGTAAACTGTATTTTTGATAAATAAAAAACTTTTTGGAGTTTTAGCCAAAATAAATTAAAATTATCAGATCTTAAATTTTTATTAATATTAAACAAGCTATTATAACTCTATGAACTATTACAAGCCTGTTTTTACATGATTAACTATTCCAATTCAAATAAAGTAAGATCCAGTGTGTCATATTTATCCACAACAAATGATCATCACCTTTTCATTTTTTAAAACATTTAGGTATTTAAAACAAAATTATATATATATATATATGCTAAAATACAGAACTTTGCTGGACCAAAGAATAGGAAATAAAATAGATCTCCCATTGATCAGGATGTACTGTAAATAAAAAATTCAATATATAAATATAATGGAATATCACTTCACTGTAAGAAATAATGAATGTGAAGAATTCAGAGAAACATGAAAAACATATATGAATATATATATGCAGAGTGAGTGAAGGAAGTAGAAAACAAAATAAGATATGCAAACTATTATATAAATGTAGAAAAAGTCCTAAACTGAATAATGTGCAATTAGAATGATCCAGTTTGGTCCCAAAAAAGGAAAAAACATTTCTCCCCTTTCTTTGCAGAGGTAGAGGACTGTGTATATGAAAAGTTGCATACATTCATTATCAGGGGAATCTGGGTGATTCAGTGGATAGAAGGAAGGTCTGGAGTCGGGAAAATCTCAGTTCAAATTCAAACTTGGATACTTATCAGCTAGATGACCCTGACCCATTCACTTAACCCTGTTTGCCTCAGTTTCCTCATCTGGAAAAAGGAAATGAAAAACCACTTGAGAATCTTTGCTAAGAAAATCCCCAGTGAGGTCATGAAGAAGCAACTCAACAATACATTGTCCGACTTCATTGATGGCTTAGTTAGCTTTGTTGAACTGTTTTTTCCTCTTCTTTCTGTCTCTTTAAAAAAATTCTTCATTATAAGAGACGGCTCATTAGTGAAGGGGACAAATACATTTCAAAATGAATGTGATATAAAAACAAAATATGTCAATAAAAGCTTTCAAAAGCCAAATGAAAATTCTTCTGTAGTCAATGGACAAATAAGCAGGTCTTTATTTTCTTTTATTTCATTCACAGGACTGGCATTTTTTTAAAAATTGAAAATTATATAAAATTTTATTTTGTAAATTTATTAAGTATGTTCCCACTTTTCATAAATTCCATTATTTTGTCTTTTTGAATTTTATGGTTGAATGAGGATCTTGCAATCATTTATTTAAGCGTAGTCAGTTTAAAAATATATATCCCGGGGCGGCTAGGTGGTACAGTGGATAAAGCACCGGCCCTGGAGTCAGGAGTACCTGGGTTCAAATCCGGTCTCAGACACTTAATAATTGCCTAGCTGTGTGGCCTTGGTCAAGCCACTTAACCCCATTTGTCTTGAAAAAAACCTAAAAATAAATAAATAAATAAGGCAGATAACCAGGTACTATGAACATCTTGAAGGTATGGGACCAATGCTAAGGGTTCATCTTAAGACCACAACTCAGTCACCTAGGCTCAGGAAACACAAAATAGATGAAGCAGTGAGAAGCCTAAAGTCCAGGCATGCCTAGGTAGGACATGTATCCATTGACATTTGCTTGAAGTCATCATACTCTTCCATCTCTCAAAAATAAGTTCCAGAATTATTTAAACTACATGTACAGAAAGAAAACGTAAAAGAGAAAATAGAAGCTGTTTCTCATTTTAAACTGACACATTGCCCAGGACCCTCAGCTATCATGAAGTAGACAGGAGAGAAATTAAGGATTGCTCAGAATTTGCTGTGACATTACAAAGCATCAAGTCCTTTACAACTGAGCATGTTTCCATAAAAGTGGTCAAGAAACAGGCTCAGTAGTTTATTGTATATGTTCCAGTCAGGGTAGACCACACATGGACCTGTGACAAATTCTCATTATACAAGCACAGTGATTTTTCATTTCTATCATTAAAAGTTCTTGTGATGCACCAGCCCTGGAGTCAGGAGTACCTGGGTTCAAATCCAGTCTCAGACAATTGATAATTACCTAGCTGTGAGGCCTTGGGCAAGCCACTTAACCCCATTTGCCTTGCAAAAACCTAAAAAAAAAAGTTCTTGTGAATCCTAATGATTCTATAGCTGATTATATTCTCCAGATTTGGGCTTTCTGTAGTTCTGTTATTTAAACTGGCTCTATTATCTCTTTGCCTCTGTAATATTACCTTCAATAGCTTCTCCCACAGAGATCATAGATTCCATTACTAAATCATTAAAAGGTAATAAAATCCTGACTTATTAAAATGGCTTCTTGAATAGAAGACGACTGACCTCCCAGCTCCCACTTAATTACTATAACAAAACTCTGAAGTTACAACCAGACTGAATATTGATCAAGAAATCCAATAAGAAATTATAACAAATGCTTCTTTTAATCCAGAATTGCACACAAAAAAAAAGTCAGCCAAAAGCTCACAGAAAATATAAAAAACTCCTGCCAGCAAAGACAGCATCATTATACAGTACCCTCCCATTGTGGGCAGGGACACATGTAGTCTGCAAAGATCTGTATCTAGAGGCAGTAAGAGCTGAAAATCCCCTGAAAAATCTCCAAAATTTCCAGAAAACACCAGGATAATGTTTGTTGTTTATCCTTCATTCTCTGATTACTATAACATCAGGAAGGTAGGAAGGAAAGAAGGGGCTGTGTTGTCCAAATGGAAATGACCAATTGGGTCTCCAGTAGGGCAGCTACTATGACTTACAAGTTGTTGTTGTTTGTCCTTTGTTCTTTTTCTTTTTTAAAAGGCAATAGGACTAAGTGACTTGCCCAAAATCACACAGCTAGATAATTAAGTATCTGAGACCACATTTGAACTCGGGTCCTCCTGACTCCAGGGCCAGTATTCTATCCATTGTGCCATCTAGCTGCCCTTATCTTTTGATCTTGAAGAGGACTGTGACATTGGGAAGGTGATGTCATGACTTGTAAGTGAATTGGATTTAAGTGAGACAGGACTGTGCAAAGTTGCCAATTTCACATCTCTTTCTGAGCCATTTATCAAGGTGAGGATTTTGGAAGACCAGTATGATGCATTAATACTCAGACCAGAATATCCCTGACCCTTCAGCACTAAGGTCCCTAACAGATCTTTCAGTATACTGGAGATGGTCTTAAACATGCAATTCTCTGAACCTTAAAGATCCAAAGTAGGGCAAAGGGGGCAAGGATCTAACTGCTGGAAGTGAAGGTCAACGTAGGAACTCAGGGAGATCTAGGAAACTGGGTAGTATTGACCAACCTACCCAAAAGCTCAGCATAGGGAAGAACCTAACCTTGGCACAAAGACTCCTTTCAAGAACTAAAGCTGGAGAAATAAGCAAAACATAGAAGATATTAATCAATATGAGAAATCATTGTAAATATAGAGATACCAAAAAGCAAGCAACTAAGGGGCGGATAGGTGGTGCAGTGGATAGAGCACCAGCCTTGGAGTCAGGAGTATCTGGGTTCAAATCCAACCTCAGATACTTAATAATTACCTAGCTGTGTGACCTTGGGCAAGCCACTTAACCCCATTACCTTGAAAAATCTAAAAAAAAAAAAGCAAGTAACTATAAAAATTGCAAGCAAAGACTCAAAGAAAAAAAATGCATTTTCCATAAGGACTTATATGAATTCCTAGAATAAATAGAGCAAGAGATAGAGAATAGGTCATTTAGAAGAAAATAAAACTTACTCAAGAAATGAACTCCCTGAAAACTAGAATAAACCAAAAAGAAAAAAATGACTCCATGAAGTGGCAAGAAGTGTCAGAATACAATAACAAAGACTGGGGGAAAAAATAGAAGAAATGTGACATCAAAACAACTGACCTGAAAAACATGTCAAGTAGAAAGAATTTAAGACTCAGTGGACTTTCTGAAAACTACAATTAAAAACAAATGCCTAGACACCACATTTCAGCAATGAAAACTGCTGAGGTCTATTAGAACCAAAGGGTGAAATAAAAATAGAAATAATCTGCCAATAATCTCCTGAAAGGATCCCAAAAAGGAAAAGGTCCAGGAATTTCATAAATAAGATCCAGAATTCCCAAGTCAAAGAAAATACTGCAAGCATTCAGAACAAGACCTGGTAGCATCTACTTAAAAGGAGAGGAGATCTTGGACTGCAATATTCTAAATGGCAAAAGACATGGTCTTACACATGGTCTTACAATTGATCAGCTAATTAGCATTTATCAAGTGCTTATTATGTGCCAGCCATGCTCTCTCCCTGGACTCCATAACTAAAAGGGTCTCTGAGATCCCTCAAGAATGAGTGAGACAAAATAAGATGTTGCTTACTCTGATAAGTTTTCTTGAATGCTTCTGTAGCCAATCGGTGGTCTACCTATTCAATACATATATGTTAGTTGTTCAGAATCAGTTACAGGAAATCTTCACAGGACACACAATGTCCCCAAGAAATTTTCTTTATGCATCATCATAATTCTTCTGGAATCAAGGTTTTGAGCCTCTGCACAAAAAGAGATGATGCCATAGGTGCATGTGCCATACCTCCATTACAAGTGTCTTTATATATATTCACACAAAGATAAATATATATGTGTGTATAAATATTTATACAATACATGTATAGACATATATCTGTTTATGTATTAAACAAGCAGCATAAAATGGAGATTCAAGGTCTTTATAGAAAATACTGTTATGTTTTGCTATGTATTTGGAAATGCCAAGGGGTTTTTGCGCTTAAGTTTAAAATAAAAAAAAATTTTTAAGTGGATAATAGAATCTTTTTTTTTTTTTTAGGTTTTTGCAAGGCAAATGGGGTTAAGTGGCTTGCCCAAGGCCACACAGCTAGGTAATTATTAAGTGTCTGAGATTGGATTTGAACCCAGATACTCCTGACTCCAGGGCCGGTGCTTTATCCACTGCGCCACCTAGCCACCCCAAGGTAATAGAATCTTAAGAAATTGACATGCTAAAGAAATTGTAACCTTTATGACCGATGAGAGACTGAATAAGGTACAGAAAGAAAACAAATTAAGAGAACTTTTTATCTGATTGAACTTTTAATTTTTATCTTGTATAGAAACATCAAAAAAGGAAAATTTTAAAAAACTCTGACTACTATCCAGAGACTGAAATAGGGAGATGATGTTCCAGAAGTGAAGAGAAATCAAGAGAGATGTTTAGAGGCAACTCTGGGAATATTTCTCATAGTTAAAACATTACAAATAATTAGTTAGATCTTCATTTTATTATACATCATACTACTGATCAATTTTATCAGCAGAAACTTTAATATTTATTTAAAATATTTTTATACATAGCTAAATGAACAATGCTTATAGGCAAGAGGATTTCTCTAGCTTCTTAAATAATATTTAATACACTGAGATGAGGTCTCAGAGCTAATTGATAGCAATTTTAGCATTGATAAGGAAATATTAGAACATTCTCCTTAATTATCGTATAATCCAGGAAGAGAAAATGAGGTCATTCCATATAGGCTACATGTAACTACGTTTGACTCCAAAACTCTGGAATACTTCTTTTAGTTTCAACTTTTACAATAGATTTTCTCAAATTGATAATGTCTTTATGAATGAATAAAAAAGTGTTAACTAGTTATTAGGTACCAAGTACTATGCTAAGAAACAAGATAAGTTCATGTTTGCAGTCAAGGAACCTACATTTCAATGGAGGGAATCAGTATATTTAAGGGTCTCTTCGTCAGGAAGTGGTATTTTGTATTAAAGAGTTAAAAGGGTAGTTAGGGGAGTCATAAAGAAGTTATAAGTATATGTTCTTATCAGTAGCAGTGGCTTTATTGATTTGATTATAGTTTCATAACTAGAAAGTGAGGAGAAAGGGAGGAAATGGTGAATAAAGAAGGGTATGCACATGGTAGCAAAAAAGCAAGACAATTACTTGGAAGTAAAGTAAGGCATTATTGAAGCAGCTATCTGAGACTATCATCAATTAGGATTTAAGGGGGCACAGGAAGAGAGTAATGCAATTGTAAAGGTTAAATCCTCCAGGTCCAGGCAGCAAAATGATTGAAGAGATGATGAGAAAATAAAGTGAAGTGTGTTTGAAGCAAGCAGTCTGATATAATGGGCCGTAATTGCTAATCAGAATAGTGGAGTCCCAAGGAAAGGCTCATCACAAAGATATTATTTCACTTTTTAAAAATTAAAGACAAGCTGTATGGCCTTGGGCAAGCCACTTAACCCCGTTTGCCTTGCAAAAACCTAAAAAAAAAAAATAAAGACAAGAGGGGGAAAGGGAGGAATGCAAGGGAGAATTAATGAAATGTAAAAAATTTATCACTAAAACTTGTTTAATTAGAAATAAAAATCAAAGATCATTAACTTTAGGGGTAGCTAGGTGGCGTACTGGATAAAGCACCGGCCCTGGAGTCAGGAGTACCTGGGTTCAAATCCGGTCTCAGACACTTAATAATTACCTAGCTGTGTGGCCTTGGGCAAGCCACTTAACCCTGTTTGCCTTGCAAAAACCTAAAACTTAAAATACTTATCCATAATTGCTCTGGACTTACTTTCATTTTTTTAAAAAAGTTATAGGTTTCTTGCAAACCAACTTATAGTATCACATTCTTCTCACATGTAGGGTTCTGGCTTTAGACACCAGGAGACCAAATTCAGTCTTGAATGAGGCTAACTCTAAAAAAAAGAAAGATTTGAGCTTTTTTCCTACTCACATTTGCCCCAAACTGGGAATCTTATGAAAAAAAAAATCTCTCTTTTAAAAAACTTAGATATGGCACATCTAAAGTTTACCCAAAAAAGAATTAGCATGGTCCCTTTTAGAAAAATTATTTAGGGGCAGCTAGGTGGCACAGTGGATAAAGCACCGGCCCTGGAGTCAGGAGTACCTGGGTTCAAATCTGGTCTCAGACACTTAATAATTACCTAGCTGTGTGGTCTTGGGCAAGCCACTTAACCCTGTTTGCCTTGCAAAAAAAAAAAAAGAAAAATTATTTAAATGTATAATGTATCAGGAATAGAATAAAGATCTATTTCCTCTATAAGAAAAGAGATGCTTAAACTACAAAGGTCTATAAGTGCTTATTTACAATTATTTAAAATATGTGCCATAAGACAAATAACATGTGTATTAAAATATACACTGGAATGTCTCACCACTATTTAAATCTCTTGTGGAACTGCTGAATAGTTATTTCAATATTCACAGTAGATCTATATATGAGTGGCAACTCAAGGTCCATATCTTCTACCCAGTCAGGCATGTGAGATTCATCTTCCTATCAATGGCCATCTTCTCCATGGAGGGAACACTTCCATCTGGATAGTCCAGTTCAATGGCTTTTTATCTCTCAAACTTACAGGATAGCTTTGAAAACTAGAAACCTCCATTTCTCAGGATTGTTATTCAGAGACTAATATGTAGGGAAAGACACTCAAAACAGAAAAGGCAACAATCCAGGGATGACCCTGAAGTTCTGTTTATCTAGTCAAGCTCATATTGTTTACTATTGCAATGTGTTTAAGCTGTGGGTTGCCATTAATACTGGGTTGGGGCAGAAGGAGAGAAGCTCCCCCATAAAAGTCCAAGGGAGAGCTGATAATACCTTTATCCCAACAAAGAGGGTACTTTAGAAGGGACCAGAAACATCTCTCCTTGTGGCCCAAAGAACAGGCAGCTCTTCTTAGCTCAATTATCTTTTTTTTTTGCCAAAACAGAGACTAAAGGATCACCCCATGTTAGTCATATGTAGCCTGTAGTAAGGTGGTAAGCTCATATGATCACCTGAAGGAACCAAGAGATAGACCCAGTCCTGTATGGATATGTTCCAATGGATAACCCCTGATACAATTATACTTATCAAGATCAATGACATTGAAATAAAACACATATTATCATACTTTTTATAAAAGATTGTTTAGTTTTGAATTTATGTACTTCATATTGAAATGCTATAGATTACACAATTCATCTGTGTCAAGAGCTTAAAAAGAGCTGATGATAATGATGATAGGTTGTACCCAAGTCAAGATTTGAGATTCAGCAAGCTAAATTGACCTCATTTTTACAGATCTTTTAAATAATAACTGCACTGTATTCATTGTCAATTGGAGAAAATTCATCATATTAGTTTTGCTTTTACTGACTTTAAACTTCATTTCCTTTGAATATGTGGATCTGCAATACAATGATCTATGACATTTCCAAAGGATTCATGATGAAAAATGCTATCCACCTCCAGAGAAAGAACTGATGAACCCTGAGTACATATTGAAGAATTTTTTCACTTTATTTTTTTTGCTTTTTTTGGCAACATGACCGGTATAGAAATAAGTTTTGCATAATTTCAAATGAATATATTGCTAGCCTTCTCAGAGAGTAAGGGAAAGGGGAGGGAAAGAATTTAGAATACAAAATTTAAAAGTGAATGTTAAAAAGAAAAGTGCAAACACTGACAAAAAAGAAAATTGGATTGATTTATATGGGACTCATACTATGAAATATCCATTCATTTTAGTTATTGTTGTGTACTCTCCTGTATCTCTTGCCCCTTTGTCCTATTGCCAGTCACACCTTGACAAACACCAACCCTTGGTTACCTAAACATTACCCTTCTCTTTTCCTATTCACTGCCATTGAATACTGCTAGAGAAAGTTGCATAATAGTACAAGCTGGATCCATTATAAATTTATGTTATCTCTTCTCAACTGCATCCTCACAATCAAAAGCAATCCTTTTATTCCTTCCTAATTATCTAATACACTTTACTTAGGGGCTGTTCCAAATTCTTCTCTCCTCAACCTCTCTTATACCATCCTTTATTATACCCTTTCAAAAGAGGTCCACAGCTGCTTCATCCATCTCAAGCTCCTTCTCTGTTTTATACCTCAAAACCCACTTTCCATCATTCCCAATTCTACCCTACTTTGCTCTAATCTCTAACGAAGGTGTAGCTCCTTGCCAAGGTCAATCCTTCTACTTTTATTCTTTTCCCCAGCCTCTCCTCTCTTGATCCCCAACTCTCTGGAAGTTTGCCCTTTGGAATATTCCCTCTCTCATCTTCAATACATTCTTATTCACTTTCCTTGTTGCCCGTAAACAAGCCCAGATCTCTCCCATCCTTAAAACAAAACAAAACTAAAAACCTTTACTTGACTCTACCACCTTGTATAATTCCTCTCCCTTTCTGAGTCGAACCATAAGCAAGGGCCATTTTCACTCATTCCCTCCATTTCTCTACCTTCCACTCATTTATCAATTCTTTGCCATCTGGCTTCTAACCTAACTACTCTATTGAGGTTATTCTTCCTGAGGTTCCTGAAGATCTATTAACAGCTAAATACAGTGACTTTTTCTCCGTCCTCTTTCTACTTGACTTCTTCAGTTTTTGTCCTGTCAGAAAGGGCTAAGGGTGGGGAGGAACAGAAGTCTTCCTGGATCCTCTTTCTTCCATTAGTTTCCTCTTTTTTAGGAGTCTTTCCCAGCTCCCCTAACTTAGTAGAGTTTTCTCATTCCTGATTTACTTATCTGTATATATATAGAATGAAATAATAAAAGTCACTTTGAAAACTTTAAATGTGTGCTATTAAATAACCCAAAGAGACTGTTGTTTTTGTCTTTACATCTCCAGAGCCTGGTACAGGACCATGAATGTAGCACTTGCTTTTTAAAAATATGTTGAATTAAATTGATTTGAATGACCTCCAGAGTTTCTCCTTCACTGGTATGTATGTGGGGAGGAGGGAGTGCCCAGAGAGGAAGGGCCAGAGGCCATCCAGGGCAGGAGAGGAGAACAAACAAGGAAAAGCAGGAGATATTACAGTGATCTAGGACTTATTAATGGGGAACTTTAGTCAGCTGTGAAGGCTAAGATGGGGTGATAACCATGCTGGCAGCAATCAAGAGGTGGGGGTGAAGGTGGCTATCAAAAAGCAAGATTATTGGGTACCAGCATTATTTCCCGCCCCTCAGGTTTTCCCCGTGCCCATGCCTGTGTCTTAGATGGCCCTATAAATACCCCCATCCCAACTTTCTCCAGAGACTGCCCCCAAAACATCTTGAGTCCTGTGTCTCTCCCAGTCTCCATCTGGGGCCCTAGCCCAAAGGATGTGGGAATTGCGTTCCTTAGCCTTCTCTCGGGCTGTCTGTGCAGAATTCGTGGCCACACTTCTTTTTGTCTTCTTTGGCCTGGGGTCAGCTCTCGACTGGCCTCATGCTCAGCCTTCTGTCCTGCAGATCTCCCTTGCCTTTGGTCTGGCCATTGGAACCCTGGTGCAAACCTTAGGCCATGTGAGCGGAGCCCACATTAACCCGGCTGTGACTGTAGCCTGTCTGGTGGGTTGCCACGTCTCCTTCCTCCGGGCTACCTTCTACGTGGCTGCTCAGATCCTGGGGGCAGTAGCTGGAGCTGCCCTTCTCCATGAGCTCACCCCACCTGATATTCGGAAGAATCTGGCCATCAATGAGGTGAGTAATCCAGATGTCTTGCCCCTCAGGCCAGGGGATCTCACTATATGATAGAAATGGCACTAGAGTTTCAAGTCAAGGATTTCACTTAACTGGAATTCTAGCCAGTTCCGAATAGTGAAAATACCAGGGACCTTGAATTTATCAGAGAGTTGGTTTCAAATACTTCTCTGATACTCACTAGCTACAAGGCCATGTTCAAATCATTTTACTTCTTTGTGCCTCAGCTTCCTCCTCTATAAAATTTAAATGATAATTCCAGTAGTCTACCTCATTGAATTGTTATGATCAAATGATTTAATCAATATTACATGCTTTATAAATTTCAAAGGGCTTTATAGATGTTAGCTGTTACTATTAGCTATGTGACTCTGGGCTAGTTACTTTGTTTCTCTAAACATATTTTCTCTATAAAATTAAGATATTGACTTTGGTGAGTCAGAAAACATTGTATTATTGGGGATTGTTATTATTTCCAATCTTCAGTAATAGAAAAGGTCCAGGAACATCTTTTGCTGAGTATTAGGATAAGATGGTCTAAGATTTAGAATTTGGGTTTGAATCTGGGACACTAGGTTTGTTATTGTTGTTTTAATGGAAAGGAAAAATAACCAGGACAATCTCTATTTAGTGAGGAATGTTGGGGATTGGAGGTGAAATTCAACTCCAGGTGGAGTCTAATCAAAATCAGAATCAGGGTTAAAAATGTACTTAAAAACTCTCAGAAGTCTAACTTATCCTTAAGAACAGACTGAGGATAATGATAGGTATATAAATTCAGAAATTTTGTCCTCCAAGGACAAACATTAGAAATCAAGGCTCTTAACAACCCCTCCCCCCTTTTTCTTTTTCTTTTTCTTCTTACTGTCCCAAACTCCCTTATCAGTCCAGTGAAGCTTATCTGACTTTAAAGGTTTTTAAATTCATAAATAAAAATACAAAAAAACCCTAGTTATATTGAAACACAGTTATTAAAAATTTTTTCTTAAACTTAAGCTCACATATCTCAGTTAAAAAATCCTGTTGTAGGGGTGGCTAGGTGGCACAGTGGATAAAGCACCCGCCCTGGAGTCAGGAGTACCTGGGTTCAAATCCGATCTCAGACACTTAATTACCTAGCTTTGTGGCCTTGGGCAAGCCACTTAACCCCATTTGCCTTCCAAAAACCTAAAAAAAAAAAAAAAAAAAAACTGTTGTAACAGAAAAAGTATCAGGCAAACTAAACTGGAGAGCTGGGTTCAAGTTCTACTTCACTTGGAACCAAAGGAGGAGGATATAGGTCTGTGGGGTCTGAACAATCCTAATGAGGAGTAGTGGGGGTTAGGGGTAGGGCATTATAGGAACAACTGGAAATCCAGGGACTCTGATTCTCCCCTCAAGGGTCGGTCAGGCGAGGGAATCTACCAAACTCCCCACTTATAGCTCTTCCTCTCCTTTTCCTTGTTTCCCTAATTCCATCTTTTGTCACTATCCTTCTATTTCTGTCTATCAGTATCCATCATCCCTCCTCCCACCTTCCTATGAATAGGTCTATTAGCAGAACTTAGGTTGGGGCCACCCATTGCACTAGATGCACAGGAAAGAGTAACTAATCTTGTGGGAGAACTAATTTCTTACTAGAGCTATATGGATAATTCCTTATGACCCTAGGCAACTCACTAAATCTCCTCCAGTCTCAGTTTCTTCATTTAGCAAATGAAACTAATAATACTTATCCTGCCTATCTCACAGAATTGCTATTGGGGCAGTTAGATCAAGATAGCAGATTAATAACTGGAATCCTAGCCAATTCAGCATAGTGGAGACACCAGGGACCTTGAATTTATCAGAGATCTGGTTTTGAAGCCTTCTCTGATACTAGCTACAAGGCCATGGTCAAATGACTTTACTTCTTTGTGCCTCAGTTTCCTCCTCTATAAAACTTAAATGATAATTCCAGTGGAGTCTACCTCATTGAATTGTTGTTATGATCAAATGATTTAATCCATATTAAGTGCTTTATAAATTTCCCCTCAAGGATCAGGTGAGGTAATCTACCAAAAAGTAAATTCTTAAATACTTAATCTGATCCTAAAATCAAGAAGACTTGAGTTCAAATCCAGTCTCAGATACTAATTAACTGCAAGTCACTTTGCCTAATAATAGCATTTGCCTTCCAGGAGTGTTGTGAGAATTGTATTTACAAAATGCTATATAAATACTAGCCATTATTATTTAAAGCATTATGGAAAATATAATCTAATATTATTTTAGAAATGAGGAAACTGGGGGCAGCTAGGTGGCACAGTGAATAGAGCACCATCTCTGCAATCAGGAGGACCTGAGTTCAAATCCAGACTTCAGACACTTAATAATTACCTAGCCGTGTGACTTTGGGCAAGTTATTTAACCCCATTGCCTTGCAAAAACCTATACAGAAAAAAAAAAAGAAATGAAGAAACTGAAGCCCAGTGAGGTTAGTTAGTGGCAGAATCCAGAATAGGTCCTCTAACTATTTTCATTATGCCCTACAACTTCTTGCAAAGTTAGAACTAAGAAGAAACGCAAACTGTTCTTGTGTATCTGATGCTACTGGAATGTAGTGTTTGTGGGGAAGAGAATTTTCTTGTATAGCTAAAACAAACTCTGCTCATCATCATCTGGGAGACCTCAAAAGCCTGAGCATCAGTTCTAGCCACAGCCTTAGAGAGGTCCTAGAGAAGGTCTTTGAATAAATAATAGCTAGGAATTGCAAGCACAATTCCATGAGAGCTACTCTGATACATTATAAAGAGCTCTAGTCTTAGAGTTTCACATCTATGTCTTCACATGATTACAGCTAGCATTATCTTTGAAAAGTAATTGAAATTCTGTGAATTCCTCATCTGTAAAAATTGAGTATAACTACCTATCTCACAGAGTGGTTGTAAAGAAAACTCACTAAAAGCCTTAAAGATATGTAAAAATGTCAGCTATTATAATGCAGTGATCCATTCTTCAGCTGACTGGGAGAGAGTCAACACTGCAAGAACCTTAGGTACATCAGTCAGTCACATTTGCTACCCTCCTAAAGTGGCCACAACTTTAACTAATGGGATATAATCTCTGACTCTCCAGCTCTCCACCGTGGCCAGATCCCCAAGTTCCAAAGGCTTTATCAATAGTATCCAACACAGTCTTAAAGTAATTCATTGACACAATGGGAAGAGTCTTGGTCTGGAGTCAATTCAGTTGTTTACTTCTTTTTTTTTGTTGTTCTTTTTTTAGATTTTTCAAGGCTGTGGGGTTAAGTGGCTTGCCCAAAGCCACACGGCTAGGTAATTATTAAGTGTCTGAGATCAGATTTGAACCCAGGTACTCCTGACTCCAGTGCTCTATTCACTGCACCACCTAGCCACCCTGTTATTTAGTTCTTATGTGAACTTCAGTTAACCCATTCACCTCTCTGCTCCTTAGTTTTCTTCTGTAAACTGAGAGGTTTGAATTCTATGTCCACAGTTATCTGTGGGATACATAACTCCCTCACTATTTCACATCCCAGCCTCCCCGTTAATCATAGAGAACAGCAGTGAACAAGGTCCTGGTCACTTAGATTCTGCTTCTTTGCCTCATTTTCTCCCAGACGGTGATAATGGGATCTGCTTTTTGGTTCTCTCTGCATTCTTAAAGGAGATACATGAGATGTTTCCCAGAAATATTAGCAAGACTGGACCCTAAGAAAGTTCATCCCATCCAGATATCATTTACAGAGAACACAAAGTCAGGAAAGATAACTAATATTGTGAATGATAGTATCTAAAATGTTCATTATATGGGGCAGCTAGGTGGCGCAGTGGATAAAGCACTAGCCCTGGAGTCAGGAGTACCTGGGTTCAAATCTGGTCTCAGACACTTAATAATTACCTAGCCGTGTGGCTTTGGGCAAGCCACTTAACCCCATTTGCCTTGCAAAAAAACTTAAAAAAAACAAAACAAAATAAAATGTTCATTATGGCTTAGAAAATTAGGCCATATCTAATAAGATAAAATTCAAAAGGGAAAAAAGGAACACTTAGGTTTAAGAAGTTGACTTTGAAAGTTATAGGGAGGCATGAGTTAATAATGTGATATGGTTATAAATGGAAACAGGGGAGAGAGAGAGAGAGAGAAAGGGAGGAAAGAAAGAAAGAAAGAAAGAAAGAAAGAAAGAAGAGGGAAGGAGGGAAGGAAAGAAGAAAGTAGAAAAAAAGAAAGGAAAGGAAAAGAAAAGAAAGAAACTAAGATTATAATGACCCACTTTGGCTCCCCAAAAGAGATAAGAAAATGCATCTGTCTTCCTTCTGTCTTCCTTCTTTGTAGAGATAGAGGACTATGTCTATGGGACATTATTTTCATCAGTGGTGGGTTGATTAATTTTTTGAAACTGTTTCTCTCTCTCTCTCTCTCTCTCTCTCTCTCTCTCTCTCTCTCTCTCTTTCTCTCTCCCTCTCCCCCCCCCAAAAAAAAATCTCTCTGGGAGGGGAAGAGGAAGAAAATAACCTCTGAAAAACAGAAGTGATATAAAAATAACAGATATCAAAACAGATTTTTGAAACATGATTGATAGCCCTAAAAGTTAGTGAAATGTTGGACTGCATGGAAGGACATAGCTAACAAGAGTAAGGAAACAATAAGTCCCCTATACTCTGCTCTTGTTCAATACTATCTAGGTATCTAATTGGGTTTAGTTCTGGGCTCCAGAGTTTTGGAAGAAGGCTGATAAGCTAGAGGGGGTTCCAGAGCACAGTTCAGACCGCAAAAGGTCTTAAATTCATGACATGTGGAGATTAGCTGAAGAAATTGAGGCTACTTAGCCTGAAGAAGAAAAGGCTCAGAGGGGATATAATAGCTGTCTTCTTGAAGTGTTTGAAGGGACGATGGACTAGACTAGTGATGTTTGGCCCCTGGGGGGGGTGGGGGGAAGAACTAGAAGCAAAGAGTGGAAGCAGCAAAGAAGCAAAGGTTGGAAGACAAACTTCCTAACAATTAGCTCACAGTTTCAGGGTGACCCAGGAAGGGAAAAGTGAGGAGCTCTTACTGGAAATATCCAAGCAAAGATTGGATGATCATTTGTCAGGCATGTTGGCCTAGGAATTCCTTCTTGGATATAGATGGACTAGATAATATTAATAGCTAATATATAGCATTTTAAGATTTGCAGAGCACATTACATTTTTTTATTTGATCCCCACAACAATCTTGAAAGTTAGAAATTCCTGTTATTCCCATTTTTATAGATGAAGAAACTGACACAGATGAAAGTTATGACTTGCTTTCTAGTGAGCTGTGATCTGAGGTCAAATTTGAACTCAGGTCTTTCTGACTTTGGGTCCGGTGTATCCACTGTATCACCAATAATGGGATGCTTTTAAATTTTAAATTGCCTGATTCTATGTTTCCCCCTTCCCTTACACTCACTTGATCCTCCCTCTTTTTTGAATGTGGACCTTGGGAAGTAGGGAAAATATTTTTCCTTCAAGATGGAAATCACTGTGAAGGAGGATGATTGCCATCCAGGGGGTGATCTTAGGCAGGACTTCTTATCAGGAAAAGAGATTGGAATAATAATGGGTTAAGTATGTTCTCCAACTCTTAAGATGCTGAGGAGAAGGATGGTTATAACATTATCATTATATTTATTTGTGTATGTCTAAAGTTAAAGTGAAAGTTTTCCAAGTTCAGTAAGGATTTATTAAGTGTCTATTATATGTATTGCAGGAACTATTTAAAGGCAGGGACTGAGATGTTTTTCATCATTGTATCTCCAGGAGTCTAACCAAGTTCTTTGCACATAATAATAACAATAACAGTAATAATAAGGCTAATAACTCACATTTATATCAGTATTTAATATATGTTTGCTTATATTGTAATTGATTTACAACAAAGGAGAAATTTAGTGTATTTGTTAGAGAACTAACAGATTAGGCTTCTCCAATCAGGGAGAGGTGGTGGAATCAACTTCACTAAAAGTATTAAAAGTTAGGGGAAGGGGTACAATGGATAGAGTACTGGCCCTGGAGTCAGGAAGACCTGAGTTCAAATTCAGCCTCAGACACCTAATAATTACCCAACTGTGTGATCTTAGACAAGTCATTGCCTTGTAAAAACAAAACAAAAAAAAAGTTAGGGGGAACTTCACACAGCTGGAATGGCTCAGAGGCTATCCTGACCCAAGGTAAGATAAGGGATCCAAAGATTCTGAAGAGGTCTAGGAATACCCTGTGATGATCAGTGACTCTGATCATCAATAATAATGGGAGAAATTAAACTTTGATTCTAGAAAGGCCTCAGAAGCCCAGGTAGACCACTATAATCCAGGAACTACTGGATAAGGAAGAAAAGAAGAAAAAACAGGTTGAGACCTGGAGAGAAAGTATGGGGGCCTCTTACTGGCAGCTGTTCCAACCAGACCAATGCCCAATACCTGGGGGCAGGGAGAGGCTTGGCAAAATTAGTGACAAAAAACTAGGCTAGGCATTAGGTGTGGCTAGTTATGAAATCAACCTTTAGCTCTTCTGCCTAAGGCTGCTCTGCTTGCTCCCACCCAACCTGACCCAAGAGTGAGATATCAGAAGTTATATTGAGGAGAAAGGCATAATTAGGGAAACTGAGGCTCAGAGAGGGAGTATTGGTATAGGCCAGGACCACATGAAGGAACCAACCCTAGGAAATAAAGACATATAGTACTAGAGTAAACTCTTGGTTAAGGGAAAGATTTAAAGAGTTGGTAATAACCTTCAAAAACTATAGAAAACTTCCCTAACCTGAGAACCCAAAGTGCCAATCAGTGTTGCCAAATTTTGGGAAAAGAGCTATACTTATTAAAAAGCTATAATTCTTTTTTAAAAAATATATTTAGTTTTTTGTAGGTTTTTTAACCTTTTTTAAAAATTAATTTATTTTTGAATTTTACAATTTTTTCCCCTCTCACTTCTCTCCCCACTCCCCCCCCCGAAGGCAGTCTGATAGTCTTTACATTGTTTCTATGCTATACACTGATCAAAATTAAATGTGCTGAGAGAGAGAGATCCTAGCCTTAAGGGGAAAAAATATATGAGATAGCAAAATTAAATAAGATATCTTTTTTTAAGAAATTTAAATTAAGGGGCAGCAAGGTGGCACAGTGGATAGAGCACCAGCCCTGGAGTCAGGAGTATCTGAGTTCAAATCCAGCTTCAAACACTTAATAATTACCTAGCTATGTGGCCTTGGGCAAGCCACTCACTCAGCATCAGTTCATGCACATCCTTCCGGACTTCCCTGAATTCCCATCCCTCCTGGTTTCTAATAGAACAATAGTGTTCCATCACATACATATACCAAAATTTGTTTAGCTATTACCCAATTGATGGACATTCACTCAATTTCCAATTTTTTGCCACCACAAACAGGGCTGCTATGAATATTTTTGTACAAATGTTAGAAGCTATAAGTCTTAAAAAGTATTGGCTCAGCTCCTAAACTTCTTTTTTTTTTTAAGTTTTTGCAAGGCAAATGGGGTTAAGTGGCTTGCCCAAGGCCACACAGCTAGGTAATTATTAAGTGTCTGAGATCAGATTTGAACCCAGGTACTCCTGACTCCAGGGCCGGTGCTTTATCCACTACGCCACCTAACTGCCCTCAGCTTCTAAATTTCTAAAACTCAACTTCCCTCTCAAAAGTAAATCCCAGAAGAAAATGCTACATAGAATCTTCTGACTTCTGCTGTCTAACCTAACTTTCTTCTCTATTCCATTTGCTTCTCTTATAATAAAGATATCCTACCAGAAGCCTGAACCTGTTTCATAATGCCAATATAGGCATACCTTGAAGATATTATGAGTTCATTTCCAGACCACAGCAAGAAAGCAAGTCATTTGAATTTTTTGGTTTTCCAGTGTATTATAAAAGTTGTGTTTATGCCACACCATAGTCTATTAATAGTAATAGTATTATTTCTAAGAAAACAATGTGTATATACCTTAAAATATTTTATTGCCAGAAAAATGCTAACCATCATCTAAGCCTTCAGAGAAGCAAAATCTTCTTGCTGGTGGAGGGTCTTGTCTTGATGTTGATGGCTACTACAGGGTGGTAGTTGCTAGAGACTGTGGGAATTTCTTAAAAATAAGACAACAATAAAGTTCATCACATATGTTGACTCACTTGAACACCTCGAGGCCATTGTAGAGTTATTAATTGGCTTAATTTCAATATTACTGTATCTCAGAGAATAAGGAGACCTGAGAAGAAAGATAGGGTCAACATGTCCAGTGGAGCAGTCAGAACACACACATTAATTGATTATGTTTTCTGTTTTATTCGACCCTGATTCATGGTGTTCTAAAACAACTACAAGTTCACTAATCATAGATCACCATAACCAATATAATAAAAATAATTTAAAAGTTTGTAATGATATGAGTATTATCAAAATGTGACACAGAGACACAATATGAGCACAATCTGTTGGAAAAATGGCACCTCTAGACTAGTTTGATGCAGGGTTGTCATAAACCTTCAATTTGTGAAAAATATAATTTACAAAGTGCAATGAAATGAGGTATGCCTGTATATTCTTTTCTTCCCCCCCCCCCCATTGTCTTCTAAAGCCTAGATAATGTCTGTTCCTAGAACACTTCTCCTCACAGGTTATTCCTTCATCTAGGTCCATCTTTACTTTCCAAGCTCCAGGTAGGGACACAGGGTAGGAAGAAATTATGATATTGGGACTCGGATGGCAAGTAACCCTAGGAATGTATTATTCTATATCATCCCCATGTAGAATGGTAGTGGGGCAGAGAGAGGAATATGGTATCTAGTGAAAAGAGAACTAGATAGGTTATATACCTATTCCTTTGAAGCATCTAGGTGGCACAGTGAATAGAGTATTGGGTTGAAATAAGGAATATTTGAGTTCAAATCCTAATTCAGATACTTCAGATACTTATTAGCAGTATGATCTTGAGCAATTTAATATCATTCAATCTTAGTTTCTCTCATTTGTAAAATGGTAATAATGACAATAGCATCTACTTCACATGATTATTTGAGAGATAAAATGAAATCATGTGTAAAGTACTTTGCAAGATGTAAAATGTTAAATAAATGTTAGTGCTATTATTTTTCCATTTATTAGCTCTATGACCTTGGTCAAACCACAAAATATCTCTACATTTTCGTTTCTTTATTTGTAAAATGAGGTCCAGAAGTCTCAGGTCCCTTCCAGCTATGAAGCCCTGTGAACTTCTTGAAAGGAAGAAAGGAAAGAGAGAAGAGAGGAAGGGAGAGAGGGAGGGAAGGAGGGGAAGGAGGAAAGGGTGCTTACCCATCTCCTGCTTCCTTCAGGTTACCTTTACCCCTCCCTGCTTTCTTTTTCCAGCTCAGTAACAATACAACTGCAGGCCAAGCGGTCACTGTGGAGCTCTTCTTGACCCTGCAGTTGGTCCTTTGTATCTTTGCCTCCACTGATGATCGTCGAGAGGACAACATTGGCTCTCCAGCCCTCTCCATTGGCTTCTCAGTGGCTTTGGGTCACCTTCTGGGGGTAGGTCAAAGCCCAATTCAAACCTCCTAAGAGGGAAAACCCAGAGACACCCTTCCCAAGGAGAAGACATGATTCCCACTGTCATCCCTTAATAAGTACTGTGCCCCCCCCATTAATAATGATGACTTAAGAAAAACTGGCATTATAACTTGCACCTTAAGGTTTACAAAGTATGTTACGTACCCATCCCTTTGGTTCTTTACTGCAGACCTGAGGAAGGCACAGTAGTGCTGATTTTATAATAACATATGGATTGGGGTCACAGGAGTGTTGAACATGTGGAAGGATTAAAACTTTTTCTCCTTTCTAAAAGTCCAGCTCTCTTTACATGCCAGCTCCCAGTCAACAACTGATTTCATATAATGAAATCTTTAACCTTTATCTTGCCCTATGTACTATATACACATATATCTGTCTAGGCCTGGAGGTAAAGTGATGGTGGGGAAAACAGTACAGGGGAGGAGGGAGGATCCTAGTTGTGAGAATACAACCCTGAACGTGAACCCCAGGTTGAATATGAGATAAAATCCTCAGGCTTGTTGCCTTATAGCACCTATTTAAAATCCTGCTCCCTCCTTACTGATAATTGTCCATGATTTTTTTTCTTCCCCAGATCCACTATACTGGTTGTTCCATGAATCCAGCCCGTTCTCTGGGCCCTGCAGTCGTCGTGGGCAAGTTTGATGACCACTGGGTAATAGCTGAAACCTCTCCCCTCCCCACAAAAGATCCCAGAGTGAGATTGAAGGGAGTGGGTTCAGCATTAAAAGATTAATATCAGGGCTATCCCAAAGGAGTTAGATACCACCAAAATGGTAGAGGGTCCAGACTGTCTAAGGGACTTTGATGGTTCTTGAAGGTAGAAGGTTCAGATGTGTCAGTCATTAAAGGAGTGAAGCTCTGAGTATTCAGTTTGGCCCCAAAATGGAGACTCTTTCCAGTGAGTTCTGGGAGTTCCTGAGAAGAGAGTAGGGAAGATCCAAGATAGTCTAGAATTCCTATAATTTCCCTTAGAAATGACTTAGAATCGGGCGGCTAGGTGGCGTAGTGGATAAAGCACCAGTCCTGGAGTCAGGAATACCTGGGTTCAAATCCAGTCTCAGACACTTAATAATTACCTAGCTGTGTGACCTTGGGCAAGCCACTTGAACCCATTTGCCTTGCAAAAAAAATAATAAACCTAAAATAAAAAAAAATGACTTAGAATCATAGAACTACCCCCTTCTGTTGGTTCAACAATTCCTAAACACATTCTTCTCTTCATCTTCTCCTAGGTCTTCTGGATTGGACCTCTGATTGGTGCCATCCTGGGTTCACTCATCTATAATTACCTCCTGTTTCCTCATGCAAAAAGCCTCTCAGAAAGGCTGGCCACTCTGAAGGGGAAGGAGCCAGATGTAGACTGGGAGGAAAGGGAAGTGAGGAGGAGGCAATCTGTGGAACTCCACTCCCCCCAGAGCCTGCCTCGAGGCAGCAAAGCCTAATGTTCCTTTGGCACCCCCACACTCCCTGACCCCACCAGGTCTCTGGGGCAAAGAAAATGAACCCCAGAGATAGAGCAGCCAGGGGGACCTGGAGCTGTTGATTGTGGGGGTCAGAGCTTTTGCCCTAGACTGGAGGGGGTCTCCCATCCACACACAACTGTGCCTCTCTTCCATATCCAGACAGGAGATAATCCGCCTGCTCTCAATCTACATTCTCATCCTTCCAAGGATGGAAGTTGGCCCCAGTACAGGATCAGAAACCATTTCCTGTCCATTTGATGCAGTGGGTCATCCCTGCACAGGATACATATTAGGGGGAGGGGAGCAGCAGGTACTGATAAAAAGGAGGACTGGGACAAGGGATGATGTCAGCAGACAGAAACAGCAAGAATTGTTGAATTATAAGTGAAGAAGGAGTTTGTTAGATTCCCTCACTTGACCCTGGAAGGCAGAATCAATCCCGCTTATTTCTATAAATCTCCCTGCTTTTCTTAAGATGTCTCAGAATCCCCAGATTCACCTCCTTCCCTCAGTTCTCAAGGCATTCAGATTCCCTTAACTAGAGCTAAGAGCCACAGGGCAGCTAATATATCTTATGGTAGAACATAAGTCACTATATGCCAGTGGGTTTGTATATCTGGGGTTACACATGTTTATATGTATCAATAGAAGTGTTTGCACATGCAGATTATTTATCAGTGTATATTTGTATTTGCACAGGCACGTTGCTGTGTTTGCACACACATGTGACTGTGCTGAACTGTATGTGTGCATTACTGTGAATGCATATGTGCACCCAGGTATATTTGGGTGTGCCCTATAGTTAGTAGGCATGCTTACATGGGCATCTTTGAGGATGATTTTTAAAGTTCCAGAAAGCCAAGGATCCCTCCCTCTTTCCTTGACTTGTCTAATCTCCCCTGGTATCACCAGACTTTTGACTATTCTCTTTGGGTTCATACTGATCACCTGCAATAAATCAGATTCCCCAGCCTAGAATTCTTTATGTTTTATGTAATCCAAAGAGGGGCACCTACTAGAGGTTAAATGGTGCTGAATGGGGTGGATGAGGCAGGAAGAGGTTGGACAGGCCAAGAAGGTGGGGACAAGTTAGAGATCTACTTGGGGTGGGCTGGGGCGGGGTGGTCTTGAATCCAGTGAGAACTGAAATAAATTGGAAGAAGGCCTTCAATCCCTGCCCACTTGACCTAGAAGATTCTTCTGACTTATCCCAAGTCCTGAACATGAACCTTCTGGGTTGGGTCACCCACCTGCTGGAACTTCTGGTTCTGGCTACTCAAAGCCCAACCACAAAGCTGGCATTCAGCCAGCACTAAGAACCTGGCCCCCTGGACACAGAAAGGCACTGGAAGGATGGGAAGAAACTAAGGATATCCCAGACTTCTAGGGTTCCCTGCACTTGGCAGTCAGTTTCATTTAAGGGGTTAGATGGAAGCTTTTTCTGAGGGTGGGGTATAAGAATGCTTGAGTGTGTTCATCACCGAGGTCTCCAATCCCAGAGATGAAACTCAAGCTTCGGTGAGAACAAAAGCATTTTTGTGGCCCCTTGGCCTTTGTCTTGGGGGAGGAAGGGTGGTGAAGGAGGAGGGAAGCTTTGCAAGGAGACACTTCTTGAAAGGGGACACTTCACAAGGAAACTCTCCAGTCCAGCTCACACTCTCCTGCCACCAAGCACCACCTTCCTGTTCCTCCCATCCCTCCCTACTTACCTACCCCCTCCATCCCCCAAACCATCAGCCTCCCCACACAGGAGCCCAGTGGCCCATTCCACTCAGCAATGGCTTCTACTCCTATCTCTCTCCATCTCAATCCCTCTCTTTCAGCCCCATCTTCCCGGGTTCGCCCCATTTCTCAAGGGAAAGAGCATCATGGCACGGGCCTCATTCTCCAAGATCATCTTCTGAGGCCAGGACTGGGATCTTATTTGAGAAAAGACTCCAAGGTCCTGGGGTCCAAGGTGGAGCAAGGTAGCTATTGTTCTGTATGTTCTGTATGTCCCTTGAATTCTCCATTCAGAGACTCATGACTCTAGAACTGGTAAGGGCTTCAGAGATCATCTGGTTCAAACCCCTCATTTAAAGATGAGGAAAGGGGCGGCTAGATGGCACAGTGGATAGAGCACCAGTCCTGGAGTCAGGAGGACCTGAGTTCAAATCTAACCTCAGACACTTAATGATTACCTAGCTGTGTGACCTTGGGCAAGCCACTTAACCCCATTTGCCTTGCAAAAACCTAAAAAAAACAAACAAAAAATAAAGATGAGGAAAATGGGGACATTGGTCAAAAAAATCTCAGAAAAGGGGTATAACCTCAGATCTCAAATCCGAGGTTATCAAAAGTCAATGTTATCTCTACTGTATGACCTCACTTACCTAATTTCAACCAGACCAATGTGCTGACCACCTCTCACTCTTACTCTGACCCAATTTGTCAGACTTTTGATCTGCACACAGACTGTTTCTACCCCCCCCCCCCCAGTTATTAGGTGTCCTTACCTTTTCTCCTATCAGCTCTGACCAGACCCTTCCCACCCATCTATTCCACCCTCATAGGAAATCTTTCTTTTATCATTTTTTCCCCCTCTGACGTAAGTCATTTTATCTTCTTAGATCCTTGATTAGATTACCTAACAAAGTTCTTTCCAGGTATGATAGACTGGGATTCCATCTCCCTCTGGAAATACCTCCCCTCAGAGTCCGATAAAGGACTCTGGTTGTCAGGGTTCCTTAGGACAAGATGAGAATAAATGACCTGATCATTGGTTCCTCACATGCTCATTATATACCCACTTCAGAGGGTTCACTTGTGAACTGGAAGCCGCATTATAGACACCATTGACACCCCCGCCACACACACACACACACACACACACACACACAAGAACTGGCTGCCCAGGGGCAGAGATGGGGAGACATGCCCTTCAGCTCTGGGCAGTTATCTCAATCTCCAAGTACCCTTATGAATTCAAACTCCTTGGAGAGGGTGAGGTCAAGTAGAAGTCAGTGTGATCTCATCTTCACCGGGGGTGTTGGGTGTGCTACCTAATTTGCTGAATGACTGAGTAGCACTAAGAAGGCAGTCGAGTTCTAGATGTTCTTCCCTTGGGGCTCCCAACCCTATTGGGTTCCAGGTGTCCTGTCCATGGGTCCACTAAATTGATGGGGACTTTCCTAAGTGCTGACACAGCTAAGACCAAGTTTGGTCCAAGCCTAGACTTCTGACTTCTGCTCCCACCCTTCCTTCCTAGCAAGTAGTCAAGGAGGAGGTCAAAACAGGAGCAGAGAATATGAAAATTGGAAAGACCTTAGGAGTCATCTAATTCAACCCATCTTTGAAGTACAAATCTCAGAAAACAGAAATCTTCAATCCCCAATTCATCTTGTAAAAAATAACATCTTGAAACTAGGAAAGACCTTTGGGCAGGTTGGGCATTATTAGTTGATAGCTAATCCCACTGCACCAATCTCCATTTCTACTCTGCCCCGCCCCCCAAGCCCCTAAACAGGCCAGCTGTTCTCCCTGTGTGCCGGGTCATTTAGAATTCTCTAAACTCTCTCCTTTCTCTTTTCTCTTCCCCACTTTCTTCCTTCTCTCTCACTCCCTTCCACTCTTCCCTCTGGGTCAGACATATCCCAGAAAAAGGATCACCTGACCACTGTTTGAAGACAGATTCTTTCCCCAAAATAAACTAATAACCAACTAATATAGAAGAGGCAATCGGGGCACAGTGTTCAGACACCCACACGTTAGAAGGTGCACCACAAAAGGGTGAATTCAATCATTGAACTGAATTGTCCAGAAGGGAGATAGGAGTGAGAAGGGGCTGGGTGTCTGTGGAGGTCTTAGAACCTCCAGAATCCCAGAATTAGCTTAACTTGAAAACTCAAATGCAAAGGCAGTCATTCAGTCAATAAACTTTTATTAAATACCTACTGTATATCAGCACTATGCTAAAGCTGTAGAATTAGGGAAAGGGAAGAAAAAGAAGGGATTTTTAAAAAAAGGGAAGAAAGGGAAGGGGGAAAGAAAGTGAGGAGAGGGGAGAGAAAAAAGAAAGGGAGAAAGGAAAAGAGGAAAAAGGGAAGGGGGAAACAGAAAGAGAAGAAAGGGAAGGGGGGGATCAATCTGTGTTCTTCAGAAATACAAATATAATCAAGGAGATAACTCGCAGATCACTATGTACAATCAAAATGTAGGTCAGATAAATAGATAAATAGTGGGAAAGTACTAGCATTTAGGGGCTCAGGAAAGGTTCTTGTACAAGGCAAGGTTTAAACTGAAGCCTGAAGGAAATCAGAGAAGAAATGAGTTCTCTGCTTTGAGGGATCATTCAGTTTGACACAGAGACACAGAGCCTAAAATGTTTGTACCCTGAGGATTATTGAGAGGTAAAATACATCTGATGATGAACAGGAGAGACTGTTCCTTTTTGAACCTACAGGTGTTTTGAGTTATCATCTGAAACCTTTCATATGCTTAGGACACTATCTCCAGCTAGATTATTAATTCTTTGAGGTCAGAAACTCCTTTCTTTTGTTTGTATTTCACTCCCTAACCTGAGCACATAGAGGATTGGGCCTGGAGTTGGGTGGATACTCACCATCTGTGTGACTTTGGACAAATCACCTAACCTTTGTTTGCCTTAGTTTCTTCATCTGTAAAATGGGGATAAAATAATAACTCCCAAGTCACAGAGCTGTTGTGAGGATCAAATATTATTTATATTTTTTCCCTTCTACTCTCATGGCAATCCCTTCAGAGATGCCTTTTTGATCTATTGATGAGTACTGGTCCTGCTCCCAACTTGGAAAAGTTCAGTCCCTGTGGGTCACTAGCCAATTTGCTGAAGGAATGTCCTACCACACTCTGGGAGACCTGACCTCATTACTATATTCCCCAAATTTTGTGGGTGGCATGGTTGGCATTTTTTTAAGGACATTTATGGAAGGAATGAGAATCAGAGGCAGTGAAATGAGGAGCTGGAGGAGTCTCCTCTCCCCCTGCATCAATCATGGAAGGAGACATCCTCCTGGAGGCCTAGGGATGAGTTGGGAGCTTTTCATTACCACAGTCACTATTAGAACCCAGGGCCCCCCAGCTCCCAGGCCTCTGCTAAGTTGCAATATGTTCTCAGACAAATTATTCACCCTCTCCAGGCTTTAGTTTCCTCACCTGCAAAATGAGAGTTTTGGACCAGGTGGTATTCTGGATATCTGCCAGCTCTGAAATTCTAATTCTATTGTGGTAGAGTAATACAGTTGGTCTATTGTACATGCCAGATAGTGGTATAAAGGGAGGAAAAGAACAGAGTCCAGAAAATGTGGATTCTAATCTTAATTTTTCTATTTGCTAGGCAAGTCATATTCCTCCTTTAAGCCTCAGTTCCTTCATTTCCAAAATTCTTGCAGGTGCCCTCCAATTCTAAAATCTTGCCCTTCCTTTTTCAGGGCCTTTATCTGTAAACTGGTCAGGGGAAGGGGAGAGGATAGGACTAAGGGGTGCCTAAGGTTTCTTATAGTGTTTAACATCATGTGATAAATTCTGAGGTAGTCTGAAGCCTTCCTATCTCACTAAAGAGGCTATCTCTTATCCCAGTCTGAATAGGAATAAGGCTGGATAGGGAAGGGCACATTGCTGAAGGCCATAAAGATCTCCACAAGATAGTAGAGCTTACTTTTGGGGTGATTTGGGATCATAATATCATATGAACTCTCCCTAGGAGACACAGAGCCTAAATCTCCACCGGAGGGATTGATTTCATTTTTGTCTTTATTGTCCTCAGAACCTAACATAAAGACTCCCACTTAGTAGGAATTTAATAAAGCCTTGTAGAATTGAATTGAATTGAATCAAAGAGTCTTCTGAAGAAAAGATTCCAGGCCTAGGAGGTTTCACCTTTTACTGACTCTTACTAAATGATCATGAGAAATTTGCTTATCTTCTCTACTTCTCTCACTGTAGAACCTAAGGGAGCCAACACTATAGGATAGAGATCAAATGATTCTCACCTTGTTTCCTCCCCAGAGATTCTTCCCTCCTGTGGAATACAAGAGATGCCCTAGAGCCTCACCCATATGTCTGACCCTGAGGGAGAAAAGGAGGAAAGTTGGGGAGGGAGAAGAGCTTAGAGAATTCTAAATGAGCCAGAGCACAGGGGAAACAGCTGGTGCATTAGGGGATTGTGCCCTGTACTGACTAAGGGTCTTCCTAGTTCCTAGACGGGGCACTTACAAGAGGAATTGGGGGAGTTAAGGAATCCAAATCCTGAGGATTCCTGCTTTGAGATCAGGATAGGTACATGCTTTGAGCAATTGAAGAAGTCTTTGATGACTCAATGTCCCCTATAACCTTCTTGAGACCAGCTATCAGCTTCACCAGGCAGTCTCTTGGCACAAGGAGGGATGACGGGGAAGTGGGGGTGGGGAAGGAAGCAACACGAGCCGGAAATGCCAGGAGAGTAGGAACAATAGTGGGGTTTCATGGACCCATGTTTTCCTTGGCCTTTTCTCTGCCGAATGTTTGCTCCCAGGCTCCCTCCCTCCCCCGACCTCCCTCTCTCCATCTCCACTCCCAACCCCCATCTATACAATGGCCTGAAAGCCAAATAGTCAAAGAGACCTATACCTCCTCTGCCAAGGCTGGCTCTTTTCTTTTGCATTCTCCAATTTACCACCTGTGGGAAGCAGGTTCTCATTCTTCTGAATCATCTTATCCCCCTATCCTGATATCATGAGATAATAGAGAATTTCAGAGTTGAGGGGAAGCTCAGACCACAATCCACCATGTTATTGGGAGAGTATAGTCAGAGAGTAGGAAGAAGCCCTATCACATAAGCTAAAGAACTTTAATGACATTCCCCCACACCAGTACAGGGCCTATCCTTCCAACACTTCATTTCTGGCTGGATTCCCTGCCCATCCCCACCCCAACCCCCTTCTCTAAATACTAGTGAGCAGGGTACACACACTAGAACTTCATTCTCTACATGCCTCACCTTTGGTAAGGAGGAGGGAAAAAGGCAAGAGGAAAAGAAAATGGGGAAAGGAAGGTTGGAGAAGGAACAAATGGAATTCTAACATTTCTGAGTGACTGCCGAAAAAGTCTGTCCTTTGGGGGAATTTAGAGGAGGGGGGTAATTAGAAATTTGAGATTGGTAAAGTGGGGGAAATGGGAGAAGATCAGAAGAAACGGAAAGAAATGGCGTGAGAGGGCAGAAATGAGAGAAAAGGGAAAACCAGGAGAGAGAGAAAGATGGGAAGGTTAAAGAGAAGAAATGATTCAGGGAAGGAGAACGAGAGATTAGCAACTGAGGGAGACAAAAGGAAACTGAGAAGACTGAGAGGGAGAAAAAGGAGGAAAAAAAGGTATTATAAAGGGAAGAGGGAAAACGAGAATGAGATTAAAGGTGAGAAGAAAGGAAGACTTCGGAAGTCAGTAGCCCACTAAGGGCACCCCCTTCCTTCCCACTAAGAGAAGAAGTAAGAATCTGAGTGGATTGAGAAACTGAGTAATAACTCACATTCAAGGTTTGAGTTGTTGATTTCCTCATAACAAGCCTCTGAAGTAGATAGTGTAAGAATTACTATCCCCTTTTTTTTAATAGATGAAGGAACTGAGGTTCAGAGTTAAGTGACTTGCCTACAGTCGCTTAGTGACAGGAGACAACATCAGGATTTGAATTCATAGCTTCCAGATTCCAACTGGAATGCTCCTTCTACTAAGCAACATTGCCTATCCAAGGGGAGAAGGAAAGGAAAGAAACAACTGAACCAAGAGGGAAACCTGAGTAACCAAAAGGGGAAGAGAAATGATTCGAAACTAAGAAGAGGTTGAAGGTGGGGAGGGGGAAGAAGGGTTAAGGTATAGACAGGGTGATTCAAGCCAATAATAAATATCTGGATCCAAATCCAGGTTGGTTCCCAGTCCTGCTGTTTCTCTTCCACCCCATCAGTTCTTAGACAAACACACCAACAGCAACAACAAACCACTCATTCTGGGACCTACACAGACACTCACTAATTCACACAGAGAGATTGTCTCCCAATCTCTAACCCCCAAGCTCCTTCCTCTAAATCCTACTCATAAACAGAACAATTAAACCATCAAGGTCACCTCTTTCTCTCCCATTTCCCCGCCCTCCCCCCCATAAGCCTTCTTTCTAGAATGAAAAGGAGCCTGAGGGAGAGAAAAGGCCACCCACTCCTCCCAGTGAATAGTGGAAAAGAATCTCAAAGTCCTGACTTCCTAGTCCCAACCCACCCATGAAGGGGGGAAAGGGAGAATCGGTATTGAGAACGACTGGAACCAATCCCTTTCCTATCCTCCATAGGGGACACTGGGGGAAACACCTCAACCCATACCTTAGGGAAGCCAAACCCTCCCATGGGGTTAACAACTCTCCTACTCATGGGACAAAGAGTCCTATTTAGTCAGCACACCATAGGGAGGTAGACTTGCCAAGTAGCTGGTGGGCACAGTGCCCAATCTTGCCAGTGTTCCCTTGTGCCAATTTCAACCCCTTGAGGGAAAAATAAAACCTCTGAAGCCCCACTCTTCCTATGCCCAGGATGGGAGAGAGAGGAAGCAAAGTCAGGGACCCCTGGGGCCTGCAAAAGGACAGATGATGAATGGGCCAGAAAGATTTTCTATATCAGGCGGTTCAGGTGATGCAGCGGATAGAACACGGGCCTGGAGTCAGGAGTACCTGAGTTCAAATCTGACCTCAGACACTTATTAATGACCTAGCCGTGTGGCCTTGGGCAAGCCACTTAACCCTATTTGCCTTGCAAAAAAAAAAAAGGATTCTCTGTCTCTCCTTGCCAATCACATTGCATGAGCCAACTCAGGTAGGTGAGAAGATTGGGAAGGACAGAAAGGCTGAATCTTAAGGAAGAGTCCAAGAGTGTGCTGGCCTATAAAGAGAAAAAGCCACGCTGAGGAGATACTGCAGAGGCAAGAGATGAAGACTGATGGAGAATGATGATAAAGAGGTTGAGAAACAAGACAGGGAGAATTCAAGGAGAGTAGAGAGGAAGGGGGGAAGAAAGAGTAAGGTTGAAAGAGATTGAAGATAAAGGAGGTAAGAATTGAGGGGAGGGGAGAGAAGGCATGGAGCCTTGATGTGGTGGTGGGAGCTGGGCATCAGAGAGCAGCCCACACTCCCCTTATACAATCGCATGTGTAAGCTAGCAGGACTGGTCACCAGCTCCCTGTCCGTGGTGGATGGGTGAAAGTTATCTCTGAATCCAGGCAGGTGGGAGGGAGCTAGGAGTCAGCCCTAAATGGAAACTTTTTCCCCACTTCACAGCCCCAGGGTGGAGGAGCCGCCCAGTTCTACCACCCCACCCCCCTTTACCCCCTACCTGGACTCCCGCCTCCTATATATTCCTCTCCTCCTCCTTCACCTCCAGTGCCAAGCAGCCTGGAGGAAGAAAGAGAGAGTAGGAGACCAGCAAGGTTGGATTCGGCATAGCAACTGGAGGGCAGTGATCCTACCACCAGTGAGCTCCCTCAGGACTGCCAGGGAGGGTGCCTTCAGCCACTATGAAGAAGGAGGTCTGCTCTGTGGCATTCCTGAAGGCTGTGTTTGCCGAGTTCCTTGCCACCCTCATCTTTGTCTTCTTCGGCTTGGGCTCAGCCCTGAAGTGGCCCTCAGCACTACCCAGCATCTTGCAGATCGCCTTAGCCTTTGGCTTGGCTATTGGCACCTTGGCCCAAACCTTGGGACCTGTGAGTGGTGGGCACATTAACCCTGCCATTACCCTGGCCCTCTTTGTGGGCAACCAGATTTCTCTGTTCCGAACTATCTTCTATGTGGTCGCTCAGCTGGTGGGTGCCATTGCTGGGGCCGGCATCCTTTACGGACTCGCTCCTGACAATGCTCGAGGCAATCTAGCTGTCAATGCTGTGAGTCCTTGGCCTAGAGCCAATTCAATTGGGGGATGGGGGGAATGGGAAAAGGGATAGGAGATGGGAAGGAGGTCTTAGGGGGAAGGGAATATCAAATCATGGAGTCTTTTTTTCTCTCCACCCCTTCTCCAGAGGGGGTTTCTGGATTTAGACTCTAATATAGGCCTCAGTTTCCCATTTAGAAAATGGGTAAGAGGATTACCATTACTGAGCAGTAGAATCAGGGACTTCAACCTGTGCCAATAAATCCTTGGTGAAGCTCCTGTCCCCAAGCCCTATCCCCTTTCCACTTGTCCCCCTCTTTTCTCTTCACTTCTCTTTTCTTCTCTCCTCCTCTCTCTCCTCACTTCTGCCCTTTTCCTGTTCTTCTGACTGCTTTTTAAATTTTTTTTCCCTGTACCATCCTCTTACCTTTCAACCCAAATTCTTGACCACAGCCCTCATTCAAACTTTTTTCCTGGACCCCACTTCCCAGACTCTTTACCCAGATCCTGTGTTCTTTCTGCTCTCTGAATACTCCTTTTTCCTAACCCTCCAACCCCAGCAGTCTTGACAGAAGCCTTTTTCCCCTAACCTCAAATCTGGTCCTAGATGTCCCTTATGCTCTGGACTCATTAATCCATTGAATACAAAGGAGGATTTTCTTGGCTATTGTGGGGCAGAGTCTGCCCCACTGGAGAGACAGGTTTGGGGTTGGCAATGGCATTTGACCAGTCCTGTGCAGTGGGAGTGGGGGTGGGAGGAGATAGGCAGCTCCTCATATGAGGGAGAGGGAACTAAATACCCTTGGAAGAGGGCGGCTAGGTGGCTTAAGGGGCGGCTAGGTGGCATAGTGGATAAAGCTCCAGCCTTAGAGTCAGGAGTACCTGGGTTCAAATCTGGTCTCAGACACTTAATGATTATCTAGCTGTGTGGCTTTGGGCAAGCCACTTAACCCCATTTGCCTTGCAAAAAAAAAAACCCTAAAAAAAAATAAGATTCAGCTAACATCTCCTAGCCTAAGGTCTTAGGAAGAGGCAGAGAGCCAAGAAGGTGGAGAGTAAATTGGTCAAAGTAATCATGAAAACCAAAGGACTTGGGGCATCTCTTTTATTCAGTGACCCCTCACAATTTCTCTCCTCCCCTGCAGCTCAACAACAACACAACTCCGGGCCAGGCTGTGGTGGTAGAGATGATTCTGACCTTCCAGTTGGCACTCTGTATCTTCTCCTCCACTGACACCCGACGCACTGACCCTTTGGGCTCTCCAGCTCTCTCCATTGGCTTATCTGTCACATTGGGACACCTGGTTGGGGTGAGCAAAGGAGCTTCAATTTGGGGGGATAGAGTGGGAACAACAAAAAGAAAGAGGCGTGCCCATTGCCTAGGGAGGAGAGATGGGAATCTCATTGGCAGTCCCTTTGGGAGAGACAAGGGGCCCAAGGGACTGTTGAACTGTCCTTTTAAAAAGACAGGTCCAGGGGCGGCTAGGTGGAGCAGTGGATAGAGCACCAGCTATGGAGTCTGGAGTACCGAGTTCAAATCCGACCTCAGATACTTAATAATCACCTAGCTGTGTGGCCTTGGGCAAGTCACTTAACCCCAATGCCTTGCAAAAACCTTAAAAAAAAGACAAGTCCAGATGTACCTGAGTTTCTAGTTGAACTTCAAGTGTTTCAAGCCCCAGTTCTGATCTTGCTCCTCTAGTAGGATATGTTTGAAGGGGGCTGGAAGCTGGGAAAGAAGGAAAAGTCAAGAATCAAGTTAGAAGAGGTAGTTAGGTGACTGTAGATAGAGAACTGGTCCTGGAGTCAGGAGAACCTGAGTTCAAATTCGGCCCCTGTTTAGCTATGTTCAAATTTGACCTCAGACAACTGACACTAGCTAGTTGTGTGACCCTAGGCAAGTCATTTAACCATGGTTGCCTTGAATCCAGAGCCATCTCCAGTCATCCTTGATGACTCTAGAGAAGAAAATGAGGCTGGTGACTTAGCCCAGCACCCCCCCTATTCAAATACAATTCATGTGCTTGTCATGGTATCACTTCCCCGCTGTCATTCATGGACAAACATTATTAGTTATGTGACCTTGGGCAAGTCACTTAACATCATTGCTTTGCATAAAAGAAAGAAAGAAGAATAAGTTAGAAGAATAGAAAAAACAATTAATCCAGGAATAATTAGGCAGATTGATGATGTGAAAAGATCACTGAGTTGAGATTTAAGAAAATTAGGGCCTAATACTAGCTCTACTCTTAATATGCAGATCACCTTTCTGCTTCAGTTTCTTTATTTGACAGATAAAGGAGTTGGATTATATGGCAAGTTTTCTTTGTCCTTTAAAATTCCATATCAGTGTCCATGATTTGTTGAGGGCAGAGGAAGGGAGCCAAGGGGGAAAAGGAAGAAAAATCTTGGATTTTCTCGGATAATCACACTGGTTGCAATCCTCTCCCACAGATCTATTTCACGGGGTGCTCTATGAACCCTGCTCGATCTTTTGGACCAGCTGTCATCATGAAGAGATTCAGTCCAGCTCACTGGGTAGGACAAACAACCAACGCCTTACCCCTAATAAATGGGGATTAAATTACTTCAGATTAAATAGTGCAAGGCTCTTCCCTCAGAATGTAGGGGAAAGGGCTGTTAGAGAATTTAGAATGGAGATGTGGAAGGGTAGGAAGGAGCTAACTTGTTGGCAAATAATACGGACTGCCCCGGGGGCAGGGGGAGGGAGGAGGACTTGCGTGGTCAATTTTTCTTTAAGGTTTTTATGACCTATCCTGAGGCAGGGTGGGGTGGGGGTGAGGGGACTCTAACTCTGTTGAACCTCTGCAAGGTTCTTTATACAGGTCTTTATGGGTGGATTTCTTAATATTTGGGCCTGAAGTGTTTGACTTCTATGACCTTGCCCTGGTTACTCTCTTCCCCAGGTGTTCTGGGTGGGGCCCATCACCGGGGCTGTCGTGGCTGCCATCCTCTACTTCTACCTGCTGGTACCTAACTCCATGAGTAGGAGTGACCGAATTGCCATCGTCAAGGGTACATATGAGCCAGAGGAAGACTGGGAAGAGCACCGGGAGGAACGAAAGAAGACTATGGAGCTTACCTGTCATTGACATACATGTACCTAACTGTGTGGGGAGACAATGCTAAAGCATTGGGGCGGGGTGGGGGGGAAGGACAAAAATAACAGCAAAGTTTCCTTCTTTCATAGACAAGCTTTCTGGGTTGGGGGAAACAGTCTCCATGGTTACCCAGTTAGAGTTGGGAACTAGGACCTGCTACTGGGAAGTCATGGAACTGTGAGGGAAAGGTACCTCTCTATGAAGAGTTTTCTCTCAGGGATAGATAGGCAGGCACTGAAACTTGGACCTCAGAAATGATACCTCCAGAGACCAACAGCAGGGCTTAGAGTCTAGAACCTGTGGAATCCAGGGCCTAGAACCCATCCTGCTGAATGTTCTGCCAAACAGGGCCAAGTTCTATAATCAATAGTCTGACCTGAGCCCAATTCCTCTCCAGTTCTACCCCAAAGCCAGAGAGACAGGAATTCCAAGGACTGGCAAGGACTCTCCCTTCCTCCTTTCAATGCTTCATAGCTCCTCTAGGAGAGACAGACTGCTTCACTGAAAGACCCCTAATTTATTTTCAATCAACTAGGCCAAAGAGTAGGGGGCTGGGAATGAATAGTAGTATTTGGGGGAGGCTATTCATCCCCCAATAAATCATTAATAACCCTGATCTGACTCCTATCTTTCCCTATTTAAGGCCATTTTCCCTGAGAGGGAAAGGAAAAGACAACTCCTTGGACAGATAAGGAAAAGGAGGAAGAGAATAAGGATTTATATAGTAGGTATCACACATTATACCAAATGTTTTACAAATATTATCTCATTTCATTCTCAAAGAAATGCTGTGATAGGTGCTATTTTTATCCTCATTTTTTACTTTGAGGAAACTGGGCCATCAAAGGTCTTAAGTTACTTGCCAGGAGTCACACAGTTAATCAACATCTGATGTTGGACTTGAACTCAGCTCATCCTTACTCCAGGCCCAGCATGCTATCCAACCAACCACCAGCTGACTAGTAGTTTTTCAGATAGCAAAACGAAAAACCAAGAGTATTAAAAGGTAGTTATATTATGTAGACAGACAAGTGTGTGTGTGTGTGTGTGTGTGTGTGTGTGTGTGTGTAGCAAGATCTGCAAAGACCCAGAGAGGACTGAGACATTGAGAGAGAAAAGGACAGATACAGAAATGTAATAGTTAAGATCTAGAAAAAGACAAATAGAAATACAATTGAGGGCACATAAAGAGACTTCAGAATTTCTGCGTTATTCCCTTCCCTACCCCTAATTTTCAAAACTTTTGAATTCAGCCTGAGTGTGATTCCCTTCAAAGCCATCTCAAGTCTTATCATTTTCCAGGGGACGTGGCAATAGCCTCAGGGTGTGCCAGGGCTGGGCAGTCAAGGAGCAGGTAGCCATCAACTTAGGCAGACCCTTGAGATGCCTAAGGAATGACTTGGCTCCCAGGAATGAAACACTCCCTTGAATTGCCCATTTTCTGGGCTTCTTTAGCTTTTGGGGGGGGCACTTTGCCTATTTCTGGTGGCTATCCTTTTCTGATTCTGGTTGCTTCCCCCCCATTTCCTGTCTTTGTGTCTATTAATGTTTATATATTTTTTTCTATCATTCTATCCTGGTCTCTAGTTTTTTTGGTTCTACCCCCTCCTTGAGACTGTTTCTCTGTGCTTTGTTTCAGTCTCTGTAATCTATTTCTGTCTGTCTCTGTCTTTCTGTCTCTCTGGTTTCTCTCTTTTTGTCTCTCTGTCCCTTTTTTTTATTTCTATCTGTCCCTCTGTCTGTCTCTGTCTCTCTGTCTATCTTTTTCTTTCTGCCTCTCAGTTTCTCTCTTTCTCTGTCTCTCTTTCCCTCTGTCTATTTCTGTCTCTCTGTCTATCTTATTCTTTCTGCCTCATTGGTTTCTCTCCTTCTCTGCCTCTCTGCTTAGGTTTCTTTGTCTTTCCCCGTTTCTGATTCAGTCTCTCGGATGCCTTTCTGCCTCTAACCAGTGCATGATGAGGGGCCACTTAGAACATTTATTATGCTAGTCTATGTGGCTTGACAGTCAATGAGCCCCTCATCAAGCAGCTCAAACATAGATCAGCCCTGGGACGCCCAGTCTGTTCCCTTTGCTTAAGGAAAGGAGTGAGACTTAAAGTGATGAAGACTTCAGAGTTAAATGAACTAATGGGGGAGTTGGGAGAAAATGGAAAGGACTCCAAGAGAAGACCAGGAAGAAAATGAGATGTTCAGTTTCCTCTTCTCCAACAAAGCTAAAGACAGAATAACCTGGATTGTGCTAAGATAGGAAGAGGAAGGTCTGATACAGAGAAGAGGAAACACTTATGTTCAACCTCACTGATAACTTGGGTTTCAACTATAGCCTTCACTTACGTAGATCATAGAACACTTTAAAAGATAGTCCAAATCCCTCATTTTATACATACAACTTGCTCTCATACACTCTTATCCTTCCTCCAATTTATTTCTTACTCCAAGGCTAATTTGGGGAACAGAACTCTGAGGACCACAGCCATGAGAAAAGAGTAGAAACTCCTGCTTGAGGCAGAACAATGCCTTCCTTGCTTGAAGACAATGTGCCTCAGAAAGCACATACTCTAGACTAGAAATTTTTGTGAATAGGAGATGGGTAGTGAAATCTCTCCTTCCTTCTTTGCCCTTTAGAAAAACTTACTGCCAAGCCATCCTGTACCTGGTGGAAAGAAAGACAGGATGAAAGAGAGAAAGAATGAGATACACACACACACACACACACACACACACACACACACACACACACACACACACACACACACACACACACACACACACACACACACACACACACAGACAATTCTAGGGCTTTGGTCCTTGACTAAGAAAGGGAAAATGGAAAGAGATCCAAGTGGTAACTACAAATTGTGACTGAATTCTGTCCCGGGAGCAGTGGCAAGAGGGCTGAGGTTGGATTAGAACTGATTAGAACACCAAGGGGGAGGAGGAAAAGTAGCCAGACATAGACCAGTGCAGAAAAGTGGGTCCAAGAGATGGAGAAACAAAGCTTTTGAAAACCTCATCTGCTGCCTGTGAAGTTGGAAACCAGTCTTATCTCTTGGTAGGTACTGTTCTCCTTTCCTGCAGGTTTGGAAAGTGTTTCTAGAACATATAAGACTGCTAAAAATGAATTTTCCCCTCTTGTCTTCTTTCTGTGTTAAATAAGCTGTGTGACTTACAGAGGCCTATGTAATAATAGTAATAGAGTCCAGCTTATGAGAAGGTAATAAATATAAATAAAGTGTACAAGTATATAGGATCAAGACAGCTAAAAAAATGTATGTATGTATGGGAAGGGGGTAGGGTAGGACTAGACTTATTACAGATTTTTCTAATTTAATAATCCTTAGCCTAGAATTCAGATAGCGTTTCTTTCCCTTGCAACTTGGTGAGGTTGGAAAGCTTGAACATGTGCATCAGAATGAATATTCTCCTCTTGTGTCAGAGAGACCTTGACAAGACTACTGGTTGGTGGCTTGGGTATAGTGCCATCTGGCGTAGGAAAATATTCTACTCCCTCAGTGATTAATAAGTCTTTCTGTAGAGTTAAATAAGGTAGGTAGGACACAAGTTGGCGTGGGCTGCTTGAAAGCCTGCAGCTCCAAAATTTCACATGATATTTGCATCAAGTACACCCACAATCTACACCTGGGTCACATATAGATGAGGAACTGAGGCTTCTACAAGCTAAATAATTCTTATAAGGTGGCACTCAAAATGACTTTAGAACTTGATTTAGAACTCTTTCCACTGTACTAGAAAAGCTAGTGATAGTAGAGATGGGCTGAAAAAGGGAGAGAAGAGTCCAGCTTATGAGAAGGTAAACCTAGAAAGCAATTCTTGAGGGGGTGCATTTCAGAGTGGAAACAACTGGCCATCTGGTTGGAAGGCCAGTCCTGCTTAGGGGTAAGGGAATGGATGAAGGGTCATTTGTCTGAGCCTTGATTTTCTCAACATGCACCTTGACACAGATCCTCTATGCATCATGGTCTCTCTGTCCTTTGCTCCAGTTTTTAACTATGGGTGAGGGGAAGAAGGAAGTGTGGCGATGTTAGGGACCATAGTAGAAAGAGGTTAGGATGGTCCGATGACAACATTGGTGGAAGGAAGGCATGATAGAGATTGTCTCTCTTCCAATTCCTCTTTCTGAATTTCATTTTCCTCATCTGTAAAATGAGAATAATGCTTGTCCTGCCTACTTCAGGGGGCTATTTTGAAGATCAAATGAGATAAAAGTATAGAATAATGAACAGATAGAACACCAAGAACAATGAGATAAAGCATTGCCTTTGCGGTCAGGGAAAGTGGGTTGGGTAGTGAAGGAAACATTTTCAATTCCCTTTGGATCCCTTCATACCTGCTCCTGTCCATCCTCAGCCTATTTATAAAATGAGAGAAGGTTTGACTAGGGGACTAATGATGATGATGATAGTTAGCACTTCTAAGGTGCTTTAAGATTTGAAGAAGACCTTACATATATTACCTCATTTTGTCTTCACAAAGTAGGTGTTATCATTATCCCTATTTTTCAGATTAAGAAAGTAAGACTGAAAGAAGCAGTTAGGTGGTAATAGATGATAGATCACTGGATCTGGAGATAGAAAGACCTGAGTTCAAATTTGACTTGCCATTAATGCAACCAAGAGGAGGTCACTTTATCTCTCTGGGTCTCAATTTCCTTCTCTGTCAATTCCTTTCTAATTCAAAATACAAAGGAATCCCTTACATGTAATGTCTGTGTTTATATGTATTCTGGCCAGCAGATGTCGATCTTGTCCACTGAAAAATCTGTCATAGTTGCCAGCACTCACTGTCAGGCTGTTTGGGGGATCAAGACTCATGGGTTTTAGAGCTAAAAGCAAGGGTGTGCTGGATTTTTTGGGGGAGGATATGCTTTATGCCACACTATTCAGTGTTACATTAACTGTATGTATACATATATATATATACATATAAATATACATATATATATATATAATATAATAAATGTTGGATTAACATTTTCTCTGTCACTTTCTTAAGGCCAGATAATCAACTGAACAATAGATCAAACCCTGATTTGTAACATTTGCCAAAATACTACAATGAAAATTTAACAATCTGCTCAGGAAAGCAGCTGGCTCTAGCCCATCCCTGACTGGGAGGAGGCTTAGTGGTTACCTCACATAGGGGAGCAAATAGTTAAGCCCTGGCTCAAACATAGTTCTTCCTTCCACTCTCCTTCATGAGTATTACTCTTGGTTGTTGGGTAGTACAATAGATATGTTGCATTTGGACTTGGAATCAACAAGATGAGTTCAAATTCTTATTTATTTGACCTTAAGCAAATCATTAATAATAATAGCTAGTTTTCTGTAACATTTTACAATATTATCTCATTTTAACCTCATAATAACATTGAGGTGAAGGTGCTATCATTATCTTGATTTTATAGATGAGAAAATTGGGACAGGAAGAGGTCAATTTGCCTAATTATTTAGCTAGGAAGTGCTTGAAGGCAAATTTGAATTCAGGTATTTCTATCTCAGGTCCAGTGATTATCCACTCTACCGCCTAACTGCTTCTTTCAGTCTTACTTTATTAATCTGGAAAACGGAGATAATGTTAACACCTACTTTTTGTGAAGACAAAATGAGTTAATATATGTAGTCTTGTTCAAATATTAAAGCACCTTAGAAATGCTAGTTATCATTATCATCATTATCATCATCAGTCTCCTAATCAAACCTTCTCTCATTTTATAAATAGACTGAGGATGGACTGATGGAGGAGCACGATGAAGGGAGTAATTTACTTGAAAATGTTTCCTTCACTATCCATTTCCAAAGACAGAGCTAATGATGTCTGAATACAGAGTGAAGTAGGTTTTTTTTTTCTTTTCACTTTATTTTTCTTGAGGTTCCTCTTTTTTTGGGGGGGGAAGTTATGCTTACTTTTACAATATAACTGTTGTGGTAATGTTTTCATGACTAAACATTTTTAACCTATACCAAGTAACTTGCTTTCTCAATGAGGGAGAGTGGGATGGGAGTAAGGGATAGAATTCAAAACTCAAGGTTTTGGAAGTGAATGTTGAAATTTGTTTTTGCATGTAACTGGGGGAAAAAAATAAGAAAAAAATTTTAAAAGAAAAAAAAGAAAATGTTTCCTTCAGCAGGAGCAGGTATCCTGCAAGGTAGAATGATGTGGATGTATAGGGCAGAGAAAGAAGAATGGAGAATCAGTTCTAGGTTAAAAGTGGGTGAAGAGGGGCCTTCATACCAGCAGAGGGTGATGATGTACCACTCATGATCCTACAGCCTCTTAGACAACAAACATACATATAGAAGTCCTATACAGATGTCCTCCAGAGTTCACATACACATACTCTCACATGTTTACACATCATGTAAAAATTATCCTTAAGGGACCAGATTCAATGATCAGTGGAGTTTATGCTAGGAAACAGTAGAATCTAGAAAGCACATCATTCTAGGCTGCAAAAATTTAGCACCTACAGAATACCTCAAAATACACCACCTGGTGGTTAAAGCCCTACTAGCAAATGACAACTTCCTACACTACAAACTCAGGTCTTAAAACATTAGTTCAACTAATAAAATACTCAAGAATTGGAGCATTTTAAACTTTCCTACTGCCATTAACTAGCTTATAAATTAGGAACCCTGGGAGTGGCACCTTCTTCCCCTATCCCCCACAATTGACCCAATTTCCAGTCCAGTCTCCCATAGCCATCATCCAAGCAAGAGTCTCCTGTGGAGAAGGGGCCAGTCATCCCCACCAACTGCCAACCAACAACCACACACACCCTGCAAAGGCAGACCAATCTAGTTAAAGCAGCAGAGGTTCTGAAGGAGAGATGAGAGGAGACCCAGGCAAATCAAATTCCTCCACCACCTTGACAACCATCCTCCCTAGAATCAGAGCCTGGGTTCAGGGTCCCCAGAACTTTAGAGAAGCAATGCTAGAAAAGAATGAGCTGATGCTGAGCGAGATGAGCAGAACCAGAACACTATACACCATAACAGCAACATGGGGGTGATGATCAGTCTTAATGGACTTGCTCACTCCATCAGTGAAACAATCAGGCACAATTTTGGGATATCTGTGATGGAGAATACCAACTGTATCCAGAGAAAGAATTGTGGAGTTTGAACAAGAACCAAAGACTATTAAAAAAGCCATTATCTTATTATATAATTTTGCTATCTCTTAAACTTTATTTTTCTTCCTTAAGGATATGATTTCTTTCTTATCACATTCAACTTAGATCAATGTATAGCATGGAAACAATGTAAAGACTAATAGACTGCCTTCTGGGGGGGAGGGAAGGGAGATTAGGGGAAAAATTGTAAAATTCTAAATAAATAAATAAAAGCAATGCTATCAGACAAGCCCTAACCATTCTCATCCTGGAAAGCAAACCCTTTGGAAATGCAGTCTGGTCACTGGTCCTCTAGATGCTACAAGGTTATCAGACTCAGAAAAGAAAATTTTGGGGACTATCAAATGGTTCTACTTCAGAAACAGATATGATTTTATCTGTGGAAATAACATTAAAAAAGGGGGCATTACCCTCTGCTTTGCTTCTGTATCCTAAGGACCATGAGATCTGTTCATCTGATTTGCAGCTGAAGCCTATCATTATGTATTGTCTCCCCCATTAGAATGGTAGTTCCTAGTTCTCCTGGTTATACTCATTTCACTCTTCATCAGTTCATGTAAATCTTTCCAGGTTTCTCTGAAATCCACCTGCTCATCATTTCTTATAGTACAATAGTATCCAATCGCAATCATATACCCCAACTTTTTCAGTCATTCCCCAATAGAAGGTTCTGTCTTATCTTCCTTTATGTATCCTCAACATTTAACCCACTGCTTTGTATATAGCAAATGCACGATAAATGCCATTTTAATTTATTCATTCATCTTTTGAAAAAACGTTTTATTGACATGAGTTGTTTTTACATTACAAACATTTCCCTACAAGTTCTCTTGTACCAAAATAAAACAATTAAATTAAATGAATAATACAATAGGGGAAACTAAGTGGATTAGGCCTGGAACCAAAAAGACTCATCTTTGTGAATTCAAATTCAGCCTCAGACACCAGCTGTGTGACCCTTGTCAGTAAACCCTGTTCATCTCAGTTTCCTCATCTGTAAAATGAGTTGAAGAAGGAAATGGAAAACCATTCCAGTATCTCTGCAACAAAATCCAATGGGGTTCATTGAGAGATGGACATGACTGAAACAACTAAATAATAACAATAATGCAATGATCTCATCTGAAAGTATATACAATATTCCACATCTGTAGCATCACCCCTCACCTCTCTAAAGTTTTGTTTTTTAATTAGCAGAAATCTCTTTTCTCTCCCTTCTATCACCCACCCCATTTACAAAGAGAGAGAAGAAAAATAATTTACTCATATCAATTAGTAATATTAAAGAAAAACAAATTCTCTAACTGAATAAAAAAATATAAATGCCTCATCCTGTATCCTAATTCTATCACCTGTCAGGAGGTAGATAGTATGTTTCATATTCAGTCCTCTGAAATCCTGGGTGCTCATTATATTGATCATTATTCTCACAGGTTTCAAAGTTGATTGTTTTTATAGTGCTGTTGTCATATAAATTATTCTCCTGATCTACTCATTTTATTCTTCCTCATTTTATAAAAATCTTCAAAATTGTTCTTTTGTCCACAATTACTCAAATACACTGTTCTATAAAAATTTTAAAATAGCAAAAACATTGCTTTTAAAAATTATTAATTTAGAATTTTATTTTTCCCAATTACATTTAAAAATAATTTTTAACATTGAACTCTTAAAATTTTGAGTTCCAAATTCTCTTCCTTCCTCATCCCACTCATAAGGAGGTAAGCAATTTGATATGGTTATACACATGTAGTCAAGCAAAACATATTTTTATATTAGTCATGTTGTGAAAGAAAACACAAATAAAAAATAAAGAAAAATGAAGTTTAAAAAGTATGCTTTGATTTATATTCAGGCTCCATCAGTTCTTTCTCAGGGGATGGATAATATTTTTCAACATTAGTCCTTCAGAATTGTCTTGAATCAATGGATTGCTGAGAATAGCTGTCATTCACAGAGGATCATCATACTATGTTTTTACTATGTATAATATTCTGGTTATGCTCATTTCACTTTTCATTAGTTCATGTAAGTCTTTCCAGGTTTCTCTGAAATCCAACTGCTCATTGTTTCTTATAGCACAATAGTATCCCATCACAATCAATACCACAACTTGTTCAGCCATTCCCCAATAAATAGTCATCCCCTCAATTTCCAATTCTTTGCCACCAGAAAAAAACTGCTATAAGTATTGTACATACAAGTCCTTTAGCTTTTTTTTTTTTTTTTAGGATACACACCTAGTAGTGGAATTGCTGTGCTGGAGTGTTTACATAGTTTTATAGTCCTGTGGGCATAAAAAATAGTGTTTTTAATAGAGGCTGTATACCAAAGGTAACGGAAGCTGAATTGGCCTATAGAAGCCACCATATGGACAATTCCCACAGTTGTCTTTCTTGGTTCTGGTCCACCATGTGGGAACTTTGGAGCTTGCTTCTGACCATGTAGTGACCCAGTGCTAAGAGAACTTTGCATTTTAGTATAACATAGTGAACCTCAAGTGGTCCCTTGGTCTTCCTCTTCCCCAGAACAGCAGTAGAAGGTCTAGATGTTGTATTAGTTCTAATAAGACAGATTCAGACTCAGCCTCTCCAGGTTTTAAAGTTACTACTAACTCTAAGACATCCAAAGGGGCGGCTAGGTGGCGCAGTGGATAAAGCACCGCCCCTGTAGTCGGGAGTACCTGGGTTCAAATCTGATCTCAGACACTTAATAATGACCTAGCTGTGTGGCCTTGGGCAAGCCACTTAACCCCATTTGCCTTACAAAAAAAAAAACCTAAAAAAAAAATTTCAAGAATTGGAAGAAGAGGTTGGCCTTTCTCCACCCCAGAATCACACAGCTACTAGAATAGCAACTTCACCAGGTGAACTTGCAACTGGAACTCTTCTTTTGTCTTTGTTCCTGATTTTAAGTTAATACATACTTCAAGATAGTGTCTAGATGTGACAGTCACCTTACAAGATTGAGAGGTCTGTAGATCAGAGCTGAATGAATGGAGGCAGGGAGAGGTCCTTGGTTATTTCTCCAACACTCTTAGAAAAGACAACATTAAGAGGATAAACCCAAACCTGGCTTCTATCAACTTGGGCCAGTGAGTTGCTTAGACAGTACAAACATGAGGTGAAATGTAAATTACTTAATCAGCAGTTCTGAAAATTGCTTTATTTTCTGATGAAGTCGCCCAGTAGATTATAACAGGAATTATAAGTTAAAAAGCAGAAGAGGCAGCCAGAAATTTGAAATTCAGTCTCAAGCTCACCTAGACAAGCATACATCTTACTGTCACATATTCATAGTTACTTAAGCTGCCTAAATCCCAAGCCATATACTTGGAACAGAGCATGAGCATAAGTTGTTTTGACCTTGAAAGTCTACTGAATGGTAGAACCAAGAGGACAATGTACACATCAACAACATTATGAAATGAACAACACTGATGGAAGCAACTCCTCTGAGCAGTCCAGAAAGCCAGGACAACTGTATCTGACTGGTTATGGATTATATTATCCCCAACCAGAAGAAGAAAAACAAAACAACACACAGGAAAAAAAAAACACCCCCTTCCGAATCTGATGAAGACTTTATTAAAACTCTCTCTTATGTATCTCTTTTCCTTAATTCTAATTCCTCGTGCCAAAAATTACTAATTTGTAAACATGTTTAATGAAATATGTATGTGAATTACTAACCTGACTATTCTCTGCTGAGGGGAAGTGGGTGGTAAGGGAGGGTGAAGGGAAATTTTGTTACTTGGAAATATGCATGTACATATGAATGAAAATAAATAAATAAAATTAAATAAAAAGAAAATCCACTGAATATGCAGCTTTAACTGAGTTACTTGATAGTCTATCATTTTCTGATGTAACCTTCTATTATAATGGAGAGGACAGCACATAGAAGCAACTGAAGGAATCAGGGAAGACTGATTATCTCATTTGATCCTCACAACAAACTTAGGAGGTAGGTCCTGTTATTATCTCCATTTTACAGTTGAGAAACCTAAGGAAAATAGCAGTTAAGTAACTTACCCAGGGTCAAACAGTTAGTAAGGTTCAGAGTTCAGATTTGAACTTAGATCTTCCTGACTCTAAGCTTAGTACTCTATCCTCTTTGCCACCATCTGCATCCTAGGTGATTTAGGGAGGGCCACCAAGTTATGCACTGGATAGAGCATCTTTAAATCAGATCTCAGACATTTGATACTAGCTGTATGACCTTGGGCAAATCACTTAACCCTGATTGTCTTGCATCCAGGGCCATCTGCATTTGTCCTGATCCATATCTGGACACTGGACTCAAATGTCTCTGGAGGAGAAAGTGAGGCTGGTGACTTAGCATAGCACCCCTCATTTATTTCCAATTAACATATATCACCATACATTACCTCTCTGATGTCCTGGTCTTCTTTGAGAACAAAGGACAAACAATATCAGATGATTAGAGAAAGCATTCCAGGCATGGGAAATTAGCCAATGCAAAGGCAAGAGATAGGTAGGTATGTAGGACCAGAGAGTTTGTGGAGGAGAGTCATGAGTAAGAAGGGCCGAGGCTACAGCAACCAGATATGTGTAGAATTGATCCTAGATGTAATAGGGAACCACTAGAATTTATTGTGGGGAAGAGAAAACAATGGGATGAGATAGTCATATCTGAGCTCTAGAAAAAATAAATTTTGGGGGTATCTAGGTGAAATAGATAGAGTCCTGACTCCTGAAGCCAGGAAGATCTAATTTCAAATCCAGACTAAGACACTTATTAGTTGTGTGACCCTGACTTAACTCTGATTGAGAAAGGAGGAAAGGAAGGAAGGAAGGAAGGAAGGAAGGAAGGAAGGAAGGAAGGAAGGAAGGAAGGAAGGAAGGAAGGAAGGAAGGAAGGAAGGAAGAGGGAGAGAGAGAGACAGAGACAGAGAGACAGAGAGAAAATCAAAATCAGCTTGGTAGAAGATGGATTAAAGTGCAAAGAGACTTGAAACAGTCTATTGCAATAGTCCTGGCAAAGGATGGTGTGGGCCCAAAACTAGCAAGGCAGCAGTCTAAGTGGAAAGATGAAGACATATTTGAGAAATGTTATGGAAACAGAAATAACAAGATTTGGCAACTGATTATCTATTTGGGGTGAGTGATAGGGAAGAGTCTAAGACAACACTGAGATTTCAATCTTATGTGTCTGGAAGGATAGTAGTATCCTCAACAGGAATGAGGAATTTCAGAAGAGAGATGGATTTGAAAATAAAGATAATGAGTTCTGTTTTGGACATGTTGAGTTCGAGATATCTCTGGGGCATCCAGTTTGAAAAGGCAAGGCTATCATGCAGAGAATCATTGAATACATTTTAGAGTTAGAACAGACCTCAGCAGCCACCTGGGTTAAACCATTCAAAAAGCTGTACCTGGGGCAGTTAGGTGATGCAATGAATAGAGCACCAACCGTAGAGTCAGGAGTTCAAATCCAGACCCAGATACCTATAAGCCAAATGACTTGGGCAAGTCCCAAAAAGAAAAAAAAAAAGGATATTCTTGACAACTGGCAATCCAACTTGGCCAGAAAACCTTTGTGGTGAGGAAATCCACCACCTCAAGAGGCAAGACAGTCCTTTTGGGAATAGCCTTCGATGTCAGGGAGTTTTTCTTGCTATCAAGCTTAAATTAGTTTCTCTGCAACTTCTACATATTGCTCCTAATTTTGTCTCATCTACATGACAGCTCTTCAAATACTTTAACATAGTTGTAATGTCCCATCTGAGTCTTCTTTTCTCCAAGTCTAGGTCTTTCAGTAGATCCTCAAATCATGAACACAAGGCCCTTGACCATCAGTGTGGTGGACCTCAAACCTTTCTTAAACCATGGTGTCCCAGACTGAACACAACATACCAGATGAGGTCAAACAAGAACAGAGTACAGTGAGATTATCACTTCCATGTTCCTGGAAGTTATGTTCTTCCTATCACAGTACAAAATTACATAAGCTATTTTGGCTGCTGTCTACTTTTGCTATGCTCTAAGACCTTCAGGTTGCTTTCAGAATAATTGCTATCTATCCATGCTGCCTCCATCTTATGTTTGTAGACTTGGGTTTTGTTTTTTGGTTGGTTTTTTTTTGGTACCGAAGAACAAGACATGTATCCCCGTTGATTTTCATCTTAATAGGTTCAATTCAGCAATGGTCACTGAAACCATGGAAGCTATTGATATTCCCCATTGAGAAAAGAGGAGAGAAAAGAGAAGGGGGCTCAGAACAGAGGCTTAGAGTTTAATCATATTTAATGGATTGATGAATTAATTTTTAAAAGCATTAAGCATTGCTCCAAGTACTATTCTTGGATTAATCAGTTAAGGGAGGGGCATTTCTTGAAAATCAAAGGGATGGGGCAACTAGGTGGTACAATGGATAGAGCACTGACCCTGGAGTCAGGAGGACCTGAATTCAAATGTGACCTAGCTGTGTGACCTTGGGCAAGTCACTTAACCCCATTGCCTTGCAAAAACCAAAAGGAAAAAAAAACTCAAAGGGATAGTGAGTAAGGCACATAGGAGGGCAATTTCAAGTACCCTATCTAGGAATAATAGCTGAGTTCATTGGAAGATGGTTTCATAACTGGAGAAAGAGGGGCTAAGACAGGTGGAAAAAGAGGGATGAGGCAGAAGAGAAGGTAGCCTGGAAGTAGAAAGTTAAGTAAAGTCTGTCTGAGTCTTGCCAGAATTAGTAGATTAGGTGAAACAATCATCAATCAGGATAGTAGGACCCCAAGGCATGACACTGATGATGAAAAGGATCTATCAAACAGAGAAAAAAGCAGGAAAGAGCAGTGTCACAAAAACCCAGAGGAAAGAGGATGCAGGAGAAGATGGGCAACAGTGTCAAATGCTGCAGAGGTCAAGAAGGCTAAGGATTAGCTATTCTGATCACGCTGCTGATGCAAGACAATTCCGAAGGACCCTTGATGAAAAATGCTCTCCACTTCAGAGAGGAAATTGATGAACTCTGAAAGCATATTTTTTTAAACTTTCTTTTTTTGTGTGTGTGTTTCTCCTGCAACATGGCTAATATGAAAATATGTTTTGCATGCCTTCACATGAATGATCACATGATAATAATATAATCATATTGCTTGACTTCTGAATAGGTGGGGGAGGTGTGAGAGGAAAGGAAATAAATTGAAACTCAAAATTTTCAAAAATAAATTAAAAAATTTTACATGCAATTGGGAAATATTTAAATATAGCCATATATACATACACAGATATATTTAAAGAAGGCTAAGGATTGAGAAAAGGTCATGAGATTTAGTAATTGAGAAATCATTGTTAACTTTGCAGAGACCAGTTTCCATTGAATAATAAAGCCAGAAATCAAATTACCAACTGTAAGAGGAGAGGAAATAGAGGCAATAAGAATAGACAGCTTTTTTCAAGGAATTTGACTGGGAAAAGTGGGAGAGGATGAAGCTAGGGAAGTTAGGATTCAATGGAAAGTTTTTAAAGATAGGGGAAGGGGCGGCTAGGAGGCACAGTGGATAAAGCACTGGCCCTGGAGTCAGGAGTACCTGGGTTCAAATTTGGTCTCAGACACTTAATAATTACCTAGCTGTGTGGCCTTGGGCAAGCCACTTAACCCCATTTGCCTTGCAAAAACCTAAAAAAAAAATAAAGATAGGGGAAACTTGGAGTGTGTGCATAGGTGCTAAGTAGATATGAAGACTGAAGACTAATTAGAGACAATTATAATGGCAGCAATCTACTGGAGAAGACAGGAAGGGATAGAATCAATTCACACACAATTGATAATTGATAAATATAAACTTAGATCCATACTCATGGGGTCACTTGGACTCACAGAAGCACATGGACACACATTCTTTCTAAGAACTTATACTAAACACTGTTGTAAATCATACATGTATAATTCACTTGTCACATGCATACATACAGATATATTCTCTTCTCTCTCTGTCTCTGTCTCTGTGTGTGTGTGTGTCTGTCTCTGTCTCTCAACTCTCCTCTCTCTGTCCCTGTCTGTCTGTCTCTCTCTGTTTGTCTCTGTCTCCCTCTCTTTCACTTTCCCCAATATTTGGTCTCCACTTTCCTAGCAAGATCTATAATGAATGTGAAGGAGATCCTCAGTTCTCTCTCCTTTTAATTTTTCTCTGTGTCCCACTTTTCTGAGCTCTACTGCTTCAACCTTAATGCCCCTCTTCCATGGGGTAGCTTTCCAGTCATCCTGTCTTATCCAGGTTTCTCAATTCCAAGCATAAGCTCAATTCCTCAATGAAATAGGAAAAAGAGTTGGGAAACACACTGCTGTATAGACTCCACAATTATACAACTAGTCAGTCTGGTTAGGGAGAAAGATATGTGTGGGCAGCCAAGAGTGGTACCTTAGCTACCATTTTGCTGTTTACAAGAAGACTCTGGGTCTTGCTGATGGTGGTGAGGCTGGCTAAATAAATACTAGAGGTAATAGGAGTGGAGACAACTGAGGTGGAATAAAGAGCAGTCAACTGCCCACATGACCTCAGCAGGCAAAAGACCTTATTCCCTTGCCAGTGGGAGAAAAAACCATAATAATTCTGCCTGGGCATGGCTAGGTGCCAGGAAGACAAGAGGTTAGGTGGAGCAAAGTTCTCATGACCTTCAATGCCCCCTCCAAACTTCAGTCAGCCAGTAACCATTTAATAATTCCCTAAAATATGCTAGATATTCTATTTTAGCTGGGATTTGAAGGAACCCAGGGAAGCCAAGAGTCAGAGATAAGGAGCTCCTCTCCCTCCTGTATGCATTCCTACCACTGTCCTAGGGTAAGTGAATTGACTTGTTCTAGACGTCAACATTCTTGGGTGGGATAGGAAAGAAGAACTGAAAGACTATGGAGCATCTTCAAAGCCCTGCTAGGCCAGCCTCCTGAACCAAATGTATCTACCAAAAGCCTGTCCTTTACCTTTTTACATTCAGTACTAGATGTTGTCCTCTCAGCCTCCTATTCAATCATTCTAGTCTTTCAGTTCAGAAAACATGGCATTGATTCTCATAATTACTCGCCCAGTTATTGCATGCTCAGAATTTGCTATATTTTTCTGTTCATGCATAGCATCCACATTCCCCCTAGCCCCTGATTTTCTTATCAGGACCCCAACCCAGTTGAGTTGGATTAAGTCAAGACTAAGAAAACTTTGAGCTGAGTTTGATCTCAGCATTCTGCACCTGATCTGTAAATCTGATAGGCCCCAGGATCAGGTGAGCATATTGGGAGGGGCAGTTATGGGAATACCACATACCTTATGAATACCATGACTTCCCACATTCAAAAAGACCAGTCACCCAGCTCCCAGCCAGTCTGACCAGAACACTCCTCCAAAGGGAGACAGACAGACAGAGAGAACAAGAAGGAAAAGATTAAATCAGAAGTCAAGCCGGACTGAGAAGAAGCTGGAGAGGCACAGAAAGCAGAACTAGAGAAAGACTGAATGAAGGCAGAAGAGAAATAGAGACACAGTGAAAAAGTGAGAGATTGGGAGACAAAAGAGAAAAAGTGAAGAAAATGAGAGATAGGGAGACAAAAAGATAAAGTGACCAAAGTGAGAGATAGGAAGCAAAGAGATAGGTGAAGAAACTGAGAGATAAGGAGACAAAGAGATACTGTGAAGAAAGTGAGAGAAAAGGAGCAAAAAAAAGATAGTGAACAAAGTGGGAGGCCAAGAAGAGGTTGAGGATACTGAGAAAGTGAAACAGAGGGATTAAGGTGGGGAAAAGGCTAGGGAAGGAGGTGGAGAATCCATTCAGGGTGAGAATGTTGGTCTGCCGGCTCTGGGCAGCAATTAGCCGGGCACTGTTTGCTGAGTTCCTGGCAACAGGGCTCTATGTTTTCTTTGGTGTGGGTTCTGCTTTGCGCTGGCCCTCAGCAATGCCCTCTGTACTGCAAGTAGCCATCACTTTCAATCTGGCCACAGCCATGGCCATTCAAGTTACCTGGAAAGTGAGTGGGGCCCATGTCAATCCAGCTGTGACTCTGGCTTTCCTGGTGGGTTCCAATATTTCCCTGCCAAGAGCCATGGCCTATGTGATAGCCCAGCTGGCCGGGGCCATTACAGGAGCTGCTGTACTTTATGGAGTCACCCCAGGAGACATGCGAGGAAGCCTTGGAGTGAATGTGGTAGGTATCTAATCAAAGAAATGAGGAAATGAGGAAGAGATATACAGGGGTGAGGGAGCTGAGACATAAATAGTAGAAGGAGATGGGGGATGGGAAGGGAACAGTTCAGGAAATTTAATAGGGTTTGAGGGAGGGGTAGAAGAATCAAATCATGGGATAAAATAATTTGTTATAAAGGGATCTTAGAAGTCATCTAATGCAAATCCCTCCTTTTATAGATAATGAAACTTGAGGCATAGAGAAGTAAATTTTTGTTGAATGGAATATTTTTGTATAAGATCTGAGGCCAACCTTGTGGGAGATATAATGATGAAGATGTGGGGTTGGAAGTGGGAATGGAGAGGATGAAAAGTTGGGAGAATTTCTATTAAAGAGAAACATGGAGAAGGATATAAAGGAAGAGAAAAAGGACAAAAAGACCAAGGAGATATATATATATATATATATATATATATATATATATATATATATATATATATATATGAATGGGGAATGTTGGAGACCCTTCCCCATTATATCAATTAGTCTCAAGTTTGTTCATGATTCAAATCTGCTTTCCCTCCTACTCTTTCTCCCCCCTCCCCCCTATTTTCTCAGCTCATGTCCCTCATAGTATAAACCTCCTTCCTTTTCCTTCTCCAAGCTTCCCTCTTTAACTATTGCCCCAAAGTCCTTTTGTCAAGCTTAATTCCTCTTAATGATCTCTTCAAGTTCAGGTCTCCATCTTATTTGGAACCCAGCTTCCTTCCTAGATCTCCTCCTCCAAATCCAAACTGAGACCTTTTTGGCTTCATTAGCCGTGGTGGTTCAGAGTATATTGGAGGTGGAGATGAGAATAAATTCACCTATTTGTATAATGAAAAATCTTTCATGCTCATTAGTTTATTTAATTCTCAAAACAAGCCTGTGAGGCAGGCAAAGTTCTAATCCCAGATCCAATAAGAATCAGCTATGTAACTTTGAGTCTATTACTACTTCTCTCTGGGTCTCAGTTACCTTCTCTGTAAGGTCACTGTTCCTGGTGATCAGATTAACAGAAGTGGGTAAACACTAGGGAAGATAGTCAGATGTTTTCACCTTCCCTTAGAAGGATAAAGTTTCATTCATCTTTAATCCTTCTGCTTTAAGAGTATTATTTCCATTGTAGAGTTGAGGAAACTGAGGCCGAGAGAGAAATTATCTGATTTGCCTAATGTTACAGTGGAATCAACCTCTTTTCTCCTGTGTCTTTCTTTATTCATTCTACTATTACACAGCATGGAGTGATATATATGACTTCCATTTCCTCCTGTACTTGGGTCTCACTTCCCTGATTCCTCAGACCACTATATGAAATAGAATGTAGTAACAAGAGATAGTATTATAATATATATATATATATATATACATATATATATATATTGCAAAAAAAATGTTCATTGATACACAGGGAGGAGTATGATTGTATACAAGTCCCCTGGGCACCCAGATCCCCTGTCCCTTGTCCTTCAGGTCCGGAACAGCGTTTCCTCAGGCCAGGCTGTTGCTGTAGAGTTGGTCCTGACCTTACAGCTGGTGCTCTGTGTCCTGGCTTCCACTGACAGTCGCCAGAGCCCAGGCTCTCCTGCTGCCATAATTGGGATCTCTGTGGCTTTGGGTCACTTAATTGGGGTAAGATGATTTAAACCCTGAAGAGGACAAGGAAAGAGGAAGGGATGAGGGAGAGTTGAAAGACCTACTTTGTCTGATACTAGCTTTCCTTGGTGGTGGGATGGGGGTGGTGCGTGGGGTGAGGGAAGTGGAAGAAAAGATCAGAGAAACAAAATGCTTTAGAGATCCAGGAAAATCCCATTTAGGTCTCAGGACTTCCACCTCAAAGTGGTCTTAGGTTTCCAACAGCTACAACCCCCTCTGCTTTCAAGGAATAAATAATCTGGGCAATGAGATGATCATCCACACTAGAGAATGGGCTGGTGACAGATTTCCCCTAGTCTGACCACCAGAGAACCTCATCTCCTCACTCTCCTCCCTCCACTGCTCTCCCCACCATCTTTGTTTTCTCTCAGATCTACTTCACTGGTTGCTCCATGAACCCAGCTCGATCCTTTGGCCCAGCTGTCATCGTTGGCAAGTTCTCTGTCCATTGGGTGAGGTCATGGGGAAGGGAAGGGAATGCCCCAGAGAGGGCAAGAGGAAGAGCAAAGTGTTCTACTTGCCCAGGGGTTTGTTAGGAAACTGGAAACAGAAAGGGAGAGAAAAAGCACATGAAGTCTTTGATTCATTTCCTTGGTCCTAGAAGGAGAAAGTCAAAGGTTTCCCAAATGAGTTAGGTTTTCCTCTTTGGCCAACCTCTAGGACTTTGTCCCCTGACCTGGGCTGGGCCTGCTAGGAAGTAGACAAGATGAACAAGTAGTTGAACCTGTTTTTGTCCCTGGTTTATAGCTTCAAACATTTAGTTGTTTCCTTAACCAATTTTTATAGCCAGACTGGTTTCTAAACTTAAAGATGCAGAAACATAAAATAAATCAAATTCTTGGCTGTAGAGTTGGAGGGAGGGGCAAAAGAACTAGAAAGGAAAATGGCACCCCTAATATCCAACCACTTATTTTTGTGCCCTATGCCTCCTCTGTTCCAACACTTGAAGGAAGACTCTTCCATTCATTTGGTGAGGCTTTGGAGAAGGTTCATGAGATTAGGAACTGGAACACTTGAGTTTTCTATTCTGGGTCTTGGAATCTCCAGGGCTGGCTCACCTGTCCACACCTATAGGGTTAATTGTTAATAATTTAAGAGCAGGTCAAAAATAGAGATTGGAGCTCAAAGACATCCCCATTCCCTGGATGGCTCATATTCTTATGGATCCATTCTTCTCTTTACCTGCAGATTTTCTGGATAGGACCACTGACAGGAGCTGTTCTGGCATCTCTCATCTACAACTTCATCTTGTTCCCAAACACCAAGACTCTGGCTCAGAGGCTAGCCATTTTAACAGGCACCATGGAAGCTGAGGAAATGGTACCTCAAAAGAAGGACCCAGAGCCCACTTCAGGGAACACTGAATTACCCAACTTGGTATAGAGGGTTTTTTTAAGTTTAATTTTTTAATTTATTTTTTCCAATTACATGTAAAGATAGTTTTTAACATTCATTTTTTTTTGTGAGATTTTGAGCTCCACATTTTTCTCCTTCCCTCCTTTCTCTCCCTTCTCCCCTTGTCAGTGAATAATCTGATATAGGTTGATATAGAGTTCTTAAGATCCAGTTTGTACCCTGTAGTGGTGGCTGTAATAGGAGCATGAAGTGTCAATCAAGAATGTTTAGGGCTAGTGGCAGCATATCAAATGAGAAGAGCACCTGGCTAAGGAAATCTGGGGCACCTTGGTCAAGAAGGGTTGAAGGAAGACAGGGAAAAGAGGAAATAGATTGTCACAAACTTTCCTGGAAAAGACTGGCCAAAGGATCCTAGCCCTCTCACTCCTCTTGACTCACCCTTGGTCCACCACCCTTTTGGAGTTCCAGCATGATGAGTTTTCTTCAACATCCTGCCTCATTTCCTCAACAGAGCCAGGAGACTCTTGCCCTTATTTTCTCATTTCCCCCAGTTCTATTTTGTTGGTTTTCAGAAGGGGCCTTGCTTAAGAGACTTGGCCAGGGGTATTTGTATTGTACCTCGAGAGGTAAATTTTGGATGAGACAAGATGGACCTTAGCAGGAAGCATTTGTCAAGAATGTTTTCATTAATCAAGAACAAAAGTCAGAGGTTTGAAGATGATCAGATACCATCATAGTTTCGACCATAATCAATATCAACCAATGATCCAGCAGCGTTATTCCTATGACCCAATTTCTGGAAAATCAAAGTCTTTTGGTTCTGGGGGGAAGTATGGTTGCAGAGCTGGGTAGAACAATTCGATCACCTTACTGATGATTAGACTATCAAGAGACAGGTTAGTTCTACTTCATTGTCAAAAAATTGGAAATGTACTGTACTGATGATTACATCAACATGAGACTACTAAGGTTAGCTATACCTTATGATAGTCAAAAATCACCATACCTGTGTTCTGCCCAGAATTTTTGAAATAATGTGATGCCTCCCTGATATGGGAAGGACCCATATCTTAAAGGTTAAGGACTCCCACAGCACCCAGGCCATCACCAGAAGTCCTGTTTCCTTCTAAATCAGGTCACAGCATGAGGACAGTAATGGAAAAGGCAGTGAGAAGGACGTCTAGCATAATATTCCCCTCACTATAATCAACATAATGTGTAAGTCATACTATCATTCATTTGATGCCATGATCTTCAATTATGAAAGACAATAACTACCAAAAAAAATCCCAGAGTGGGTCAGATCACCTTCATCTATTATTTTCTGTGAGAAGCAAGGGAACCTTGACCACTCACAATCATCATTTGACCTAGAACCTAGGGGGGGAGTAGAGACTTTTGAATTAATTCAATGTAACAAATATGTATAAAACATTTATTATATAAAGGACTTGTGCTATCAGTGAGAAAGTTAAAACAATAAGATACAGTTTCTACTTTCCAAAAAACTTAATTTAGTAGAAGTAGTTTAAAAAAATAGAGGTAACTATAATACAGAATAGAATAAGACCAAAATATAGGAAAGGTATTAGGGACTATGTGAGATTCAAGGATGTATCCTTTCCTACTTTAGGAAAGATATTGGAGAAACATTTATGGAAAAGGTAGTATTTGAACTGGAGCTCAGAGAATAGGCAGCAAGTGAATTGATAGAGAGGATATTTCAGAAATAAAGTACAAACCCTAAAGGTTGGTTCCATAAAAGCCTGGGAATAGCAAGTAGCCTAATTTGTCTAGAGTTTAACTATGAAAGAATGAAAGAAAAGGCATTTATTATGGCTGACTCTCTGCTAGACACTGTGCCTTAGCCTTGCACAACCTGGAGCAATGAGATGGGGCTGAGGCAAGTTACATATAGCAAATTCTATTCCAAGGCTCTAGGGCCTTGTAGAATGCTGGTATAAAGGTCCTGGGGATGGGGCAGATTGGGAGTAACAGAAAAATGGTAAGAGAGTATGTATAAAAAGGAGTGGAAAAGATAGAGATTGGAAGCCATGGAGACCAGTTAGGAAGATATTGGCATGATCTAGGTAAGTGGTAAAGGATTGTACTAAGGCAGTAGAAATGGAAATAGAGAAACTCATTATAGATATTTTGGATGCAGAACTGACAGGATCTGATAACTAACTCATTATATGGTAAGAGAAGGAAGTTTCAAAGATGACCCTGAGGCCAGTGCCATTGTGTCAGAAGTATGAGCCCCTGGTCAAGAGAATCTGGGGGGACGCTTGTTCAGAGAGAGGGCTTCTGTCCTGTTCTGATGTGGAAGTGGATTTCAAGGGGGTGGGGAATTTGAAGGATGGTAGGAAAAAGAACCTTCACTGACCTTCCCTAGAAGATTCTAGATAGAATAAATTTATTGGGTGATGGGGTACATTAATAAAGGAAGTCAGAAGTAGGTCTGGGTGAGGACCAGGCAAGACAAACTTTTATGGCACCTTGGGCAAGGTTGTAAAATGGTACTCCCTCAAGCTTTCACTTGTAACATGGTTTTATTTGCTACAAAACAAATGTTATATACCATAAGGTGAAATTTGCTGCCATAAAAAATGGTCATTTATAAATATTAAATAATATCTCTCCTTGTATCTCCACTGTGTTGTAATCTTGGTGTCTGATTGTATTATTTATATCTTTTTATTCTAAATCTCTCTCGATCATATTGAGTTTCAGGTTCTTACAGCATATTCAGTTGGAGATATCTAATAGGCAATTGCAAATCCCAGTCTGGAACTTGGGAGGGAGATTGATTACATATATCTCCATGCCCTAACACACACACACACACACACACACACACACTTTGAACAGCTTTACAAATGTCAGGGAGGAAAGGAAGGTCATGAATTGAGGGCTGAGAATAGAACCAAATCCCTTAGAAACCTGGAAATAGTAGATACTTCTTATACTATTTATTTGTCTTTCCAACTACATAAAATTGTAGCTTTTAGCAATCTTTTTTTGCAAGGCTGAGTTTTACATTTTTCTCCCTTCCTCTCTTTCCATCCTCCTCACCCTGTCAGGAAGCAGTCTGATATAGGCTCTGCATTTATAACTATGCTAAACAATAAATCTATATTGATCATGTTGTGAGAGAATAATCAGATCCACAGGGAAGAAAAAAAATATTAGAGAAAAAAATGATATAATACATAAAACAAGTTTTAAAAATTGAAGATAATAAGCTTTGGTCTTTATTTAAACTCCACAGTTCCTTCTCTGGAAATGGATAGTATTTTCTAACCCCCATGTTGTTGTTAGTGTATATAATGTTCTTCTGGTTCTGCTCATTTCACTCAGCATCAGCTCATACAACTTTTTTTCAGGTTTTTCTGAAATCTCATCCCTCATGATTTCTAATAGACCAATAGTGTTCCACCACATTCATATATCACAATTTGCTTAGCCATTCCCCAAATGATGTGCATCCCCTCAGTCTCCAATTCTTTGCCACTACAAAAAGAGCTGCTATGAATATTTTTGTATATATAGGATTTTCACCCTTTTTCATGATCTCTTCAGGATACAGACCCAGTGATGGTATTGTTGGATCAAAGGGTTTGCACATTTTTATTACCCTTTGGACATAATTCCAAATTGCTCTCTAGAAACAGATCAGGTCACAACTCCACTAACAATACATTAGTGTCCCAGATTTCCCACATCCCCTCCAACATTGATCATTTTCCTTTCTAATCAAGTTGGCCAATTTGAGAGGTGTGAGGTGGTACCTCATAGATGCTTTAATTTGCATTTCTCTAATCAATAATGATTTAGAGCAATTTTTCATATGACTATGGGGAAATGACTTGGTTTTTAAAATAAATTTGACTGACTTCTCTATATATTATTAGAAATGAGTCCTTTGTCAGAAACACTAATTGTAATAATTGTATTCCAACTTACTACATTCCTTTTACTTTTGGTTGCAGTAGTTTTGTTTGTGCAAAAATTTTTTAATTTAATGTAATCCAAATTATCCAGGTTGTTTTTTTTATAATGTTCTCTATCTTTATTTTGGTAATAAACTGTTCCCCTTTCCATAGATCTGTTAGGTAAACTGTTCTTTGTTCTCCTAATTTGTTTATAATATAACCTTTTATGTCTAAATTCTGCACCCATTTTGACCTTATCATCTAAAAACCCTGATGGAACCAATATTCCTCCTCTCAGTAGATGTAGAAGACTATGGGTTGGGAATGAAACACACAATGTCAAACATAGTCAATCCATCAAATTTCTTTGCTTAGCTATATTTATTACAAGGGTTCTTTTGCAAAGTGGGGAGGACTTGATGAGACATGACAAGCAAGAGAAAAATAAATTTTAACAGCTAGCTAAATAACTCCACTAAATGGTTATTAGGTGTGAATGCAATTATAGTTGGTAATAAATGGGAGCAGATGGGAGATAGGACTTCTTGGTAAAAAGGAGTGGGGAAGCAGAAAGAAGCTTTGTCTTCTCTCAGCAAATGGTGGTCTTGACTTCCTTAGGTTCCTGTTCCTTTCTTAACTTCTGGACATGAGAAAGGATTATTAGACAAATTCATAAACTATTCCCTAAAGCTCACACCCATGCCATAATACCCTGCCACTGGAACACTGGTAGCCAGATCCATTTGGAAGGGAGTGGGGGGGGTGACAAAAAGACAAAAGGAGTCAAAGGGCAATAATGATGACATAGCCACTTAAGTGCCAGTCATCCAGTACATATTTGAAATTGTAATACTTATCCTTACTAGCAAATAGCTTACAAGCTTTTAAGTGTAAATTTATACATATTCAGAAATTGCAGGGAAGTAAATAGAAACCTACCTTTTACCTTAGAAGAAAATTTTCACAGGATTCAAGACTAGAAAGGACCCAAAAGATGGGTGATTAACCAAGTTCATTCTCTTCCATCTTTATAAGCCAGTTTCCCCTCCTATTTTAGATTGGGAGTGCAAAAGGAGAACACAATGTGTAAACAACTTCATAAAATTCACATAGTTTCAATTATAGATTAAATATTCCTTGTTCTTGGCTCAGAATTCTTCTAAGTGGAGTTGAACCAGAAGAAAAGGGAGGAGCAAAAGGCTGAGAAATATGGAGGACTACAGAGGAGAGAAAAGGACATGAGGTTAAGTTTAACTTTGCAGGAGAATCTGGAAGGTAAATCAGACATACAAATATTTATTTTTTAAGGTTTTTTTTTTTTTTTGCAAGGCAATGGGGTTAAGTGGCTTGCCCAAGGTCACACAGCTAGGTAATTATTAAGCATCTGAGGCCGGATTTGAACCCAGGTATTCCTGACTCCAGGGCCAGTGCTCTATCCACTGTACCACCTAGCTGCCCCAAATATTTATGTTTTTAATTTTTTTTAGATTTTTGCAAGGCAAATGGGGTTAAGTGGCTTGCCCAAGGCCACACAGCTAGGTAATTATTAAGTGTCTGAGACCGGATTTGAACCCAGGTACTCCTGACTCCAATGCCGGTGCTTTATACACTACGCCACCTAGCCACCCCAATTTTTAATTTTTTTAACATTTTTATTTAAAATTTTGATTTCTAAATTCATCCCTCCCACCCCCTGAGACAATAAGCAATCAGATAAATAATATACATGTGTAATCATGCAAAACATTTCCACATTAATCGTTGTGTATGAGAAGATCTGAACAAAAGAAAACAAGAAATGAAAAACTGCATGCTTCAATCTATATTCAACAATATTAGTTCTTTCTCTGGATAGTATGTTTCATCATTAGTCCTTTGGGGTTATCCAGGTTCATTGTATTACTGAGAACAGCTAAATCATTTTGTACAATGTTCTCCTGGTTCTGCTCATTCCACTATGCATCAATTCATGTCTTTCTATGTTTTTCTGAAATCATCCTATCATTTCTTATAGCACAATAATATTCCATTACAATCACATGCCACAACTTAATTTTAAAAAATCTTAAGGGCAATAAGAGAATTGTCAATTCAACATGAGGCCAAAATGATAACTGAATCTCATACTGGGGTATGGAAGAGGGTGAGAGGTGAGAGAGGACATCATATACTTTTCCCAATTGAATTTTATTGTTATTTTTTGTTTTTTTCTTTTATTAAAGATTTTATTTGAGTTTTACAATTTTTCCCCCAATCTTACTTCCCTTCCCCCACCCCCACGGAAAGCAATCTGTCAGTCTTTACTTTGTTTCCATGTTGTACATTGATCCAAATTGAGTGTGATGAAAGAGAAATCACATCCTTATGGAAGAAACAAAAAGTATAAGAGATAACAAGACCAGACAATAAGATATCTGTTTTTTTTCCCCCTAAATTAAAGGCAATAGTTCTTCTTCAAACTCCACGGCTCTTTATCTGGATACAGATGATATTCTCCATCACAGATAGCCCCAAATTGTGCCTGGTTGTTGCACTGATCGAATGGGCAAATCCATCAAGGTTGATTATCACCCCCATGTTGCTGTTAGGGTGTACAGGGTTTTTCTGGTTCTGCTCATCTCACTCAGCATCAGTTCATGCAAATCCCTGAATTCCCTGAATTCCCATCCCTCCTGGTTTCTAATAGAACAATAGTGTTCCATGACAAACATATACCACAAGTTGCTAAACCATTCCCCAATTGAAGGACATTTACTTGATTTCCACAGGGCTGCTATGAATATTTTTGTACAAGTGATGTTTTTACCCTTTTCCACCATCTCTTCAGATATAGACCCAGTAGTGGTATTGCTGGATCAAAGGGTATGTGCATTTTTGTTGCCCTTTGGGAGTATTTCCAAATTTCTCTCCAGAAAGGTTGGATGAGTTCACAGCTCCACTAACAGTGTAATAGTGTCCCAGATTTCCCACAAGTCTTCCAACAATGATCATTATCCTTTCTAGTCATCCAATGGGATTTTTTAAAAGAAGTTATTTTTCCAGTGTTTTTTTCCTTCAAAGTATTTAAATTCCACTAAAGAAAGACAAAGAGGCAACAACCTACAACAGGATTTAGGTTAATCTTAGTCATCCATTCCACTTGCTCCAGCTTTTTAGGTTTCTGACATCATTTTTTAAATGTACTTTATTTTTTCCAATTACATATAGTTTTCAACATTCATTCTTTTTAGGTTTTTTGCAAGGCAAATGGGGTTAAGTGGCTTGCCCAAGGCCACACAGCTAGGTAATTATTAAGTGTCTCAGACCAGATTTGAACCCAGGTACTCCTGACTCCAGGGCCAGTGCTTTATCCACTGTGCCACCTAGCCGCCCCTACAACATTCATTTTTATAAGATTTTGAGTTCTAAATTTTTCTCCCTGAGCAAGCCATTTGATATAGGTTATATATGCACAATCTTGTTAAATATATTTCCAAATTACTCATGTTGAGAAAGAATATGAACAAAGGGGAAAGTATGAGAAAGAACAAAAAAAATTTTTTTTAAAGTGAAAATAGTAATGTTTCCATCTGCATTCAGCACTATAGTTGTTTTCCTGGTTATAAGTAGCAATTTTCCATCACAATTCTTTTGGAATTGTATTGATTCATTGTATGGCTGAGAACTAAGTCTATCATAGTTGATCATCATACAATGTTCTCCTGGTTCTGCTCATTTCACTCAGCATTAATTCATGTAAGTCTTTCCAGGTTTTTGTGAACTCCAGCTACTCATCATTCTTTATAACACAATAGTATTCCATTACATTCCATAAACCACTGCTTGTTCAGTCATTCCCAAGTTGATGAAAATCTTCTTAATTTCCAGTTCTTTGCTCCCACAAAGAACAAGTATATTTGTGTACATGTGGGTCCTTTCCCCTTTTTAATGATACAGACCTAGTAGTATATCAGTTTTCTCACATCTCCTTCAACATTAATCAGTTTCCTTTTCTGTCATATTAGCCAATACGATAGGTGTGAAATGGTACCTTTGAATTTCTGTAATCAATAGTGATTTAGAGCATTTTTTTCATATGACTATAGATAGTTTTAATTTTTTCATCTGAAAACTTCAAAACCTTTGATCATTTATCATTTGGGGAATGACTGTTCTTATAAATATGACTAAGTTCTCTACATATTTTACAAGTAAGGCTTTTATCAGAAACAGAGGCTATAAAAATTGTTTCCCAGCTTTCTACTTTCCTTCTAATTTTGATTGTATTGGAGTTTTTTGTGCAAAATTTTTTAAATTTAATGTAATCAAAATTATCCATTTTACATTTTTGTAACACTCTCTTGTTTGGTCATAAACTCATCCCATTTCCATGGATCTGAACTGGTAAACTATTCCTTGCTCTCCTAATTGAATTTTTAGTATCACCCTTTATGTCTAACATGTACTCATTTTGACCTCATCTTATGTTGGTCTATGCCTAGTTTCTGCCCCATATTTTCCAGTTTTTCCAGCAAGTTTTGTCAGATTGTGAGTTCTTATCCCAGAAACTGAAGTCTTAGGGTTTATCAAACAGTAGACTACCATAGTCATATTACTACTATGCCTTGTGTGCCTAACTTATTCTATGGATCCACCACTATTTTTTATACAATATCAAGTAGTTTTGGTTATCACTTTATAAAATACTTTTAACTCAAGTACAGCCAGACTACCTTCCTTTACATTTTTTTCATCAATTCCCTTGATATTCTTGACCTTTGGGACTTCCAGATGAATTGTTATTTTTTTTCTAGTTCTATAATTGCTATAGCTTTTAAGGAAGGATCTCTCAGTGGGATAGGTAACCAAAGATTATACAGACTTCTCTGGAGACCAAACAGTTTAAACTTTTGGGAAGAAATATAGATCTTTCAGGAAGCAGGGGACTGGATGAGATAACTCAAGGTTCCTTCTAATCTTAAAACTCCATAACCATTGTTGAAGGGAAAGAACAATTTAACAAGTATTCCTAGAAGGATGGTGCCAGACTCAGAGAGGACTAAGCTCCCCAGAAGCATAGGTCCTTTGTGTGCACTCCCTCCTTTCATCAGGGAAGTTTTTAATTAATGGTGTGTAATCTGATATGGCCCCTCTCCCTGCTGAGTGTTGTCTTCAATCAGTAGAGCCATCTGCAATTGCAATTCATAACTCAACTGGTGAGGGGGAGGGAAGGGGATTGGATTTGGAATGGGTGCCATGGTGATTAATACAATTAGTTTTCTATGCTGATGATTTCTGTAGTGCAGGCAAATGACTGCAGATTCAGGGTTGAAAGGGATCTCATCATCTTGCCCAACTCCATTATTTTACATATGTGAGCAAACTAAGACCCCAAAAATGAAGCAGTTTGGCCCAGATAGGAGCCAATTTTTTTTTTGATTGCCAAACATAAATCCAATTTTAGCCTTCTCTCTACAGGTTTAAAGTAACTGTGCCTACTACAACAGAGACCATTAGAAAGGAACAAGTTGCAGAGGTGGTCAAGGCCATGGTGCCTTGAAATGAGGGACCTCACCAGCTGAGTAAGTGAAGAATCAAAGCAAGGAAAGCTTTATTTTGTTTTTGTGAGGTAATCAAGGGTTAAGTGATTTGCCCAAGGTCACCCAGATAGAGTCAAAAGTCTGAGGCCAAATTTGAATTGGGGTCCTCCTGATTCCAGAAGTGGTGTACTTTCCACTTCACCATCTAGTTATCCCAACAGCTTTACTTTTAAAAGGGAATTGAGATCCAGAATGGTCATGACAATGGCTAGGTTTCCTGGAGGAGGTACACCTGAAGGCAAGGAGATAGATCCCATGGTCCTGCTGCTAGTGAACAAGTCATGAGGCCTTATGCCTATGATTATGTGAGAGGTGGTCCAGTTATTATTTTTTCTTATCTTCTTCAATCTGCTTCAAGGCAGAAGAGAAGAAAAGACATTCAAAGTATATCCAAATAAATGCATGTTTGTACAAGTGATATGGTAGGATTTGGGAAAATTTTATTGAAGAGGAGACTGTCAGCAGAATTATGGAGAGAAATAATGGAACTGAGTTAGAGCTTTGACAAGTTACAGTAAGGCCTGGGGCCAAAAGAGCTTGACTAAAGTCACAAAGACCAGTTTGGGAAAAACAAAAGCAAACCAAAAAACCAAAACCCCAAACTCCAACAATGGAATGGAGGTTTGAAAAACTGGAAATTTTATAATTCCTAATATGCTTTAAAATGTAACATTATGTAGGTTTTATTGTTTTTATTTATTTTGTTAAATGTCTTCCAATTACATTTTAATCTGATTGGAGCTGTACTCAGGAGTATTTCAGACTGAATGGTTGCTTACTTCAGTTCTAGAGGACGTATCACTTATATGGTTTTAGAGCTGTCAATAGCCCTGATTTTAGGAATGCTTCAACTGGCATAGCAGCAGTGGAAAAAAAATTAAAATACAGATAGCGCTCCCCAAAACCCCCAATTAAACTCCCTGCAATGAGAGAATATTGAGTGGACCAAAGACAATGAATTCTACACTTTAAAGACCTTCTACTCTATCCCTAACCATTCTCTAGCTCTATGTGGTAGGTGATGAGCCTCTGGATGTGAGATGACTGAGAAGAAGCAGAATCAGAAATACCAGGGATTCAACACAGTTGACATTTCCAGTAGTATCATCATGGGTCAAGGTCATCTGGAGTTAGGTTATAATGTCATTATCCTCTTGCATTTAGCCTGTTCCATTGCCAGTAGATCCTGAAAAATGACCTGTGCCTCCGCTTAAAGCAGGCCCCAGGCCCCCCATCCAGGGCTCCTATATGGGGCACAGAAAAGGGAAGAATTCCACATTTTTTCCTCTTAAGAAACATCTGCTGAAGGACGGCAACTCCCACCCTCTTTCTTCAAATAAGTTGGGTAAACAGTTTCATTTTCCCTCTTATGCCTACAATGCAGCATCCCCTGGTCCTCCAATCACTCCCTTAAGGAAGTTGCCTGGTTATTGTACTGGGACATGGAAGGACCCCCTCAGCTCCAGATTACATTAAACAAAAGGTTCCATTGGGCCTACAGTTAGCTATCCAAATGCCCATTCTGCTGGGCTCTCCTCTAATTGGACATGATCCGTTCCCTCCTTCCCCCAAGCTGGGTTAACTATTGCCACCGAGGGCTGCTCTAGCTCTCTGGCATTTCTAATTTTTTTTTGTATCTGAGCCACCAAGAAGCTGTGTTGAAGATCTGAGTCATGATCCTTGGAGTCAATTAAGAGTAGAAGGCTGCAGTTTCAATAACTTTTAAGGAAAAATTCACATGACAAAAATTGTTCCTGCCACAGGTCCCTTCCAGATCTGACAGTCTGAGCAGCAAAAGCCAAAACCAGAAAAACTCACACTGACACTATTTGACTGAACTACAAAAACGAACTGGGCTGACTGGTCAGAGCTGTAAACACTAAGACGATAGATGCCAGAAGAAGGGGGGAGCTGGGAGGACATGTCCCAGTCACTTCGACACCAAAGCTAGAGGCAGCTCCAGAAAGCCTGGGGATTGTCAGGCCCATGAGCTGACCCCATTGAGCAGAAGGATGAACTTAAGCTACAGTTTAGCTCAAGCTCTTGGAAAAAGCCAGGGGCTAATCAAGATGAAGCAGTGGCTCAAGTCATACTTGCCTTGGGCTGCAGGGGGTCAGCACAGTAGAGGCTGATAATCACTTCTCAGCAAGAGGCATCTGGGTTGAGGTGCAGCCAGAGGCATTTATCAAAAGAACTGGGGGGAGGGGAGAGGGGAGGATTGATGAGAGTGGGGAGTCCAGTAGCTTTAATTAAAAGGCTGAAGTTAAGCAGAATAGGAAGGGAATGAAAAATGATGTTTTAGAGTTCCAGCGGAATTAGGTAATGAGAGAGACACTGGTTTGGGGGAGGAGGCAAAATAATTCAATAAGCCTATATCCTTAGTTGGGGACAGGGAGAAGACTGACAGACATCACTTCACTTGCCCAGGTCTTCTAAATGAAAGAGCTAAACAGATGGTGGCACCAGGCTATATAAAAAAATTGCCCCTGCTTTTCTATTAGAAGCAGTTGAGATTACCAATAAGACTGAGTTTTTCATGATTGTATATGCATAACCTACATTAAATTATTTGCTAGATCTTGGGGAAGGGGGAGGGAAGGGAAGGAGATAGGAAAATGTGGAACTCAAAAGCTTAGGAAAAAAGATAAATGCTGAAAATTTTGCCCATAATTTGAAAAGAAATAAACTAAAATATTAAAACAAAAAGATGAATTTTCTCTTTTCTCCAGTTGGAGGAAAGGTCTCCTGCCTGGAGCCTTCTAATCAACGAAGGCTAATCAACAGGACAATGATTTCTTTCAAGGAAAAATAATAGTGGTGATAGTTGAAATCAAATAGACAATGGGTGAGGATACAACTAAAAAGGCAAGTGGGATACTCCAAATAGAAGAAACTATCCTTGAGAAAGGTACCCTTGAATAAGAAGACTGAGCATTACACTATGACACTGCCGAAGCATCACCTTTAACCCATAGGAAAACAATAATTCACTTAGCCAAGTACTAACAGTAGTATCACAGAATGTCAGTTTTGAAAAGGATTGAGATGTCCTCCCATTCCTATGAACAAGTGAAGATAACATTCTTTATTGCTTTGATTAAATTTTTTCTTTAGTCTTCTAGACTCAAAGTTTATTCTCTCAGAATGCAAGTTAAATTTATGATTGCTATTCAAAAAAGTATTTCCTTTTACATGATTTAAAGGGTAGCCCCTCATTCTAAAATTTAGAGACAAATTTGAAATTCTAATTCATACTATCCATAACCTCCATTGTTTCCACACATCAAAAGCAAGTCAGGAGGGGATTTTCCACAAAGATTATGGATATAATTGCAAAGCAAGTGAAGTTTAGATGGAGAGACTTTTCTGAACTGTGGGAAGTTCTGAGATTTCTCTCCCTATCCTGATTCCAATGCATTGCCAGAACAAGGGTAGATAGACTGGTTCTCCTCTTTGGACAGGTTATTATATTCTGGAACTGGAAAGTAGGAGTTAATCTGTCTTAAGGGAGTTTTTTCACTTGAAGTTCCCGCTACAAAGAAAATCAAAAGTCTAGCCCAAAAAACCCAGATTTTTAAAAAATCAAGTGTCAAAATTGGTTTAACAGTATCTTTTGAAAAAGATCTTGAGGTTTCAAGACTACAAACTACTTCAGTATGTCAACACTAATGTTGAACAAAAGGCTAACAATCTTAGATTTAATGTTCAAAACATTAGAAAAGTGGGAGGTGAGATAGTAAGATTAACCAGATCATACCTGGATCTTATCCTAAATTTGTGTTCAGGGCGTGTGTGTAAAATAAGAGGAATTTATGGCAGAGGAGGTCAGTGAAAACCAATGCCTACATGAAGACTGATGAAAGAAACTAGGTATGCTTAGTTAGAAAAGGTTTCTTTTTGGAGGGAGGAGTAGAAACATGATTGCTATCTTCAAGTATCTAAATGACTGTCAAATGGGGGAACAAAAAGGACAGAATTTGCTTTCTTACCTCCAAAGGAAAAAACAAAAATAAAAAGGTAGAAGTTAATAGTGAGATTTAAGCATAATATAATTTTCTAATTACAACTTTCCAAAAATGGAATGGAATGCTTGGTTATTTCAGTTAAATTTTCCCAACAGTGGAAATCTCCAATCAGAAAATAGGCAACCACTTGTCTGAATTGAAGACAAAAGGTAAGAGGGTAGGAAAAAATTTTAAACTTGAGGTTGAACCATGGACCAAGTCCAAATAGAGGATCTCTGGGTCCCAGCCCTTATTTCTTCTCTAAGGATATGAATGGGGGGAAGGGGGAGAAGACATCCTCCAGCTCTTCAGTCTCTATTTCCCAGGGAAACTCAGCTCAGTTGTTGGAGTTTCCAATTACCTGAGCCCTATCTTACTTTAGACAGCTTTCTTTTTTGGCTGCTGGCTCAGCACACTCTCCTTCCTGATGTGGAATCCATCTGCTGCAGTGCTTTGCTCAGAAGAGACAACAGATAACCCTGCTTTCTAGGACAAAGGTAAGAAAACCAGCTAAGCCAGGGACCACAATTCTCAGGTTCTGGGGAAGCTTCCTTTTTGTGAGAGGGTAAAGGCCTGCCTCCCCCACCCCCCACCCCCAAGTCATCTTCCAGAGACCTCCAGCACCGTTGTCAGAAGATGAAAAGATTAGCTATTTCCTTCTAATCGGGTTTAGGCAGCTCGGTTAAGCTGCTGGCTGCGGGCAGTGCCTGTTAAAGCAAGCAGCTGGAAAAGGCTTAGCCCTTGAATGCCAGCAGCTGTATCACTACAGTGAGGATGCTCTGCTGAGAGGTTGGACTCCGTCCAGTGGCAAGCATTTAGCCTCAGTCAACGTGGATTAACCTGGGAGGAGAGAGCAACCAGCCCTTTTGGAGAATGGAGAATTTTCATTGACGTCACCTCCACCCCTTAGGCTTTGCTTTGGAGCGAGGAGAAATAATCTGAGCTTTCTTTTCCCTCTCCCATTCTTAAATGAGGAAAACTGAGCCAACATCATTCACAGAGGCAGAGCTCTCTAGGGTAGGAGCTGTTTCATCTTAAAAATCTGTCTGTTTTTTGTCTGCTGTCTATTGACAGATTGGTTTGTTAGAAGCTTACACAGCAAACAGACTTCTCACCCACTAACCTAACCTCCTCTATTCAGCCTCCTGGCTGGGTTCTTCCCTTTCCCTTGGGCCCCCAGCCTTCTTCTAATGACTAAAATATGCCTCCCATTGTCAGAAGCAATGTGTGTGTGTGTGTGTGGGGGGGAAGACACGGAATAGAAACAAAAACAGACTTTCCTGACCCCTTCATTTTGTTCTTAATTCAGGCTGCATCTCTTTAGATAGTTCAACAGTCCTCAGAAAACCCTGGCAACAGAGTAAGCTACTGAAGAGAGATCACTCAAAGACTTCTTACTCAAAGCCAGATGGTGAGCATGAGACGGGGCAAGAGCTAATGCCACTCAAGGGGAAAGCCAATAAGTTAATCCGCTGACACGTTCTAGAAGCAGCCTGATGGCTTTGGCTGAGACTCATATACACTTGGTTCTAGCCTGGGTAGCATCCAGGGCTCACAGAAGTGACCATGGACTCCTACTGCCAAAAAGGTACTATAAACATCTCCCTGTCTTCATAAAGGGCTGTACCCAGATAAGATCATCATTTGTTATTGCTATATGTTTGTTTAAAAGAGACTACAGTCTCCCTTGGAGCTCAGTCCCAATGTCAAATAACCATTATCAGAATAAGCCCAGCCACTACTTAGAGGAAACAAGTAGTCAAAAGAAATAGTTTTCATAAAACTAATACCATCATTAGAAAAATAGGAATTGAAATACTTCCCAAGGATTGGCAAAATAAATTGTAGTACCTGAATGTAATGGAGTATTACTGTGCTACTAAAAACAATGAATATGATCATGTATGAAGAGATGAAAAGTAAAATAAGTAGATGCAAGGAAACAACAGCATGGCTACAATATAGATTAAGCCCAAAACCATTGACTATGAATGTTGCAAATTATAAAGAATACAAATGGCTGGAAGAGACTGAAGATGCTCCCACCCTACCCCTTGCAGTGGCAAAAGGATGAAAAAAATATACATTGTACATATTTTCAGATTTTTTTAGTTATCAACTATGATGATGTTACTTTTTTCTTTAAAAAAATTATATGAAGTGACTCCTAAGAGCAAGTGACCTAATGGGGAACATTATGGTATTGTAAAAATATTTTTTTGAAAATTATTTTATTGTGATAAAAATCTGGAAAAAATTCCCATCAGGGAACAAATTATGGCCTTTTGTCATTAACAATATTACTGAGCCATAAGAAAAGACAAGAGTAAATCAGAGAAACATGAGAAGACTTCTAAAAATGATACTAAGAAAGTCAAGGATATGGTCAAAAAAACTCTGGTTAAATAAAATTGATGTTAGTGTATCATCAATATTTAAAAAATCTACATTTCTCCATGACCTACACCATATTAATTCAGCTGCTGTTTCACCCTAGAACTTTGTTTCTTGTGCCCTACAAAATCCTTCTGCCATGCTGGCCCTTCTTTTTTTCCTTTGGAAGCCTCCATTTAGGGTTGTGCCTCCTCCAACTGTGCTTCATTCCTTCCTGGACTGTGTTTTGAAGCACCTTTTTTATGCACACCCTTCCCCCTATAAGAATGTTAAGCCCTCAAGTGGGGGACTATAATTTCCGTTTATCTCCAGTGCTATAGTCTGGCACTTATTACCTACCTGGTATAAGATAGGCACTTAATATTGCTTCATAACTCCTTTTGATTAACAAAGCTTTAAAATTTTAAAGAATGCTCTTTTATAGGTGAATTTCTTGGGAAATGTCTATTTCGTGAAAACAAAAATTAATCTATTTTAAAAAATAGCACGTCAGGGAGACAACACTGACAATGAACCCAATCTTTAGTTTTATTTACTGTCAACAATAGGCCTGTATTGCAATAATTTTCCAATATTAAAATGGTTCTGGTTCTGGTCTTACCACCCATGGTCAACTTCACACTTGTGGAAAGTGAGTGCAGGTTGTCTCTAAGACTATTTCAGGAGTTTTTTAGATCTTTCACCTCACTTCTATATGTTGTTTTGTCCCTTAATTGATGGTAAAGCTCCATTCTACTCTTCAGTCTAGTAATAAGGGCCCTTTACAATCTGGCACCAGTTAAGCCTTATTCCACAATAATTCTGCCTCATGTAGATCCAGTTTGGCTGGTCCATAGCTATTCCCTAAACTTGATATTCCTATCACTTACCTCTCTGTACTGGCACAAGCAGGGTCCCATTCCCAGAAAAGTGCTCCCTTTCTTCATCTTCTCCAAGAATTCTAATAACCATTCTCCCTCTTCCAAAGTTGACTTCTTTCTCTGCCTCTGCCCCCCAGTTCTCTTCTGATTAAAACATTCCTCTGATTGTCAGGAGAGGAAGGGAGGGATAAAGATAACACCTTGGACAAAAACTAAAACGGGCCTTTATTAACCACTGTCACTTAAACTTTTTCAAGGCAGATGTCAAGTATCAGTTACTTCCCTAATCTCCACCCCTTCTCCCTAAGTTTTTAATGTTCCCTTCTCAAATTACTTTGTATTTGTAAGGCTACAAGGCTGATCCCTTCCTCTCCCTTCTCTTAGAAAATAAGCAACTAGGGTTGGTCTCATTTTTGTCTCTCTATATACAATATATCCAGAGTCACTATAGCTGGACAAATGAGCCAAGACCAAGATTGAATAGGAGAGAAGAGAGCTGGATTGTCTTAAAGATAAAGCACTACCTTTTAATAATCCCAGGCTTCTTAAGAATTGTATATATAAGAGAACCAGTATAGTAAGGACAATGTCCACAATGCCAAGAGATAGAAAGTACTCTGTATATTGGATTTATCGGAGGACTTGACTGAAGAGAATTAAAAAGGTATGGTTATGCTATACAATGAGATCACAGATTCAATGACTATCCTCTCTGCCTAGGAATTGAAATTTAAATACCTGTTCAGTGAATCAGGAGAGAACCCTAGACAAGTCACTCTGCCACTTTAGATCAGTTGATCCATAAGGTCCCTTCCCTAAATTTATAGTATTCTGATCTAATAAAACACTCACATAGTTATGGGTTATCAAACTATAAATAATAACTCGGGTACAACTAATAGTTGTGACTCCCTCCCTGAATGGGATCATTTCTGTATAATTTATACTATAGCCTGAGAAAGCATTATTTTATACCACCTTTCTGTATTGGTCCCACAGTGCCTACCATAGTACAGAACAACTAACTACACAAAGTTTTGAATGAACAGTAGGGATGACAAATTACTCCATTTGGCTAGCAGTGAAAATGTAATAATGCCAGACTTAACAGCTTTTAGACCTGCTAATTAAATGCCAAACAGCTAGTTTTCTCTGCTCCCTCTCACGCACTTTAACCAAAGTCTCTCATGGAATGGAGTTTGTCCCTACAGAGGAAGAAGCCATGAAAACCATACAGTGACAATAACAATAATTTATTGTTTTCTAATAGTCTTGGCTTAATTTGACCTTTTTCTTTTCTGTGTGGAACAGGCAGCATTCACTAACACTGTATGAGTAGCTCACACTTAGCCTTCAATTTACTGAAACAACTGTTTTCTAAAAAAGAGAATATTAAATTCACTGACCCAGATACAGAGAAGGGTGTGTGGTTTTTACTTGGCGGTCAAAGACTGAAACACATCTTTTAATTCTTAGAAGTGCAATAATTACCCTTTATCTTAACTGTGGGAGTTAAGGAAGAAGAAATGTCATGAAATATGTATCAGAAATTGGTGAGAGGTGAGGGGTGGTGAAAAGTGTCTAAGAGAAAAAGTTTGTTGAAGTCCCTGAAAAGCATGTCCCAGCTCCTTTTAAGACCCTGTGACCATATGGAAAGGACAAACTCTCATAGATTACAAGGTTATTCCAACATCAAGCTTATCTTTTTCTTGGTTAAATGAATAGAAACCATCAACAAATACAGCAATGAGGTCTAAGTACCTAATAAATTAGACAAATTAGGCTACTCCCATTTATTTACAAAACACACTAGCTACAAGGAACATTTAAAAAAAAACCCACTTCATCCCAACCACACACTAAATGCTTAGGTTAAGTGGCTTTTCTACTTGACCTATTTATACTAAAATCACAATGAGTAATGTTCCCAAACTATGGTTGCTTAAAAGCTTGTTCCAAAGGCTGCAGCCTGAATCATCATACCACATTACAATAAAATCAGATATCAAAAGCCTACTCTGTGCCCAATTGGCATTAAACCGGGACTGTTATTTTCTGACAAGCTCAGACTCGAAGATAAAAGTGAATCTCAGAATCTCTCCCCTTCTCTGTTGCAATTATAGCAATGGGTCCCCAAAATACTTAAAAGCACATAAAGATTGAGACTGGTTCTGCCCCATGAAAAGAAATATAGCAATTCTTCCATCTGTTCAACATACTCACTCAGCAATGTGAGTTACAGATGCAGCTCAATTCACATCCTAACAATTTAAGAATATAGCTCTACAATAACCCAGAGGTCTGGGGTTTTACACTTTGGTCAAAACTCACCCACTCCATGGCAAATTAACCAGAATACCATACAGTTCAGTTTGACTTCACTGGTTCCAAAACTCAAAACTGTTGACCAAGGGAACAAAATCCCTGTCTCTTTCCATTTTTTTTTTTTTTTTTTTTTAGAAAAGGCCTTGACTATAAGAACAGGACCCAATAAGGCTAGTTTCTCCAAGGAGCAAAGTAAATAACAAAACTAATGAAAGCAAACCCCACTGCTGAATCAAACTACATAATGCCCACTCAGTCACATGATTGACAAACTCAGTTGTGTTAGGATTGCTACCAGAGAACAGAGGTAATAGAAAGCAATGCTTTCAAGATCCTATTAAAAAGATACAACTGAAAAGCAAACCTGCAATCAAGTTATGGTAACAGGAAGTATCAACAGGGTATATTTTAGACACCTAAAAAAAAAAACTGGACTCCCATCATGATCTCATATTAACAAATGCATAATTTTCAGTCAAGCAAGCCCTTAAAAGTATCTGCTCCACATTGTGTAAAATTTTGTTTCACTGTCTTTATATCACGCTCATTTTAAAATATATTCCTTTTCCCACCATTTCCAGTGAACCAATCCTTACTGCAAAAGACTGAAAAGGTAATTCAGCAAAACTAAACAATGCATCAATCAGATCAGACATTATAGACTATTTCATACCCATTGTCACCCCACCTCTGCAGTAGAGGTGTACATATTCCCAACTCTTTTCCAGAGCCAGAGTACATATCTATGTTTCTAATTCTTTGCTAATATAATGAGAAAAAAATATTTTCATAGCTAAGGCTGCTGCCTAACTCAAAAGTTGAGCAACTGATGCCAACAATTGACATACAGGTCCATTTCCCTTTTGGTTAATGGGCCATCAAGTTTCCAGATAGGGTAGTCTTGCCTTCACTAACATTACACAATCCATTTACTTCTTCTACATTAGTGACTTAAAATGCACCTTGGGGAGATACCACAGAACAGCAACTGTGGACCCTGGCCAAATCTCTTTGCTAGCTAAGACAAAAGGGAAAAAAACAGTACTTAGGATGAGAGGGGGAGGGGAACAACTAGTACAGATACAGTGGGGAGCTGGAGCATGTCTGTTATCAATTCACTAAGGCAGATGCCTCTCATGCTGCGAGAGTTACCACCTCCTGGGAAAAGAGTCAGAAGGCTGCTTCTTTTCTCCACAGTTACATATTAAGTCTGCAACTGTTTACGTTCAATCTCAAGATACATTCTGTTCACTGGTCCAGGGTTTCAAGCACAGGTGCCCTCAGTTAATCATCCCAGCTTATTCCAGTCACTTTTAGCAGGAATGATGTTTCAGGTGGCAAGATTTATGGACTTTTTTTTTGATCTGCATCATTCCAGCTCCTTTGAGATTTGCTCAAAGGTTTTCTTTTCAAAATGAAAGTTGTTCCTCCAAAGAGCAAGGCAAAACTAAGTTCAATCATGAAACATGTCAAATTTGAATTTTAATGAGTCACCAAATAATGAAGTAAATAACTTAATAGTTGATATAGGAAAGGAAATAATAAAATCCAGTTTTAAACAAATAAAAGTGGATCCTATTAACAGATTCAGGACAAAATGTAGAGATCTTTTATATAAAAAGGCTTTTAGACAAGAAAATAAGTAACATCAGAAAACAGAGTAGCACTCTTTGTGGTGACAAAGAATTGGAATCAACATAGCTGTCCAACTCAAGAATGATTAAACAAATTGTAGTACACAAATGTAATACAGCCACACCAAAAAAAAAATGAATATGGAGAATTCAGAGCAGACTGATTGAATTGATACACTATAGAGTAAAAAGAAACACATGACCATAACAATGTAAAAAACACATCAAGAAAAAAACTGAATGCTGTGTAAGGATGACCAGCTGGTCCTGAATAGTGTGTGGAACAAACATACAGCTTGGCTGACTTGGTTAATTATGCTGAGTGATCTTTTTAAGCTTTGTTACAAGAAGTGGCTCACTGTTGGAGGAAAGAGGGAGGAATATATATGGAAATGAATGTGATTTTAAAAAAAAGATTAAATTAATTAAAAAGAAATTTACCTTCAGTTAGGAAATGACTAAGTTATGGTCTATGAATATTGAGTACTACTGATCGGATAAGGAATCATGAGCAGCTGGACTTCATTAAAGACTGAAAACTTTCATGAACTGATGCTGGGTGAAGTGAGCAGAACCAGGAAAACATTGTACACATTAACATGAGATGGATCATCTACAATGGTTGTAGCTCCTTTCAATAGTTCAATGACCAAAGAAATCCCTGAGAGACATGTTATGGAAAATGACATCTACATCCAGAAAAAACAAAAACAAATAACTTTAGTCTGAATGCAGAGCATTCTATGTTCATTTTTTTCTTTTATGTCTATTTCTTTAGTTCTGATTATGATGATGATGATGATGATGCTTGTTCTATTTCTTGAAAACCAAGACATCAGGGAGGTGATATCATGACAATCACATGAATTGGATTTGAGGGTGCTGTGCTAAGTCACCCGTCTCATATTTCCCTTCAGAGTTATCTGGATCCAATAGCCTGCTATTTATCAGGATGGCTTGAGATGTCCCGGGGGAGTGGCAATCAAGTTGAAGTGACTTGCTCAAGGTCACACAGAGAAGTGTCAGCTGTCTGAGGCTGGATTTAAACCCCCATTCTTCTGACTCTAGATCAGATCTCTATCCACCTAGTACCACCAGCTCAAGGAACTGGGTTCTAATTCCGTTTTCACAACATGACTAATATGGAAATATGTTAACACCATTGTACATGTACAACACCAGGGGAGAAGGGAGGGTGGTAAAAAAAAAAGCAGAACTCATAAACCTTGGCATGTAATTGAAAAAAATAAAGAAAAAGGGATCTTTGAAGGTATTCACTAGGAAAATAAACAAACTCCATTTTCATAATGAAAAAGCAGTTTACTTTTTTCAAAGTTATCATTCCAAATACTGAGTTTAACAGAAAAGGGTCAGTACAGTTTCCAAGATATGGATACAAAAGAAAACATTTTTACAAATATTGGGATAGGTCTTTTGAAGAAAAACCCTGGGGATATATATATACACATGTTCCAGGGGCAAATGCCAGCATCCAAAGTGCAAAGAGAAAAATGACCAGTGCTTACTCTGCCATATAAAGCTATGCTAATGCTCACTTTAAATTCTACTCCCTTGACCACCACATAGGATACTCAATAGAAAGTTTAACAATCTCTAGAACTAAGGTCTCTCTATACAAGGTAAAAGTCAAATACTAGTAGAAATTCATTTTTTTAAAAACAGACTGGCTTTAACTCCAACTAATGGAAACTTCCAGTCATGGACCAGACATAAATATAAGTTTCAATATCATATTTACAAGGCTGTGCCCACTTAATATCAAGAGCTAATCAATTTCGCTTAAGCCAAGTATACTATATTTTTAATTGGCATACAAAACTATCATGTTCATAATAGAGTCAGTATAGCAGTAAAGAAAATGTTAATGTTTGCAGAAGCTGATATCTTATAGTTCTTTATCTCCACCTCTCTCCCTCACATAGAGTTGCCAAAAAAATGGGATTCTTGCCACTACCCACAAGACTTTTTAAAAAGTCTTTGGGACAACTGGGTTATTTCATAGGAGGCATTTTAATTTCAAGTCAAGAGGAAGCTTAAAAAAGAAAAGAAATCTAGTATTTTCTAAAAATCCTTCCAAGCACCATCCCTGTACAGATCTTCTCTCACTTATAAGTTAACAGGAACTACTAATATTAGTTGTTACTACTTCAATTGAGAATAGCTATGTGGGTATGTATATACAATGTTTAAATAAAAACACCATGCACAATTAAATTTAATCAAAAGTCTGTAGAATGATATGGTGTAGCAAGTAGAAGAGGCTGCCAAATAGTTGGATTTGGAACAGGTTGGATTTTCTTGCAGAATGTAAACGCCAGGGAAGAAACAAAGCCAGAATGACTTCACTTGAGCATTGGAGAGGCAAAAAAGTTGCCCTGATGTCTCAGGGTAGTAGCAGACTTGCTTTTGCTTCCAAACCTAAAATAAAATGGAATTACATTAGAGAATACACAACAGAGATAGAGACAGACAAAAGGACCTTAACTATAAATTTACCTCATTGTATATGCCATTTTCCTCATTCTACATTGGTCCAAACAAATCCTCCTACAGTTTTCCCAATTTCTTCATGTTAGTTACAGAGCCTTGTCTTTCCATTTACTCAAATACCATTACATTCTACTCTACATTCACATACTACAATTTGCTCAGCCATTACCCAATTATCAGGCACTTACTTTGTTTCCAGCTTTACTACTACAAAACATGTTGCTACAGAACCAGAACAATTACAAGATGACTACAACACAAACAATGCAGTAAGAAACACCAAAATTCAAGTAACACTCAAATGAACCAGTGATTGCATTGATTCAAATCCAAGTGTTTCTGATTCCAAGTCCAATGTTCTACCATGTTTCTTGGGATGCGGCATTCAGGGGCATGATACAACCAGCACAATGTCATCCATGAACAGAAGCAGGTGGAGAACCTCATCATTTTTGGAGAGCTCCTCTACAATTTGGACTCTGCAATGAATTTTTTCTTTATGGATATAGGCAAATATCCATAAGCAAGCACATTTCAATGGGTTATATGCTTTCTCTAATATAAATAATCTAAGGACTGAACAATTTTCAGGCATAGCTTTCAAGAAATCTTATAACCACTGCATGGGAAACAGGTTTTAAGAGAACCTTTAAGGCAGTTTAAATAAAAACTTTAAAAATAGTGAGATCCTTTAGTCTCTACACCTTTTAATTATCTACATGCATGATAGTAAATATGTGGTCTCTATTTTGGAACATCACTTGTGAAAGCCTTTTGGGGTGGGGATGGGGAGAAATGAGGGGAACCTGAATATACTTTAGTCAAGATCATCAAGTATATTCTACATGTGTTGTTAATGTCAAGAAAATTGGTAGATTTTTAAATGGGTTGTTATGCAAATTTTTCTTTACTATTTTTTCTTCTTAGTGAATTGGAACATTTTTCCATGTGGTTATTTGAGAGTTTTCATTTCTTATTTTGAAAATTGCTTCCTCCAAAGCTCAACTCAAACACTACCTCCTACATAAGACCTTTCCTTATTTCTCCAGTTATTAGTGCCTCCTCCCCCAAATTATACTTTGTATATGGCATACTGAGTGTTCCAAAAAATCTTACAAGTAGTCTTACAAGTAGTACACTAAGATTTTTGGAACAACCTGTATATCATAGTAGAATCCCAAAAGAATAAATGTAAGTTATTTGAGGGCAGGGCAAGAACTGCTTCCTTTTTTCTGTGTTCTAAAGAAACCTAGGACTAAGTACAGATGCCAAGTAAATGTTTTTTGGATGACTGATTCCTCACTCATTTGGAAAATGATTTGGAACTATGCCATGAAAATGACTAAAATGCCAATATTCTCTGCCCCAGGGATTCCACTGCTAGGCATATACCCCCAACAGGTCAAAGACAAAGATCCCATAAATTCCAAAATATTCAGAGCAGCACTTTTGTATTAAAGAACAATTACCCATCTATTAAAGAATGGCTAAACAAAGTATTTGTGAACATTGATGAAATGCTACTGCACTGTAAGAAATGATGAATATAAAGAATTCAGGAAAACATGAACAGACAAAAGGATGCCCAATGAAGTAAGCTGAGCCAGGAAAGTTCAATATTTACAACAATGTAAACAGAAAAAAAATAAATAAAAACCACCCCCCCAACCCTGAAAGTTGAGCAATTCTAATGACCAGCTTGATCTTGGATCAGATTCAAAAATACACTTCTTTCTTCACTGCAGAGGTGGGAAATCATGGGTATAAAAGATAGTATATATATTTTTCTTGTCAGACATGATCAACATGATTGTTGATATTAATTACAGGGAAAGAAATAAATGTTATCACAACAAAAACGTATCAATAAAAATTTACAAATAAAAATTGTTTAAGTTTGTTGACTATTTAATGGAGAAATTTTTGAAAGTCTTATTTTGCTTATGAACTAGTCAACATAAGAAAAGTAATTTAAACAATCCTGAGAAGCCAAAGCCTACTTACTTAGGAGTATTCTTACTGATAGTAGAACGAACTCTCTGTGACAGTGAACTGGATGAAGGAGTCTTGGTAAGTTGCTGCTCAGGAGTAGTCAGAGGCCCTAATAAACTCACTTCAAGAACAAAAAATAGTGACATGTGAAAAGAGGAATTCTAGAGAAGAGGTAAAAATTCATCCAGATTCATCTCATAATGGGGCAGCTAGATGGTCAATTCCTAGACCATAATCCTAGAAAATGTATGAAAATCTTTGTCCTATACAGGTTTCTGGATCACATAATGAATGGCTTACTTAGATCTCTAGTAACCCTGCAATACCAGAGATGTATATCTGTTTAATTAAAGAAGTTATTGCTCCCTAAAAAGTATTGTCAGCTTTAAGAAAAATGGGGGGAGAGCATACTACTAAAGTTAACGATGGGCCTTAATCCAATAAGATTCAGTTCTTTCAGAGTAACACTGGAAGATCTGAACCAAGAATTCTGAAAGTCTCACCTTTAACATCAGGGGTCTTTGGTGTGGAAGAGGTATGGTAGTTTTCAATAGCATTCATTGGGTCAATATTCTCCTGTTCTACCATCATGAACTGACTCCAGTATTCCAGTGGCAGAGAAAGCAGGCGCTCTATCACCTAAAAAAACAACATCATCACAATCAGAGTTTATCTATCATCTCCTTAATACCTCAAAAGTACCTGTTCTCCTCTTTTAAGTCATGGCACAATATTTGAACATTCCCATGTAGTTGTGAATGTTCTTATAATTTGAATCTTTTGTGAATTATTGCCTTAAAAAGCAAAGCTAGTTGATCATACAATAGATTTTTATGAACATCATATCCCTGACTACCTTGGGTTGACGTTTGGTATCCTGTAGTATTGTCATAGGGTCAGGATTGGGTACTGCATGAGCAACTATCGTTGGACCAAAGACTTTGGCCAAATTGGCAACATCCATTTTAGTGCTTAAGCTCTGAGCGACTCTAGATAAAAAAGAATGTTAAGTCAGAAAGTATGCTATTTCTCTTAAAGAAACATCAAAATACAGATCCCAACTGAAAATAAATCATGACTCCCCACATCAGCTAGTCCAAATCATCTTTCCCACTGGTAAATTCTATAATCTTCAGAAAAAGATTGCTACCAAAGACACATTTGTACTGACCTCTGCAAGTGTATCATGAGAAAAGCTAATGTGTCCCTGTTGGCCTGAGGGAGTTCACCAATAGCCTGGTACATGGCAGCTATGCTGTTGCCCTCATCTGTGATTTCTATAAATGAAAAGAAAGTACTCAGAAACCTAGAAACTCCTTTCCCCAGACAGCAGGCACCTGGGTTATTGACTACAAAGTCTCATCTATACAGTACAATTTTGATTAGATTCATGGCTACACCAGCCTCAGGTTTCATTAACAAGCAGGATACTGACCAACAGCTCAATATTAGAAGTAAGAACTTAAAAAGAAATCAGCTCTTTAGCTAAGAAAGTACTTAGTTCATGATTTAAGACCACACAGTGGTCAACTGTGAAGTACTAAAAAAAAACAAAACAAAACAAAACAAAAAAAACCAAAAAACCCCCCCAAAAAACCAAAAACCCCTTTAAGAACGAATATCTGCAGATTCTTTTTTTTATCCTGATATTAAAGGAGACATCTTGAATAATTTAGAACAGAAATCATCAGAAAGAAGATATTTTTCTGAAATTAGTCCTTACCTGCTGCTTCCATAAAGGTCTTATTTAACCGAAAGGTCAGAAGGGGTTCCTTGAGGTTTCTAAGAAAGTCTTTAAGGAGGCCACATATAGCATGGATGTCATCTACTTTGCTAAGAAGGGGCACAGCTTTTGCTCGAAGGAACTTCTCTTTCAACTCTTTTATCGTCCGGTCACAACCTGAGATCCTATAGAGACCTGCCTAAATATATAAATCAGAGGACCCTTGATTTAAAAAAGTTCTATTTGCATAGGACAACCACAATCCTGTCTTAAATCTTACCTCATTCAATCCTCGTTGTTCAATCTCATTTACACAATGGACAATAATGGAGGGTATCATTGGTGAAGTCAGGGACACAAAGTCTGTTAGAGTTCCCTTAAAAAAAGGAAAATATGCAATTATACATCACTGAAGTCTAGAAGGTATGGTCTGAAAACTTTATATACTGAGTCACCACTAGAAGACTCTTAGTCTGGATTATTGTCTATCATATCTCCAAAGAATATATTATCAAATATACATGTATGTATCAATGTATTATATTTTTAGGTATACAAGGACATGGATATTTTTGCATGCTATGTTGTATGTATATAAATATCTTTTTTTTTGGTTTTGTTTTTTTGCAAGGCAATGGAGTTAAGTGCATACAGCTAGGTAATTATTAAGTGTCTGAGGTAGTATTTGAACCCAGGTTCCTGACTCCAGGGCCAATGTTCTATCCACTGTGCTACCTATCTGCCCCAATACCCCATACACTTCCAGCGCCATTTAACAACCAAGAGCAGGTCATTTTCAAGAGAAAGATATAATGCTGAAAAAGGTTCAATGTAAAGGAAGAAAGAGTATTCTAGCAAAGAAGGAGCAATTCTACCAAGCATTCCTGACTAGGGAGTTTCTATACAACAATTAAAACTAATTAAGCTTAATATGTTTGCAAAGAACTAATCAACACCAAGGAGCTAAGAAATCTAGTGAATCTATAAAAGAGAAGCTCTGACAGATGCACATTTGCTTAGCATCTTAGAAACCCATAGAATCAATAGCTTCAAACTCCAACATGGTCTGATACTCAGCCTTCTCTCTTCCCCCAAATTTTAAAGAATAACAATGTTCAAGAGTTGGAAGGGACCTCTAAGGTTATCTGGTCAAACCTTTAACAGTACAGAATATTCTCTATAATATCCCCAGTAAGTAGTCTTCCAGTCTTTACTTGAAAACTTTTGAGGAGTAATCCACTACTTCCTGTGATAATCCATTTCATTTTTTGACAGCTTTCATGATCATTCCTTATATCCAACCTGTTCTACTCCCAGAGTTTCTGAAATACAAATAACTTTATAAAATGCAAAAGGATCCCCCAAACAAGAAATAGCTTTTAAAGGCTCCCTTCTTCCCCAGTTTTTTAGAAAGACCAAAGAGAATTTTATTAGAAGCCCTGCAGTCCTAATTAGTGTATTCAGAAGACAAAGCACACAATTCTCTTATATAATTCTATGATTCTGTGAAGTCTGCCATTAACTCCTTCAAAAATTATACAGGGTCTATAGTCAGTGAATAGTTCCAATAGCAAGTTTTACCTCTCCAATTCTGACAGGCGTGCCTATCAATGTTGGAATGCAAGGAAGGGGGCAACGCTCCCGGCATTCTGGATGAGTCACCACGCGACAGTCTCGGCACTTCAGGGACAATTTACCAAATTTTATCCTCTTTCCACAAGGAACGCATGACTCTGGTTTAATAACCTAGGGTGATAACAGGCATAGAGAGAAGATAATAAAAACTGACAGAAAAAAAAGAGGGTGATACACAAAATAACAAAAAAGGAACAAATTCAGAAAAAACCTGGGAAAGTCTGTCTGAGCAGATCAAGAGTGAAGTGGGAAGAACCAGGAGAATAATTTAAATAATGACACTATTTAAAAAAATTATTTATTTAAGGCCATGGGGTTAAATGACTTGCCCAAGGTCTCACAGGCAGGAAATTAAATGTCTGAGGCCAAATTTGAACTCAGATCCTCCTGACTCCATGACTAGTGCTATATTCACTGCACCTAGCTGCCCCCGATACCATTGTTAAAAAGTAGGTCAATTGTATGTAAGACTTAATAACTATGATTGACACAATGACCAATCATCTCATTTCAAATCAGAGATAGAATACCACCAGAGTGAGACATACATTTTCAAACAGACCCAATATGTTCATTTCTTTTGCTTGACTATGCTTATTACAATGGATGACAGGAACATGTGGTGCAGACTCAAAGAAACAATTCAATATGGGGCAGCTAGGTGGTGCAGTGGCTAGAGCACCAGCCCTGGAGTCTGGAATACCTGAGTTCAAATTCGGCCTCAGACACTTAATAATTACCTAGCTGTGTGGCCTTGGGCAAGTCACTTAACCCCATTTGCCTTGTTAAAACCTAAAAAAATAAAATAAAATAAAATTCAATATAACATTTTAAAGAGCAAAAAGGATCTGAGCTCCAATCCCAGCTACTCCATTTACTAAATTGTATGATACTAGGACATTCTCTCTGGATCTCATTGCATAAGCTGGGTTAGTTGTGGTGAAGATTAAATAAGAGGATAAAAGAAAACACTTCAAATTTAAAGTGCACAATTTTTTTTCTTAAATATTCACAGACTTACCGTCTTAGAAACAAATTCATGCAAGCGCATGCCTCCATTACTTTGTGGAGTATTTGAACTGTCTGTCTCTGGCCTGGACTCCTGCTGCCTGCTAGCCAGTGTAGAGTCACTGTTCCAAGACTGTAAAGTGCCTAAAACACAAGAAACTTAGACAACTCAGACTTCATACTTTTTAGTCTATGCTAATTATTCAGATGGACCTAAGAAGCATGAAAACCAGGCAAAGTTTTAATTTACTTAGTAAGCTAATTTACAAACTACAACTAGTAAAAAGTCCCACTGTCAAGGTAAGAACTGATCTAAGTCAAAGATATGAAGCCAATAATAAATATCACAACTAGTGATCTAAAATTGAATAATTAATAGTGTTTTATCAATCTAAAAGTTTTCTATTTTTCTTCATGAATCAGAAATAACCTTTTATACATAGTTTATTCTAAGTTTATTCTACGAGTTTATTCTAAGAACATGATTCTCCCAAAGGTTACTATTTCCTTACATATGCACTGTACCTATAAACTGAAATCACCTGTTTTCTTCTGGCTCCTTGACCAATGTGGCACAGTTTCAATAGTGGATACTGCTTCAATAGGGCCACCATCATTGGGAACAGTGACTGTGGTTTTTGCAACTATGGATTCATTCCCCTGAGAGAAATCGAACAATAAGAAAGAGTAAATATACTACAAGAAACAAACAGCAGAGAGAATGAGATTTCTCCCGCATATCCCCTTTTGACGGTAACAAACCCTTTAAATTCTGATGAGGGTTCAGGGTACCAAATGAATTTCTTCTTAATTTACAATCTCATACTTTAAAATGGAAAATTTGGTTATAGTAGCACATATTCAAACTACTTAGAATCAAATATAAGACAAACTGTTCAAATCAGTTTTAAAATGTGGAATAATCTCATTCATCATAGAAGTGACAAATTATATTGTATAGAAAAATTCTGCATCATCAACCAGATCTCAAAGGTATACTGACCCTTAATTTTAAGTGCTTGAGACCCCAAATCTCTTGATGTTCATGACTACAACTGTCCCAGCTATACTTTTCTCACCTGATCTACTGTAGAACCAATGGAACGAGTTTTCTTTATTGGTCCTGGTGGACCTTCTATAAACTGTCTGCTGTTGGAACGCTAGAGATGGGACAAAGAGTGATAATGTTAAGGTGGAGCAATAAACTTGGGAAACTTAAGAGATAAAGTGACTAAACTGGCCAAACTCTATGAAAGTAACTAGATAAAGAGAAAGAAGAAAATATGCCCTTCATACTCTACACTTTCATTTCTACGACAAACACACAAAATTGCTTTAGAGTCCTGAAATACATTAAGAGTAAGCTTTGAGAATTTAAATGACAGTCTTAGTTAAACTAGGCTTGCAATCCTATCTAAGGACGTGCAGATTTTGGAACAAAATCAATAGCCCCAAGAGGCTCCAGTGCACATACACAAATACCTACATATACACCCACTTTCTTCTTTCCCCCCTCCCACTTTAAGCTTTTCTCAGAGTAGCAAAATTTCTCCCATAAAAATTAACATAACATCTGAAGACAGATACAAATTATGTTCTCTTTTCTTCTAAGAACGGAAGTTGATAAAATCTAAGTCAAGAAATAGGGCTGATAACCTGGCCGCCCAATAATAGAACAAGTCACAATACACTGATGTGTTTCATACCCCCTCCTCACCGCTGGCTCAGTTTAGTCAACTATAGAACCAGCATATTAGGATCTTGACACTGTAGTTGAATTTTTTTCTACTTCTTTGATTAGGAACCCTACATACCCTCTTTTCTCTCTTCTTCAGTCTTAAGGTCTTCACCATAGAAGAATCCCAATCCTGTTGGAAATTGCATTATCTTATTAATTTCTTTGTTTGATTAGGTCTGCACTGAAACACATTCAAGTTTACAGAAAACTTTTGTCCCAACCCAACTTGCTTACAGATTCAACAGGGTCACATCTGAAACCAAACTTGAATTCTGGTCTTCCTGACACTGGGTCCAGCACTCTATCCACTTAACCAACTAGCTGCCTCTATAGCATCTTTATACTATTCCTTTATAAAATGTAACAATGCTTTCAACCAGAGATCAAAATTTTTCTCTTAATTTTAATTCCTAATTCTTCTGCCAAGAATCTAGGAATCTGCAGAAAGCTTCACTAAGCTAACCATGAGAAATACCATTCCCAACCCTCAGAAGACATTTTTTTAAAAATCATTTTGCTAAGGCTGCAACTTAAGAACAATCTAGCCTAAGCTACAGGTCACTGAATTAGGTATCTTTCTTATGCCTAAAAATGATAATTATTTGAATTCAGAATTCAACCTTTTTATTAAAAAAGATTCTTACTAAAGTTTTCACTTAATGGTTACCTTATTTTTCCATCTATACTAATTCTATGTCTTATATAGATAAGTAAATTGTTTTATATTACCCTATTACTACTACTAAGAATAATTCCTAAGAAGAAAACTTTCACTTGGGAAATTTAAACAAAGAATAACTATTTCAGCTAATGAGATAAAAATCTACAGCTCATAGTCGGAAACCTTGGCCACTGGTTGCTTGGATTCAGTTTGAGTTAATGTGAATATAATTATAATGAATCAAAAGTCAGTCTATAAATTTAGAATTCATAATACCCTGAAAATTTTGACAAGCCTCCTAGATTTAATTAATTTTTCTCATTTTAAAAAAGTGACTCTTTCCCCCAATTAAGTATACTGTATTTGAAGTAGTTCTTCCTACCATATTTGGAAGTATTTTAGCATTTTGGTACCTTAGAAACTCTCACTATTTCACTTGATATTCTTTTGGAGAGAAACTCAAACCAATAGAATTGACAGTTCTCTTCTGATCATAAAACATTTTCCACAAATGCATCATATGGTAGTTGTCAAACTGCATCATACATCATATGTGAACTATTTTCAATATATTACTTTCCTTCTAATTGTAATATATATAAGGTACTTTCTTCTGAAGTCCCACACTTAAAAACATTAAGTCTAATCATCCAAAAAAACATATGTGGGATAAATTGAGAGCAGAAAGACCAATCACTAGGAGCACCCTATTACACCCAAGCTGCCTAACTGCTTACATGGCTTGAATAAGATGAGTCACCAATTATATTCCTTCTGGAATGATGGTCCAAAGTTTATCATTTGATTTTGAGTCCTCCTTTATCCTCTGCATTCCTGTACCAAGTCCTCAGACCCACAGGTCCTGTCACCTGCTGAATCCTTATGATTTTGGGGCTTATCCATTCATTCTGGTGATTTTTCATTTATAGTTTATCCCAATTAAGAGAATAAACTCAAGAATAAGGTCTAACTTTTTATATTTATATGTTGAATGCTTAGCACAGGATTTAGACATGCACACTTAATAAAAATTTCATTTCATTTGCACATTCATCAGATTACAAAGGAAGCAGAACATGTTTGGAAATTTTGTCTTCTTTAAATATTCTAGCTGAGGCCTTGATCAGTCAGAACATTATAAATTTCAGTGTCGAAACCAATGAAACACTGAGAGCAAAAGTGAGAGAGATAGTCTGTGTGTGTGCGTGTGTGTATGAGAGAGAGACAGAGAGAGAGATCATAAGGGAAGGAGAAGAAAAATAGACAATCCAGAGCTTTATCAAAGCTTCATTACCAGGGATTCATCAGTCTTGTCAAAGCTGATATCAGATAAAATGGAGCCCGACTCATCAATGGTTGACAGTCTAAAATGATGAAACAACAGAATATTGGTCACAGAAAGCAGTCGAAGGTAAATTCTAACATTCAGTGAATTCCACCAGTCAGGTCACACTAAATACAGAGTGGTCTGTTTCATATGGGAACAACTACAAGGGCAAATTCTGGCAGTGATTTTTTTCTTTAATGGGCCTAACAAAGCTGGCTCTGAATTGCAGACAAAGTAAGATGCTCCACCTCCCAAGCTGTGTTTTTACCACAAGCAACTCAAAAATCTGTGACAAGTAGGATGAAATGAAATTTGATCTAAAACGAATCTGTGTTCAACATAACACAGATTTACCCTAGCACTAGTTTTCTAAGAAATTAAGTTCATACATATTTTTAGTTTTAACTATCTCTCCATAAGACAACTGGGACCTGAAACACAATTATACCTAAAGCTCTGACTTTTACCCATTTATTTTACTGGGGTGTTAAATTAAAGTCTGGCTGAAACTATTTAAATATCGAATTAGCTGAACCAGAATTGCCTGGCCTTGGCTCACAAGATGGCTTTCTAAACCAGAGGAGCCATAATAACTCTTTGGAGAATAAACACAAAGGATTCCTGAACTGTCACTTCTACTTAAAATGTGCAGAATTACTTATTGATGTGCAATTTAGCTCCATCATCAGAATTTTGCCAGTGGCAAGACAAAGCTATACAAAAAAGAAAAGGTTGACCTCCAAGCCTTCCTTTCCCACCCTCCTCTCCTCAGACAGCTTTCCTGCTTTATTCAGCACAGTCCAGAAGCAGGATATTCACAAGTTCAGATAATAAGAATTTCAGACAGCTGTGTTGCTCCTGATCAAACAACAACAGATGCTGTTCCCCACCTTTTGTTCCCAGCATTGCCGCTGGATTGCTGGCCCCTGTTGAGGAAAGCCAGAGCTGATTTTTGTTCCTCGCTTAGTTGAATACTGCCAGATGCATCACACATGAGCAGCTCCCGAATCAGCTGAATCTGTCGTTCCTACAGACCACAGCAGAGTAAAACATCGTAACTAGCCAGGGGAGAAAGCTTCACCTCAGATTTATGGGACAGGCAGAGCAGAAGACATTAAAATACAGCATTATGCAAATGGGCCTTCAGGAATGCTACTACACCAATAGCATATTAATTCACATCAAGCCTAGATTGTCTCCAGTTTGTGAGTGGTAAAACAAATTCCATTTAGAATAGTAGGGTTTCTGCTGCAAGACCTCTGGATTATCCTGCTGCAAGTAGTGTAATTTAAAATGAAGGACCTCAAATAGATTTGTGATAGCAAACATTTTAACAGCATCTTATAGGACAATTATTGGCTTCTTCTATAGGTTAATGCAGGCACAATCTACCTTTCTAAATAGTGGAGAAAAATGCATTTAAAATGGATGTAAGATGTAACATAGTGTAACCAGATAATTTGAACTTATCCAGGCATCTCAGGCACTGCATCAAGATGGATTAGTGTCTCTTACCAGAGACCTGACACTGCACCACTATATCAGGACCCATCCTAGTACAAAGTGCTAGTGCTCTGTCAGTCACACTGTTCAACTGGTTGAACACTTCTAACCCTCTGTTCTGGAGCAGAGAACAGTGATGCAGAAAGTCTAAAAGTACTAATAGTCCTCTTTTACAGTGACCAAGTAACTACAAAAAAAAAAAACCAACAAAAAAAAACCTAATCCTAGAAGGCATTTTTGATGTTTGGAGCATATAAAGAGAGAACCAACATTCTATACCAGGGCATGTAATTTGGAACTATCTTTTGCAGAAAGCTTGGAGACCTCCCATGTAAAAGTGATGTTTCTAGCCCGTCACAAAAAACACACTGAAAAGGATCCTGTCTTGGTTGCTAATTGGGGTTATAGGTCAAGAAACAATACACACCAACTTTTCACAGTCAGCTTCTGCTCTCTGCCTTCTTTTAATCTCCACATCTACTTGATTTCGTGCATGTTTCAGTTTCACATCTAGAGCATTACGTTCTGTCTCTGCTTTCATCAGAAGATCCTTGTATTGTCCCAATTCATGCTCTGTCCTTTGCCATTTCTTTCGAAAGTCTTCAAAATTCTTTGCCAACTGGATAAATTCTGAGGAAATGGGGAAAACATCAATAATTCAGAGAGAATAAACTCTAATAAACAAGTCAAATGATTAGATTTATTCTAAATGAATCATTAAAAGACCAGCTGAACACAACCTGGTTCCAACTACAGATTTTGGATTGATGCTTTCTGCTCCATACTTTCATATTTGAGGGCTTACATATTTCATAGGGAGAGGTTCCTGGTTTAATAGGCCACTTACTTTTGCTTTGGCCAGTGGCATCTGTTATAGAATAAGCTACTCATTAGTCACCTGGCTCCAGATGTGACACTAAAATTCCGGAACAGAATGCAATCAAAAGGAAACACCTTTGGGGCATCTGTCATATACCAGGACAGTTACAGCTATAAAACAAAAACAGACTCTTTTACAGTCACGCATTGCTGCACCAGGGAGACACTAAACAGCAAATTCAAAAGTAACTGCTGTAATATGCTTCAGTAAATATAGATTAATATTATATACATCCAGACCTGCAATTCCACTTATCTAGATAATTATACAAATATTGATTCAAAAGTAAAGAGTCAATTTGCTTTAACTGTTTAACACTGCCCTGAAGGGTATGTAAACGTTCAATGGCAAAGTTACTGAAGAAGATTCTACCTATTTTGGGCAAATCATGGGCCAAGACTCCAAATCATGGAGTCTATCTGAAAGCCTGCAAGAAGGAAGTGCCTCAATTTGGTTACAGTTAAGAATTATTCATCTATTCTTCACTTGAAATATCTGCCTGATATTAACTTCAAACCTACCTTTAAATACTTCTCCCTGATGAAAATCCAAGCATGCAATTTTGGCACTAGTCAACTTGCCAATGTGTAGTTTTATGACTGAAATTAAGCCAAATTCAGACTAAATTAGTAGGTTCCTCAGAAACCCTTTAATCTGAACTGAACTTCAAAAGCATGGAGCTTTATGTAGTAGGAAAAAAAAGTGAAGATATTGTGGCATATGAGTACAATAGATTATCACACTATAATATGTGGCAAAAAAAAAGAACAAGAGAAACTTGGGAAGACTTGCATGAGCTAATGAGCGTATAGCAAACAAAAAAAAAGAACAAAACAATGACAAACACATGAAGGAAAACAAGGCTAAAGGGAATCAACTCTTATCAATAGAGACACCAATCTTCTGAGGACTGAAGGTAAAACATTTCCCTTCTATCAGCAAAGAGAAGACTAATGGTATATAATGAAGCATACATTATCAGACACAGTCAATGTGTTTGTCTAGCTTAACTATATATTTCACTGTTATAAAGATTCTAGGAGAATAGTGCTGAGTAAATCACTAGGAAGTGACAAATATAAACTATAGAAGCATAAGGAAATTTTAATAGTTCCTTGCTTTAAATACATTTGAAAAACATTTGAAAATGTTTAAAAAAACATCAAGGAATTACCAGGTCAGCAAAGCTTGGGGATGGAGAGCTGACCTTGAAGTCAGAAAGGGTGGTCAGTGGATGACAAGTAGATGAATGCTGGGCCTGGAGTCAGAAGACCCGAGTTAAAATTCTGTGTCTCCAACATTTACTAGCTGTGTGATCCTGGTCAAGTCAATTAATCCTATTTGCCTTGGTATTTCCCCTGTAAAATGAGTTGGAGAGGAAAACAAAAACCACTCCAGTATCTTTGCCAAGAAAACCCCAAATGGAGTCATGAAGAGTGAGGTATGACAGAAACAAACAGCAACAACAAGCAATTTACCAAGTGTCAGGAACTATGCAACTTCTGGGGGTAAAAAAAATAGAATATCCTAGCCTTCAAGAAGCATGCATTCTAAAGACAAGGTGTAACCACTAATGAACTACAAGATCTTTACAATGTAAATGAAAGGTAATCTCAAAGAAAAGGGAGATAGGGTAAAGGAAGAGTACTGGTTCTCCCTACCTCTGCCACACACTCACTGGGTGACTCTCTAAGTCGAAGAACACACCAAACTTCATTCATAAATACAGAGTTCTCACACCAGAGGTGAACCAACGAAATCAAGAGCTTTAGTCCCTAACTCTATCCAAGCAAGAAAGGTAACGATTAATGAGAAAGTGTGCTATTGTCACTTTAGGTAGCAAATTCCAGACATTTGAATAGATTTAAAAACTGGTAATTTTCATGTTCTAATAAGTTTGGCTTTTTAAGAGTCGATAATTTAGATCTGGGAAATATTATTCACTACTGCAAATTATAATATCTGTTCAAGAACTGAGGTGAACATTTTTTCCCCTCTCTTTCCTGATGTGTCCACAGCATAGGCTCCATGAACTAAACTGGTGAAAGGGGAAGGTCTTCTTTCTCTTGCTTCCTTCTCTCTTTTACTGCTTGGCTCCAAGCTTCCTACTTCTATTTTGTCACTTATACTTTTCCATTTTACATGCCAGAGGTGATGCACATTGGACTGGGAGATCATGGTGACCTTGGAGTCAGAATCCTCTCCAGAGATGGAGGTAGCAGAAGGGGGAAGTAAGTAGGTGGACTTTTCTTCCTCTATACCTGGAGAATAAGATTGTATATTTGTGATTTTGGCATAAATATTACTTTGTAAAAGCTAAAAAGTATCATGGCACTTAAAATTCACTCTGCTTATGGCCAACCCAATGTTGAAATTTATCTACTAAGCTGGTCCTCTGACAAATAAATACGGTGCCATTGCTAGGCATGTATTCATTTGTCTTTCCAATTTAGAAGGTGCTATTAGAAATGGAATTCTAGGGGCAGTGATACAGATAGAGCACAATCCTAGAGTCAGAGGATCTGAGTTCAAATCTGAAATCAGGTACTTAATAATTACCTATCTGTGTTGCCTTGGGCAAGTCATTTAATAACCCTATTACCTTAACAAAGGGATTTGGGAAAAAAAAAGAAATGGAATTCTACTGGCATAACATTCAAAATCCTAGGATACTTGTATACCACAATGAGGACCTGGAAGAACATTTTAGTGTTAGAAATGTTTGTTTACTTTAAAGGAAAATTTTTTAAAACTGACTACAAGGCTCTTACAGCCATTCATTAAAAATAATTATTTGAATACTGATTTTTAAAATTTTATTTTAGTAGGGTTTTTTTGGGGGGGTAGGATGTTGAACCAAACCTATGGATTTCCATAGAACAAGGAATTCTTAGTGAAAAATTCTATACTTCCCCTGCAATTTAAGGTCTTAGAGCAAATGAATTATTAACAGGGAATCCACCAATTCCCAAAGAGTCAGTGGATAGATTTCAGGGAGTCTGGATAGTTGGTTGAGGGAGGGGAAAAAAAACATTTTCACTACCAAAGAGGTCCAAGAAAGTTTAAGATAATTCTCACTTAGAAAGTTATTGGGGGGGGGGGGGGGCGGAGCCAAGATGGCGACATGAGGGGATCCAGTCTTAAGAGCTCTCTGATAAAAACTCAAACTAAGGACTCTAAACTTTCGAGAGACAGAACCCACAAAGGGACCCAGTGAGGCAGTTTTCCTACTCAAGGTAACCTGGAAAAGAGCAGAAAGGCTCTGCTCCCCAGGGTCAGAGGGGTGGCCCGCCAGAGCAAAAGAACTTCAACCACAGAGGCAGCCCCAGGGCACTGGGAGCCACGGCTCACAGCAGAGGGGAAGTCTCCTGAGCTGCACCCCAGGGAGCACCGGGCACAAAGTGGGGGAACACCGAGGGACCTCTGCCAGAGTGAGCACGTGGAGCCCAGCCCTCAGGGCACACAGAGAGCAGCTTGGTCTTTTGGCAGCCTAGACCGGAAACAGAAGCAGGAGCCCCCAGGGCATGAGCTCACTGGGCTGAGGGAGGGGAGTGAAGAGAGACTGCAGAGCTCTGTCCTCTGCCCCTGGAACAGGACTCTGGGGCTCTGACCACATTCTGATCCTGATAGCAGTCTAGGCCCCCCCCCACCTCGGCCCCATGGTAGAGTGGGGCGCTTACGGTCATTCACAGACCAGGAGGGAGGACAGAGCCTCACACACTGAGACCCTTGTGGGAGAGTCCCAAAAGCCCAGGAAGCACCCCAAAAAACAGGCTTGGGCTGGGAAAATGAGCAAGCAAAGAAACAAGAGGAAGACCATTGAGAAATATTTTGCAAATGAGCCCAAGAAGGATCAAAATACTCGGTCTAAAGATGAGGAAGCACAAGCTCCTGCATCTAAAGACTCCAAGAAAAACAGAAATTGGGCTCAGGCTATGACAGAGCTCAAAAAAGACTTTGAAAATCAAATGAGGGAGTTGGAAGAAAAACTGGGAAAAGAAAGGAGAGAGATGCAGGAAAAACATGAAAATGAAGTCAGCAGCTTAGTCAAGGAAATACAAAAAAATGCTGAAGAAAATAGCATGCTAAAAACCAGCTTAGGTCAAATGAATAAAACAGTTCAAAAAATTATTGAGGAGAAGAATGCTTTAAAAAGCAAAATTGGCCAGATGGAAAAAGAGATAAGAAAACTCTCTGAGGAGAACAAATCCTATAGAATTCAGGGAGATTGAGGAATTTACCAGAAATCAGGAATCAATACTTCAAAACCAAAAAAAAAAAAAAAAATGAAAAATTGGAAGAAAATGTGAAATATCTCATTGAAAAAACAACTGATATGGAAAACAGACTTAGGAAAGATAATTTAAAAATTATTGGAATACCTGAAAGTCATGATCAGGAAAAGAGCCTTGACATCATTTTCAAAGAATTACTACAGGGAAATTGCCCTGATATTCTAGAAGCAGAGGGCAAAATAGAAATGGAGAGAATCCACCGATCCCCGCCCCCCCGAGAAAGAGATCCCAAAAAACCAACCCCAGGAATATTATAGCCAAGTTCCAGAACTACCAAGTCAAGGAGAAAATATTACAAGCAGCCAGAAGGACACAGTTCAAATATCGTGGAGCTGCAGTCAGGATCACACAGGACATAGCACCAACTACACTGGAAGCTCGTAGGGCTTGGAATACAATATACCAGAAGGCAAAAGAGCTTAGAATGCAGCCAAGAATGAACTACCCAGCAAGGCTGAATGTCCTCTTCCAGGGAAAAAGATGGACTTTCAATGAACCAGGGGAATTTCAAAGGTTCCTTTTGGAATGGCCAGAGCTGAACAGAAGGTTTGAGCTTCAGATACAGGACTCAGGTGAAGCATGGAGATTGGAGGAGAGGGGGGAAATATGAGGGACTTAATGAGGATGAACTGCATGTATAGAAAAATGATACTGATAATATTCATATGAACCATCTCAGTTAATAGAGCAGGTAGAGGGAGCTTTTATAGTTGAAGCACAGGAGAAAGCTGAATTTGAAGATAAAATAGGGTGTAAAAATGGAGTCAATAGAAAAAAGAGAAATGTAATGGGATAAAGAAAAAGGACAGGGGGAATCGGCCAAGATATTTCCCAAAATAATTTTTTTTTATTACAATGAGCTATTGCAATGATATGGAAGGGGGGAGGCAAGGGGGAATGAGGGAACCTTTGCTCTCATCAGAGATGGCTAGGAGAGGAAACAGCATATATACTCAATGGGGTATAGACATCTGGAGTAAGAAGGAGGGGGGAGCAGGGGGAATGGGTGGGGATGTGAATAAAGGAGGAGAGGATGGACCATGGGGGGACAGTAGTCAGATATAACCCATTTTCTTTTTTACTTCTTGCAAGGGGCTGGGATTGGAAGGCCTGCCCAGGACCACAGGGCCAGGTGGATTCTGCACCTAAGGGGTGGTATGGGGGCTCAGGGCTTCTTGGCCCCAGGACCAGGGATCTGTCTGCTGTGCCACTCAGTGACCCTACAGCAGAGTCAGAGTGAAAGGAGAGAGAAAATAGAGTACATGGTAGTAGAGAAATAAGAAAGGAGGGAGTTGCGATCAGCAATGGCAACGGTGGAAAAATATGGAAGTAACTTTTGTGATGGACTTATAAAGAATGTGATCCACCCATGACAGAGTTGTTGGTGTTGGAATAAAGACTGAAGCACATTTTTTGTTATTATTTGGGGGAGGGTGCAGGGCAAGTGGGGCTGGGTGGCCTGCCTGGGGCCACATAGCAGGGTGATCTTTGGGTGTCTGGGGCCAGATTCAGACCCAGGTGCTCCTGGCTCAAGGGCCAGTGCTCTGTCTGCCACCCAGCCACCCCTACTATTATTACTATTTTATTTTATTTTGGGCCTTTTTTTCCCTTCTTTTTGGTTTTTGCAGGGCAGTGGGGATCGGGTGGCTTGCATGTCACATGGCTGGGTGATTATTGGGTTTACAAGGCTGGATGTGGACTCGGGTGCTCGTGGCTCCAGGGCTGGTGCTTCGTCCATTGCAACACCTGGCCATACCTACAATTATTACTATTATTTTTTTTAATTTTAATTTTTTTCTCTCCCCTTTACTTTTTTCACCCAAGCAAGTCTATCTACATTCATGGGGGGAGGGGTATTTTGTTTACTTGTAAACAAGAATATTTTATTAATGTAAAAAAAACATTTGTACAAAATGAGAATAAAAAAATAAATTAAAAAATAAAAGAATAATGGCATGAGGGGGCAGCTAAGTGGCACAGTGGACAGAGCACTGGCCCTAGAATAAGGAGGACCTGAGTTCAAATGCAGCCTCAGATCCTTAATAATTGCCTAGCTGAGTGACCTTGGGCAAGTCACTTAACCCCACTGCCTTAAATAAATAATTTTAAAAAAAAGTTATTTGGGGGGCAGCTAGGTGGTGAAGTGGATAGAGCACAGGCCCTGGAGTCAGGAATACCTGAGTCCAAATCCAGCCTCAGATGCTTAATAATTACCTAGTAGTATGGCCTTGGGCAAGCCACTTAACCCCACTGCCTTGCAAAAAACCCCAAACAAACAACTAAAAAAAAGTTATTTGGGCACACCAACAAGGATTAGTAACTTGCCCAATCAAAGTTTTCAGAAATGAAATTTGAACCTATATCTTCCTAATTACAAAGTCAGTTCTTTATCAATTGTATTATTACAGCTGCTTGTCTTAAAGTTATAAATATTCTAAGGAAAAATTAAACCAAACTACTTGAATTAAAAAAACATGACATTTTCAGGTAAGATCACATGAAAAGTCAGAGAAGTCCATCTGTCTTACATAAAGGGACACAGAAAGATGAATGAAAAAGGAACTGGGGGGAAAGGGAGAGGGCAGAAATTCCTTCATTCAATCCAAAACTCAAAAGATGTCTAAAGCAAATGCATGTAAATAAAAGGTACCTTACCAGGACAATCAGGGAGAATGCAAGCAAACAAGTTCTCATTGGCAAGACAACAGTTAGGGAAGCTAACTCCAAAGAGATCTGAAACCAGTCTGTGCTCTTGAGATGGAATAAAGCAAACCAATAACAGCTTTAAAGAATTGGTCAGACTTGATGCCAGATCTTGGCTCTGGCCTGTTAGAACAAAAACCAGGAATAGAAATCTGCACAAGGAGAGATGGCCTGGCTTGCACCCTTCAGTGAACTTGGAGACCCAGAAGGAGAGAAGGCCAATTCAGATCATGTGGTGGAGCAATGGGAGACCTGAACAAGGAGATATAAGACCAGTAAAAAATCCCAAACATATAAAAAGCAGAGAACAAAGACAACAAATAACTAAGACTCATATAAAAAGAAAGATAGAGTAGTCAGGGTCATACTCCGCAGTGAACCTGCAGACTGAGAGAAACTAGCAATTGAGGCAGTGTGGAGTTCAGAAAAAACTATCCAGGTATAGAGGGCACAGGAACAAACAGCCTATATCAAAGAAGTCTGGCTTGAACACAAAACTGCAAATCAAATACTGACACTGAAAACAAGAGAAGCTGTCAACTACAATGAAAAAACACCAAAAGTTAAGAGCAGATTAAGAGGTAAATCCAGAAAAACGCAAACACACAATTCAATAAACATTTGTTAAACTCCTAGTATGTGTTAGGTACTGTGGGCTGAGGATACAAGAAGGGGCAAAAGATGGTCCCTAGGTACAGTTATGTGGTGCAGTGGATATATCACCAACCCTGGAGTCAGGAGTAGGAGAGTTCAAATCCAGCCTCAGACACTTAATTGCCCAGCTGTGTGACCTCAGGCAAGTTACTTGACCCCACTGCCTTAAATAAATAAAAAAAAAGATGGCCCCTGCCCTCAAGGAGCTTACAGACAACATGCAAATAAATGTACACCAAGTGAGCTACATATAGGAAACACAGGAAATAATTAGAAGAAAAACATTAGAATTATGAATCAAGAAGGTGGAATTTTAGTTGGGACTCACTAGGGTGTAAGCAGTCAGAGTAGAGGAAGAGGGAGAGGAAAGTACCTGTCTGTGAGTAAGGGGTAAAAAAAGACTGAAAAGGCAGAAAGGGGCTGGGTTGTGAATGTGAAAAAGAACATTTTGCATTTGCCCCTGGAGCTTAACAAGTAGGGATGTGACAAGATTAGACCTTCATTTCAGAAAAATAACCTAAGTGGTTGAATGGAGTATGGAATGGAATGAAGAGAAGTTTGAATAATTTCAATAATCCAGATGTGTGAAGGTGAGGGTGAGGACCTGCATTCAGAGGCAGTGTCAAAAGAGAGAAAGAGGGTGTATTTGAGAGATACTGAAACAGTAAAATCAACAGGTACTAGGCAACAGTTTGAATATGAGGAATGAGAGACAGAGCTTTGGAGGAAAAAGAAAAATCATAACTCAAAAACAAGATTTGTAGGAAGATAAAGAAAAGCAAGAAATGAGATGAGTTTGAGAATGAAAAATTTAAAGGAGAATAACTAAAGATGGAAAATCCCTAAAAAACAGAATGGAACAATCAATCAATAAGGCAACAAGAAATATCAGAACAAAGTAAAAACAACTGAGAGGAAAATATAAAAGAAAATGTAAGGTATCTTTTTACTAGAGAAGGAAACTGACCTATAAAATAGATCAAAGGGAGAGAAAAAATGATCAGCAGACTCTAAAAAAATGACCAAACAAATGTGAGCACATTTCAACAAGTCAAACAAATAAAACTTCTAAGCTCTATTAGAATCAAAGAACAAAATGAAAAAATATTCTAGTAAGCTCCCAAAAGAAATTGCAAAAGGAAAATTCCTGGAAATGTCATAGCCAAAATCCAAAGCTTTCAATGGAAAGAAAAAGTTCAAGTACCTGGAACTTAATCCTAAAAAAAGAGTAAATCTGCTTACAACCAAAAACAAATTCTCTACACCACTGTATATAATTCTACAATGGGAAAAAAAAAGGACTTCTAAGCTGTGCATTGTTAAGTAGTACGTAGTCTCTGCTGTGTTACAAACTGGGGTTCATAGCCTGCTTGAGTTAACTAGGTCTAAGCTCTAGTAAAGCTAAAGCCAATCAAGTATCCACACTAAATTCCTCATCAATAACAGTAAACCTCAGAGAAAAATAAACATACAATTAAAAGAAAAAGTAAATACTCTCACTTTCGGCAACTGGTGACACACTGCCTCAAGTACTGGGTCTATCTTGCTTTCTTAACCACATAATCTTCCTGAGGACAGAAACACATCCCACGTTATTTTTTTGTCCCTTCTACAGTACCTTGTATAGACTTGGTAAGAGCCTAATACATGCATAATGAACTAATAAACTCCTTTGTAAATACTCTAAGGGAATGCTAAATTCATCAATTCTTAATCTCTATGGTTCCTTCCAAATCTATCTAGTTTTAATGCCCTCACTTTAGAGAAATTGAAATCTAATATAAAGCGACTTTCCAAAGATTGCAGTTAATAAGTAGTAGGGATTTAAATAAATGAACATTCAAAGAAAGGGCACCTCTGTCTCTGAGGTACCACCCACTTCACACCTCTCAGACTGGTCAATATGACCAGAAAGGACAATGATCAATGTTGTGGGAAATCCACTTGTTGGTGGAGCTGATACAACCTTTCTGGAAAGTAATTTGGAATTATGCCCAAAGGGCAATAAAAATGTGCATACCCTTTGATCCAGCAATACCATTGCTAGGTCTGTAGCCTGAAGAGATCATGAAAAAGGATAAAAATATCACTTGTACAAAAATATTCATAGCAGCCCTGTTTGTGGTGGCAAAGAATTGGAAACTGAGTGAACATCCATCAATTGGGGAATGGCTTAAACTGTGGTATATGTATGTTATGGAACACTATTGTTCTATTAGAAACTAGGAGGGATGGGAATTCAGGGAAGGAAGCCTGGAAAGATTTGCATGAACTGATGCTTAGCAAGATGAGCAGAACCAGAAGAACATTGTACACCCTAACAGGAACATGGGGGTGACGATCAACTTTCACAAAGTTGTTCATTCCCTCAGTGTAACAATCAGGCACAATTTTGGGGTATCAGCGATAGAAAATACCATCTGTATCAAGAGAAAGAATTGTGGAGTTTGAAGACCAAAGACCTTTAATGTGAAAAAAATATATCTTATTATGTAATGTAGCTATCTCTTATACTTCATTTTTCTTCCTTGAGGATATGACTTCTCTCATCACATTCAACTTATACGTTATTCAACATATACAATGGAAACAATGTAGTCCGCCTTCTCTATGGGGGGTGGGGAGAGGGACCCGAGATTAGGGGAAAAATTGTAAAATTCAAAATAAATAAATCTCCTTATTAAAAAAAGATGCCTCTGAGGATAAGCTACTTTGCATTTATTTTCAAAATGTTTTAAAAACTAGAACCTTAGAAAAGCAAATAAAAGCCCTTTTGCATGATATTACAGAATGGGAAACAAACAGAAAAGATGGAAAATACTCTTAAGTACCAATATCATATAGGTCACTGTTCACTCATATCTCCCTCCCCCCTTTTATTTTGTCTAAATTACCCCCCATGTTCCTTCCCTTCCCAGAGCTATACCATACAAAAAAAAGAATATTTTTAAAAAAAGAAAAAGGAGGAAAAAAAATCAGCAAAAATAATAAATACTTGAAAAAAACCTTAATACACACACACACACACACACACACACACACACACACACACACTGTATTGTATCTGTGGGCCTCTCACTTCTGGCAAAGGAATCATCATATTTGTTGTTTCTTACAGAACAGCAATTCAGTTGCATTTCAAACCATTCTCTAATCAATGGGCAAATACTTTATTTCCAGTGTTTGTTCCCCAAAAAAGTGCTGATTATATAAACATTCTGGTGAATGTATGTAGTGCTTTTCTCTTTATTAATGCTCTCCTCACCAAGTCAATGGTATGTACCTTGGAAATCTCTCACATTCATTCGTTTCCAAACTCCTACCACCATCATCTTAGTTCATTTAGGGCCTCCTGACCTCTTAAGTTTATTAACAATAGCTCACAACTGGCCTACTTGATTTTCTCCCTCCTACAATCCATCCAAAACACCACTGGCAGAATTATAGATGGGTTCAGTTTATTCTCCTGCTCAAAAACTTTCAAATGCTTTCCAGTGACTAAACTAATCTCACTGTTCTTATAGTCCCCAAAGTTTTTGAGAGAAGTGGCACAAGAGGGAAATGACAAGGTTCCAGTATGCAGTGAAATGACCTAGCAGCCCAGAGGATGACCTTATGGCCCACAACCAAAGGCTATGCCAGGAAGGTATACTACCATTAGGGTTTGGACATACATGGATATTTGCATTTTTATATCTTTGTCTTTTTTCTCTTGAGTAAAATTCCCACCTTCTCAAGGACATATGACAATTGAGAAAAAGGAAAAGTGAGTTAATAAGCTAGACCAGCATCATATGCCTCAAACCATAATCAGGTCAAAATGGATATGCAACTGGAGTATTAAAGTCATACCTTAGGAAAGTCAACTAGATCAAATCAAGGAAAAATTTTTTTTAACAAAACAAAAGATAAAACATCATTTGAAGTACATAAAAATAAAAAGCTTTGGTTTAAACAAATCAACCAGAATAAATGAATTAATTGGGAGAAAAAAATCTTTGTATCAAATATCTATGATATGGGGTAATTCAAATATATATATATATATATATATATATATATATATATATATATATATATATATATATATATATACACACTAAGATAAGAACCATTCTCTTAACATATTAAGTGATCGCAGTTAGGGGGCACAGTGGATAGAGCACCAGTCCTGGAGTCAGGACTCACACTTAATAACTAGCTGTGTGACCCTGGGCAAGTCACTTAACCCCACTGCCTTGTAAAAAAACAAAAAAAGAAAAAGAAAAAGAAAAATAGCAAACATATAAGTGATCAAAGGCTAGGTTCTCAAAAGAAGAAATGGAAACACTTAGAAGTTCCAACACTAATAATAATACAAAACCCACAAGACAGCCTGGATGTAGAACCTGCCTTGACACATATTGGCTGTAGGATTCTGAGCATGTCAAATAATCACTCAGTGTTTATTTTTTTAAAGGGTATGATGAAGCTTTTATGTACCAGTTACATAGTTTTATAACAATATTAAAATTATTTTTACTTTTTTAACACAAATTTTAGAAGCAGAAGATGAAGTCCACTTAATTGTCCAGCTGTTTCTGTGATTCTATTTGTACTGATTCTCTTGCCCTGGGTTATAGAGAACAATCCCTTCTTTGTTTCTCATTTGTATACTTCTCCATGTTCTTTGGTTTTCTTATTATCTTTAAGGCTTGTTTCTTTGTTTCTTTCTGATCATACAAGTTCTTGATGACTTTTAGATCACTTTTCAAATATTTATTTAAGAAATGCACTATAATGTGCTTATATTCATCTTGTTTCTTTTCATTAAAATCTAGGTAATTTGTGACTTTAGTTCTTCTGAGGTCTTGGCATCACATGATTCATGATCATATACACTCACCAGGAAAATGGAAGTTGCAGAGAAGGTGTCATCCTGCATTAATAGAGGGAGTTTCTTACCTAGAATTCTTTCACGTTAATGAAATTAAAGGTCCAGATCACTGCCTATGCCTATGAAATTTCACTTCATACCCAGCAAACTGGCAAAGATGATGAAAAGATGGGAATAAGTAAACACTGGAAAGGTTATAGAAAGATAAGCATCATTAGTGGGGTTGTGAAGGAGTCCATCAATCTGAACAGTAATTAAAATGTCCTTCTAACTCAGAAATCATACAAGTTTACTCCAAGAGGTCAAATGCAAAAAGAAAACACCCACAAAGAACAAAACATTTATAGTAGCATGTTTTATGATGGGAAAAAACTAGAAAGAAACAAAGTTTGACAAGTTATGTCACATAAAATGATGGAAAAAGTGTTAAAAGGAACAAGGAATATGAAAAAATCAGGGAAATATAGGAAAAACTTACATAAACTGATAAAATAAGCAGAACTTAAAAATAATAAACAAAATAATGACTATGTAAATGAAAACAGGAAAGGGAAAAAAACCATAAATGATCAAGCTCAATTCAGATGAAGAGAACAGAAAATGCACCTCCCCTTTCCTTTGTAGATTTGAGGGAAGACTAAAGGTATGAAACACTGCATATATGTCAGATTTTGTAGTTTAACTGTTTCTCTCCCTCTTCTTTTTTATCACTTGTAAAAAGGGATGGCTTGATGGCTAAGAAAAGGAAGATGTCTATTAGAAAATGAATACAATGTCTTTAAAAATTGAAATATTCCATTTGTCTTTGATGAACTAAGGGAAAAAGAGATTTGTCTTTGCTTAGAACACAAAAGATGGATAAAGAGCGTACCTCCAGGCCAGATATTATTTTCAAAAGTCTAGGAAAAAGTCAAGAGATGAAATATTTAAAAAGTAAAAAGCTGAGTTCACTGCCTTTATTTACTTTTATATTGAACAAAACTACAAGGAAAAGCAAAACAGAAAAAAATAATGAAATGTATATGGCTTATTTAGGGCAAATAGACCTTTATTCCTTTCTTACTAATCTATGTCCTGTCACCTTTTCTCTTAGGTACCTTGTCTTCCTTTCATGTCTCCCAGATGATACTGGGACAGCCCCTCTATCCAAATTGAAACGAAGGAAACAAGTATTCCTTTTTTTTTTTTTAAAAAAAAGGGGGGGCAGAAAAATTCTATCACATTATCTTCTAGAGTAGAAGCATTGAATGGATAAGTTCAAGATGAAATACTAAAGACAAGCTATTCTAAACTTTAAGCAGGTGGTACCCCTCCTAGAAATTTTGTGAATACAAGACTAGCAACTTAAAACAATTTCTTAGCAGAATTGAACTCTCCTAAGAAAACCCATTTGAAAGCAAGGGTTACAAAAAATGCTAAGCTCAGAATAAGCACAAATTAAACTTTAAACATGGAGGAAGAGGGGAAAAAATCTAGGTCTTTTTGGCTATTCTATTAAAAACTGTTCTAAGACTAGAACACACTTTAGTTCTGTCACAAAAAAAAACCAATTCTAAAAATCTGTTTTCCTCTTTACACAGACCAGCTCAGAATGACTTACCGAGTTCATTTCCTTCATTGAGAATCTCCGCCAGGCGTACAATCTGCTCAAACGAATTCCGCAGATTCAGCACCACAGTCTCCATCTTTCTGCCAAGAAATAAAAAAATGTTAGAAGCCTTGCCTCATTCTCAGACGTGAAATTCAATGTGTCTCAAATATCTAGATATGCCTAATGAAGATACTACAAGAATTCCAGGAACACAAGTGGCACTTTATGTGATCTTTAATAAATAAGAACAAAACTAAGAGGGACTACTGACAATAAAGATGGCAAATGTGTCAAAAATCAGAGAAATCCAGTTCTCCCTATATAAACTATATCAAAGAGCTAAAAAGGATGCTAGATTGAGTGATCATCAATTAACTACAAAAAGAAACATTAAAAAGCACCTTCATCCCACCTAAGACTGAAAAAAAGGGTCAGCCACAAATCTGCTTTCAGGTATTCAGACAAGCATAAATAAATAGGCTAGTCCTCTAACCAAAAGACCTTGCCAGGTAAACTGCAAAGCTGTGTGGGGCAGAGTGAAGAGAAAGTTCAGAAACTAGTAGTCCTCTGACAGAAAATGCTCCAAGAAAGGTCCTGAAACTATAGGTTCTACTCCAGAAAAATGGGAGGGCCAAAAGATGCCAGTACAAATCACCTGGAAATTGATCATCCCATTTGAGAGAGGGTTGGAGTGAGGATGCTATGCGGAATCTGGCCCCTAACCAGGCCCCGAATCAGAAACAAAAGTTAGAGAAATAAGTTAAACATACTAAAGAAATACTATGGGTCAAAAGTAAGCTAGCATTTATTTTATGTGCTACAATAAGTAAGTGACTGACTTGCACTCTTGCAGATAGTGGGCTCTGTGCTGGATCTTGAAGACAGCTAGGCAAACCGAGAGGCAGAGGTGAAAGGGAAAAGTGTTGAGGTAAGGGGGATGGGCAGCAGTTGGTATAAAAGCACTCATTCACTTCATATATGCAATACATTCAGTATTACCAAAATAACTTCTCCTTATTACTTCCCATTCCCTCTGCACAGCCCCAACCCTAAAGGCCTTCATCATCTCTTATCTAGATTGTTGCAACAGTCTTTCAAATGCTCTCCATCATGTTTCTTCCCCACTTTACTCTATCTACCACTCAAATGCCAAAGCAATTTTCTTAAAGAGTAGGTCTAGTGTCACTCCCTCCCCTACTCAATAAACTCCAGCTGCATCCTATCACCTCCAGGATCAAATAGAAAGCATTTAAAGCTCTTCATAACTTGACTCCTTCCTACCCTTCCATTCTGCTTAATACTCTGTTCCCATCACTCATTCTACAATCAAGCTACACTGGCCTGCTACTTGCTGTTCCTTGAATATAACACTCAACTGCCTCTGCACTGTCTGAACTCCATGCATGGAATGTTTTCTCTGGCTTCCTATAAGGCTTAGTTCATAGCCATCTATTACAGGAGGCCTCTTCCTTGTCTGCTCATATATTAGTAACTTCCCGTATGAGATTATTTTACATTTGTTCTATATATATTTTATATGCACAGTCATTTTTGGTTTTTTATCCCCCATTTCAATGTGAGATCCTTGAGGTCAACAATTATTCTAGCCTTTGTCTCCCCAGCACTTTAGTATATTGTCTGACATTTGTAAGCAATTAATAAATGTTTATTGTCTGAATGACATTTATCACAAAGGAGGTCAAAAAAAGAGGGAAGTGTATGAGTAAAAATATTCGAAGTAACACTTTCTATTACAATAAAAAGTCAGAAATATTGATTATTTATTACTTGGGTAATAGTTGGGACAAATCTTAGCTAAACATGTCATTCTCAAAACTTCACTATTACCAAGAAGTTGCTGTAACTATTGTAACAGTGGTCTGGTTGGTCTATCCTCTCCAATGAGCTGTTAAATTGATCTTCCAGAAGTGTAGGTCTGGTCATGTCACCCTTCTATTAGAAAAATTCCAGGAGTTCCTTATTGGCTCCAGAATCAACTATGAAATCTTCTACTTGGCTTTTAAAGTTCACCCTGATCTTTTATACTTTTTCAGGCTTCTTAGTCCCCCTCCACACAGTTTTCTCTCTGCTACCTTTCCCTCCCCCTGGCCCTAATACAGCAAGTAATCAGATATAGGTTATAAATGCACAATCATGTTTCCAAATTATATGGAATAAATGCACACACATACTTCCATATTAATTATGCTGTGAAAGGAGAATCATAGCAAAAGGGGAAACCATGAGAAAAAAATTAAACAAATTTTAAAAGAGAATATAGTAGACTTTGATCTACAATCAGATTCCATAATTCATTCTCTGAAGTCTTTTAAGAGCTGTCTTTAATCACTGCACTGCTAAGAACTAAATCTAGCACCGTTGATCATTACACAGTGTTGCTGTTACTATATACAATGTTCTCCTGGTTCTGCTCACTTCACTTGGCAACAGTTCACGTAAACCTTTCCAGGTTTTTTGGAAATCCACCTGCTCATCATTTCTTATAGAACAAAAATATTCTATTACATTCACACACCACAGCTAATTTATTCATTCCCAATTGAGTCTTTTCCTCTTTTTTTATGAACTTTTTGGGATACAGACCAAATAGTGGTATTGCTGGATCAAAGGATACAGTTTTATAACCTTTAGGGTATAATTCCAAATTGCTCCAGTTCACAACTCCACCAACAGTACATTAGTGTCCTAGTTTCCCAACATTCCCTCCAATATTTATCATTTCCCTTTTCTGCTATACAGGCTAATCTGAGGGTGTGAGATGATTTCTTAAGAGTTGTTTTAATTTGCATTTATCCAATTAATCTTCTCCATATGTTCTACAACTCAGTGACACTAGTCTCCTAGCTATTCCTTCCACAAAACACTCCATTTCCTATCACTAGTTATTCCTCATGTCTAAATTTCTCTCATTCCTCATCTCCACTTCCCTCTAGTCTCAGTTAAAATCCAACCTACTTCGATTGGTCCTTCCTTTTCTCCATTAATGCTTTGACTGCCCTCTGAGATTATCTCTAATTATATATATATATATAATCTTGTTTATACTTGGTTGTTAACAAACTATGAACTTCTTACAAGCAGGCACTTTGTCTTCCTCATTTGCACATTCTTAGCACATGGATGATTTAAAAATGTTTATTGAGTTATTGAGTGGGCTTATAAAAATGTAATTGAATATCTTTGTGAAGTAACAAATGATAAAAAAGATAAATTCAAAGAAAGCTGGAAAGATTTTCATGAACTGATACATAGTAAGATGAACAAAACCATGAGAATTGCTTATATAAGGACTTAAATATTCTAAAGAAAAACAATGAAAGAATTGACAACTTGATCAACTCAATAATCAACCACACATAACAAAAAAAACTGATTAAGTTTGCATTCCATCATTGTGTACTTAACTTTAATTTATTTGTTACAAGGAAAAGCTGAGGGTTAATGTGGAGATCTCAGAGGGGCTGTTGTTCAGTGATGTAAAACAAAAAAAAGTGCCAATGAAACATTTTAAAAATACACAAAACACAAATTTCAGAGGGATACAAACAAGAAAGTTTTGAAACTGAATTTCATTATGTTTTCAAAACTGATTTAAAAATTATCAGAAAGTCTTTTGATAAGACTTTCCTCCATATCAGCCACCTAAAATTCAAAACAGATACCACATCTAAATGATTATTAGGCAGATACAAAATGTGGGTTTTTAAATCAGGTCTAATATTTTTTACTATTTTATCTTTCTAGACTTTTGGATATCTTTTAACATTCTCTAAAAAGCTTACATTTCTTTTTAGTTAGTGCCCCTGTAGTAACCAGCTTTTTAAAATGCAGGACATGGTCAGCATATTTTCTACCAAGACTGCCAATGACGTCACAGGAGTGATTAAGTGGGAAATCGCCAGCTCAGCAGTGCAAGAATTATTTCTGTAATGCAGGTCTCTCTGCTGGACTGCGTTTGGGGACTATGGTTAATAAATTTATACTAAGTATAGGGAAAGGATTATGTTGTACCACATCCTGGCATCAGAGAGACAATACACCACCTTCACAGTGAGAAGGGCAAAGGAAAAATCATTTGCTACTGTGTTCTATATAAAGAATCTCAGAGGCCTCCTATTTCCCTCAAAGACCTGCTGATACTACATTAAAACATTGTTCTTATAAGTAGTTCTGCTTCAAAGAAGTCTTTGCCAAGGAGAATTGCACTTTTGAAAAAAAATCTTCATTTAACAGTCAAACAACCAAAGATTTCAACTGACCGATGGAAATTGTCAAACAGCAGAAATAATAAACTGAAGTCCCATTTTCAAAAAATGTACTTACAAGGAACATAAAATATAAAATATATAGTCACTCTTATAGACTTTCCTAAAGTAATGAAAGTTTAGCTTGGAAGGGACAGGGCAAAAAAAAAAAAAAGACTACCAATGAGAATAGGGAACTCCACCATGGTCCAGTAAATCCAATAAAATTATTCACTTGTACTTGCATAATGATTATTCTAGTACTAAAGAAATATCTAATTTATATGTATACTTAGTAATCTATGTAATTCAGGGTCAGCAACTGAGATTTTTCCAAATGGAAAACTACACATTCCATGTTGCATATTCACAGCAAGCTGCTAAGCAACCAAGCCAACAGATTATAAAGATATTCGTTGTAAAGAACAAAACTAAGAGCAGAATCAATAGCATTTCAGGAGGTAGTTTTGTTAAATCAACAAGCAATCCTACAATCCCCAATATGACAAGACAGAGCAAAATAATAATTTAAAATATAGCATAAGCATAGGCATAAGGCTCAGAAGCAAATTAAAATTACAAGATTTCTTTTGGGTCCCAGTAGAAATGGAAGTCATTGCTTAGAAGCTTTGATGTGAGATATCAAAGTCTATCATCTTGAGTACTTAAGGACCAAGGCAGTGAAACCCAATTTGGAAAAAAAAAAATCCAAGAAATTTAATATGAAAGACAAGGGTACTGATTTAGTATATCATTTTTACTGGGAGAAGCAATTTCCCAATTGGTTTAATCAAATACCAAATACTTCTTAGAATGAATTTCTTAATTGACAATAAAATTTCTTGATTCTTCATCATTTTAAAAAAGCCCCCTTAGCTAAAGGAAGACAGGCACACTAATATACTGTTGGCAGAGCCGTGATCATTCTAGAATAATGCAATTTGAAATGATGCTAAAAACTCCTTATTTTTTGACCCAGAGATTCTCCTTCCTAGGCATATATATTCCAAGAAGGTCAAAAAACAAAAGGTCTAATATATACCTATATCAAAATATTCACTTCAGCACTTTTTGAGGAAGCAAAGCATTAGAAACAAAGATACTTGTCTACTGATTGTGAAAATGATTAATCAAGTAATGGTACATGAACAGAATCAGGAAAAACATAGAGAATGACTACAAAATATAAATGGAATAAACAAAAAGATACTGAATACTGTGTAATCATACTAAGTTTGACCCTGGAGATGTTGGAAAAAAAAATTATACCTCCCTTCACAACAAAGATGTGGAACTATGGTTCCCCCAATTGGGCCATCCCCTGCCAGAGGGTGGGGGACTATTCCACACTATGGAAATGGAATAGTGCCTATATTATATTATCATCTGTCAGGTCAGTAAACATTTAAGTGCCTAATGGGCCAGAAATCTTGGTTTTGATGAACTACATCTCCCCCCACCCCCAGGGTTAAGTGACTTGCCCAAGGTCACAACAACTAGGTAATTATTAAGTGACCGGCGGAATCTGAACTTAGATCCTGAGTTCCAAAGAATGGTTCCCTAGGTAGGTGAGGAGTACCTCAAAAGGCATCAATAAAAATGAAATTTAAAATGCCTTTTTCTATTTCTTTGTTCCTTCTGCCTTTCATTTTTTTTTTTTAGGTTTTTGCAAGGCAAATGGGGTTAAGTGGCTTACCCAAAGCCACACAGCTAGGTAATTATTAAGTGTCTGAGGCCAGATTTGAACCCAGGTACTCCTGACTCCAGGGCAGTGCTTTATCCATTGTGCCACCTAGCCACCCCCTCCACATTTTTCTTGATGTATATTCCTTTCTCCAGGGCATTTTCTTATCCATAAAATGAGAGAGATCAAACTACTACTCAGTCAAAACTGTCTCTATTTCTCCTATTATCATGTCCATAAAACTTTTTTTCATAGAGAAAAAGATGGAACCCTCAGCTTTGTTAAGCTACAATATTCAAATCATTTTTTAGAAGTAGAGAGTACAAGGTTATAAACATATAGAAAGTGAATTATTGTTCTTTCTTCCTGTTCATACTTCCCTACATCAGATGTTCTCAAAAGTTCAATACATAAGCCTCTGGTTTGAACAGTGGTTGTTAGTGGTCAAGAACTGAGTTCAAAACCCTATCTCAAATCCTCTGGGAAAATCATGTAATCTAAGCTCAGTTTCCTAAACTAAAGCATCTAAATGCTTTCTACCTCACAGTGTTGAGAAAGACAAATGAGAACTTGCAAAGTACTCTCTAAACTTCTGTAGATGTGAGCTATAATTATTCTCTACTACCTCTACCCCCTTAAGAAACTCATTCACTCATGTTCAGCTGTCACTACTTTGCAAATAATTTCAAAATCTTCATTCTCAAGTTTCAATTCCTAAAGGTGAGCTCACCAAGTGTTTTCATTTGAAGCTCAGTTGTCATCTCCAAGTCAATCTTAGTCTAATTAGAAGTATTCCTTTCCTTCCTTGCTCCAAAAAGGCACTATTTCTTCACTACTCTATTTCTAAGCAGTCCCCTGAACTGACTTCTTCATTTCTAGTCAAAATCATAAAATCAGATGGAAGTCAGAGGAAATCTAAGCTTTATCTTAGTGCAGTAGATAGAGGGACTTAAGACTCAGTTGTGTGACCTGAGGCAAATCACTTAACCTTCCTAAGCTTCAGTTACTTATGTGTAAGAATGAACACTAATAGCACATAGCTCATAAGATTGTTGGAAAGATCAATGAAATAATGTGTATAAAGAATGCATTATATAAATGCTAGCTCTTAGATCAATTAAGTCACAATTATTCTAGACTCAAAACTGAGTATTTATTTTTGATTTCTCCAAGTCTTGTGTATTTTTTCCAAATGTCTCCTTCTGCCTCTTCGAATCTATCCTGTACACATCTCAGATTGATTTTCCTAAAATATTAGTCATCTGGAGGCAGCTAGGTGGCGCAGTGGATAAAGTACCGGCCCTGGAGTCAGGAGTACCTGAGTTCAAATCTGACCTCAGACACTTAATAATTACCTAGCTGTGTGGCCTTGGGCAAGCCACTTAATCCCATTTACCTTGCAAAAAAACCTAAAAAAATAAAAAAAGGTTTTGTATTGTTATTTATTTAACTTTTCTTATTGTTACCTAACTTTTTTTTCTTAGTGAGATCTTATTCCCCCAATAGTATCCATAGCTTCTCAAGAAGTTCACATACCATGTCTCCCTGCTAAAACAGACACACAAAAATATTTGTTTGCACATTACCACTGCCAACAGTTTCCAATTTGGTAGTATATTACTATTTGGTAAGAACTAATGTATTGATGGTAATACAAACACTACTTACATTTTAAACAATGACTCTCAGTCCTACTGTTATGCTTTGATGATTTGTCAAGTTATCAAAAGGCGTATCCCAAAATTCTCAAAAACTTCTAAATTAAAAATTTAACTCACTTCAGAAAAGTACTACGTATTAAATAAAATGACCAAACCTGGCTCTGAAGAATAACTGAGAAAAATGTGCCTCCTTCACTTGTTTGCAGAGGTGGAGAACCATACAGTACATATTACATGCACTTGTTGGTAAGTTTGTTGGTTTTTAATGAACTATTCCCTACATTTTCCAAAATCTTTGTTAATAAAAGATTAACATATTATTGATAGTTTTTGTTTTAATACCACCTTCACTTCCAGATATCCCCTACCCCTCCCAACTCAGTGAGCCATCCCTAGTCTAGTGAAGACAGACCATCTGATACACCCACTTCTGACAGAAAATGAAACCATTTACACCCAATCACACAGCTCTCCAAGTAAAAGAAAGATTCTTCTCAGGGCTAAGATTGACTACGACAGTTATAGGTTGGGCTTCCTCTGAATGGGTTTCTTTGTTTATATTATTGCAGTCATAGTTTTTGTGATTCTGCCTACTTCATTCTGTCCCAGTATATACAAGGCTCTTAATTCCCAGAGTATTTTTACAAAGGGAGAAGGAAGATCTGACATCAAAAACAACAGGAGAGTTATAGACAGGCATTCTAAGACTAGCCCTAAAACTAAATTGTGCTAGAATAAAAGAATGGATATTCACATCTGACCTGACAAGGCTCTCAGACACATTGGCAAAGATAAGACTAAGTCTCTGGAAGGAGAGGCATCAGTAAATTTAACTCTTCATCTCACAAAGGTTTAAAGGAATCCCAAAATTATACTAGCAAAATAATATTCTCCACTCTGTCACGAAACTATCACCTTTAAAATTAACATTGTACAGAATAACTCAGGAATTACTTATGGATTATTTCTGCCATCAGCATTAACCCTGATATTAAAGCCAAATTCTAAATGAGAAAAACTCAAATTTATCCATGTCCTGTAAGTATAGCTGAAATGGTTTTAATTCTCCTGTTGGTTATTATTTTCACCCCAGTCAATAGTATTTCATTTCTCAGCCACTCCCTCCCCCAATAAATACACAAAATGATTTCCAAGATGTGTGTGTAAAATGGAAACAAAAACCAAAACACATTATAGTGCAATGTTTAAGTGGCTGTAAAACAAGTCGTCCCTTTCAGTATAGAGGTGACTTGCCTTTCAGGGTGGATGAAAATAGTACCTTTGTGTAGTTAGAAAATCAGTTTGTGGAAAACTCTACACAAAATGGTGCTAGAAAATCTCAGTTGTTATTGATGGGAAGCCCTAGAAGCACAGAAGTCACAATCTCACAGATTCCCAATCTGTGAGTATCCCTAAGGGAGCAATTTAACATCAAAATGCAAGAGTATCAGCTTGATGTGATTGCTTTGAGGCCCCAATTTAATTTCAATCATCCAGTCAAGAGACAGACATCCTCTTGAAGAATAACAGACTATTATAGATCTAACTGCAGGGTATACTAGATAAGGTTTCTATCCTCCACCTTCTCAATCCCTAACCTCCTCCAGCCCCAACATTATTAACAGATTCACAAATCGGTTGTTTTTAAATTTTAAATATGTGTAAGAGTGTCACATTACTAGATATAGCAATGCAGGGGTTGCCTGTTTAGCTGGTGGGGGAGGGGTAGTTTACAAAAGAAACATGAAGAATCCCTAGAAAATTTTCTGAAAATCACGGATAAGCAACTGTGTTGCCGGGCGCGGGGGGGGGGGGGGGGGGGGGGGGGCCCGCAGTAGATTCCTAGGAGTGCCATTTTATACTCAGAAAAACAATTTCACGACAAAAGTACTGTTCGTGCAAAACTTTCTACACCAAAGCATTTCAATATATAATTTCTCCCCACAAAATTCACATTCTTTACTTCATTCCGCCATAGCCAGTCCCCCCCCACTTTACACCTCGGTTAGTAGAGGTACATATAGGCGAGAGGAAAATTATTTCGTTCTAGGGAACAAAAGAATAAATTACCATTGTTTGGAAAAACTTATATATAGACATGAAATTCCTGCTCTTCTCCCATACCTTAATCCCATTCAAGTCTTCTCAGTGAAAGTTCCTGGACCACCCTTTAAGATAAACTCCCACCAGTATAGATTGCCTTGGATTGTTGTATCATGCTCTCTCCCACAAATTCTTGGTGACACCCAGGATGACAGAGGAAATAAATAAATGGCAGTCTCAGGACTTGAACCTGGACTCGAATCCAACTTTCTTCTAAACTAAACTCTAAAATATTCAACTGAGAAATCAAGGTTACTTCACCCTAAGCATTCTCCAAATAGCCTTCAGTCACTTAAAGAGTTTTTCTCCCCCCCAACCCTATTCAAAGAGAAAAAACAAACAAAAAAAAAGAACCCTGGGGGTGCCCCACAACTGCCACCCCACCAGAATGCTGGGCTAGAACGTACAGCGCCTTCTATCCCCCGGGGGCGTGGTGGGGGAACATTTTTTTTAGTTTTTTTGTTAAGTGGCTTAGCCAAGGCCACAAAGATGATGATGACTTTTTTTAGGATTTTTTGCAAGGCAATAGGGTTAAGTGGCTTGCCCAAGGCCACACAGCTAGGTAATTAAGTGTCTGAGGCTGGATTTGAACTCAGGTCCTCCTGACTCCAGGGCCGGGCTCGGACAACCGTCCACCACCGCCGCCTCCGAGGTCCGGGGCGGCACAAAGAACCCCGGCGCCCTCCCGGGGTCTCGGTTCCTCCCGACTGCCGGACCGACCGGGCCGAGCTCCACTAAAGCCGCGGCCGCCCCCGGCCCAGCCCGCCGCACGCATGCGCACTCGCCTCCAAAAGCCGGCGGGCGGGGGAACGCCGTTTCTCACTCCTCGCCCCCCCATTCTGCCCCGAGACTCCCTCCTCCCCACCCCTCCGTTTACTTTTACACCCCCCCACTACAAACCGCCCGTATCACAAAGCCCCGTGCGGAGAGGCCCTTCCCGACGAGCCCGGTCCCACCTGAATGGAGACTGACGGGAGGTTCGCGGGCCCCCGAGTCCGCTCTCTCCGGCCTCCCACCGGCGTCTCACCCAACCGTCCGCCGGACGCCGCGGCACCCGCTCGGATTTGAAATCCGCCAAGGACCAATCAGAGAGCGGAAAATTCCTCCCGCACAATACGCGCTCGCGCACGCACGCACGCACGCAGAAACGACGAAGGCTCGCGGGGCCTGCGTACAATGCTCCGATGAAGCCGGCCGGCAGCCATCTTAGCTATGGTCTTCCCTATAGAAGCCGTTGAGGGCGCCATATTGATTGAGGGCAAGGGCCTACTGAGCTTCGGCCTGTGCGCTTCCTCAGGTTTTGATTAGATCCTAGATCCTAGATATAGATTTAGGCTCAGAGCATCATTTCACAGATGCCGAAACAGAGGCCCAGAGTGATTAAACGATTTATTCAGGGTCATGCAGAATTCAAACCTAGGTTGGAAAGCTCTATCTGTAAAATGGGGAAAATGCGGGCCTAAGCCTGTAGAGCTTTCATTCACAAATAGCACTCCCTGAACAGACCTAACTTCTGGGAAACTTTGCTTATATTTAAATGCCCACCAAGTCACCTTTCTTCTACCTCTCCACATATCTTCTTCACCAGAAAGGTCAACTTAAATCTCCCAGAATACTTTTGACACCATTTCTGCCTTCCCGGTCTTTCTTTTCTTGTTGTTTTTGTTTTTAAGGGGTTTTTTTTGTTAGTTTGGTTTTTTTTTTTGCAAGGCTTGCCCAAGGCCACACAGCTAGGTCATTATTAAGTGTCTGAGGCAGAATTTGAACTCAGGTACTTCTGACTCCAGGGCCGGCGCTCTATCCACTGTGCCACCTAGCCGCTCTTCCCCTGTCTTTCTTGCCAAGGCAAACTTCTCTTTTTTCATTCCAATCTCCTCCAGCAGATTGTCTCTCTTATCTTCCCCTCTGTATATTATCTTCAGACTTCTTTCTCCTGGCTGATTCCCTATTGCTTACAAGCATGCCTGAGTCTTCCCATCCTCCAAAAACCATTACTTGATCATTCCATCCCGGCTGTCATCCCTTATCTTTGATATCAAAATGAATTCCTTGAGGAGGCTCCCTCCCTTTCCTCTCACTCTCTTCTTAACTCTCTACAGTCTGGTTTCTGACTTCATCATCCAAATTGCTCTCTCCAAAGTTGCTTTTATTTATTTATTTTTTAGATTCTAGAAGCTAACAGGCCACAAGCCTGAGATTGAAACTAAAAATGAAACTTAAAAAAAAAAGGTCCTGCTTTAAGTTTCCAAAAATCAACAATGAACATTAAAAAAAAACAGTTTTAGGTAACTACAAACTTAGTAAGGGTCAACATTCTAATACTTCTAAACAAAACAAAACAAAATCTTATTTATAATCTAATCTTAAAAGAAGTTTACCTCTGTGGGTCAGTATTCTTATAATGTTTGTCCTTCATTTCAAAGGCCACAACATCAGGGAGGTGATGCCAAGACCGGCACATGAATTGGATTTCAGTGAAGTGGATGCTGTACTAAGTGACCAGTCTCACTTTCTCCTCTGGAGCCATCTGGGTTCAGTAGCCAGATATGAATCAGGATTCCTCAAGATAGATCTGAATTGAAGAAAATCAGGGTTAAGTGACTTACCCAAGGTCACACAGCTAGTAAGGAGCAAGTGAACCAGGTTGGATTCAAACTCCCATCCTCCTGACTCTAAGGTCAGTACCCTGTACCACCTACTATTCTTGTATATATAAAATAAGGAAGGGGCAATTAGGTGTCAGCTTCAGACACTTGCTAGCTGTGTGACCCTGGCCAACTCACTTAACCCAATTTGCTTTAATTTCCTCATCAACTAAATGGGATGGAGAAGGAAATGGCCAATCACTCCAGTATCTTTGCCAAGAACACCCCAAATGGGAGTCATAAAGAGTCAGACATGATTGAATGGCCACAGCTTACAACAAAAATAAGGAAATTCAATTAAAGTTTCCAAACCTAAATCTAACAATCTATAGCTCAATGACTGTACAAAGCAAAATTTACTCTTAAGCACAGTTATTCAGCCCCATTCCAGACCACCTCTAGAGAGACCTATCCCAGGATTCTAGGATTTCCTGACCTAGGAATTACCTACCCAGTCTTATGGAGAAGATAAAACGAATGTCATCATTGACAATGAAATACAAGAAGCAAAAATTAGAAACAAAAAGTACAAATGAATAGAAGGAATGTAAGAGAGGGTGGGAAAGAAAAAAAGTAGAAAGGAGTAGAAGTTACTGTAATAAAGGATTAATGGCATAACCAGAGACCTTCTAATAATGGGCTTCCTGGAAGGGGTGTCTCTTAAGGAAAATGTTTGGTGCTGATAAGTAGATAATTTGATAAAGAGAAGTGGAATGTCAAGGAATTAAGGATGAAGTGGGTAAATAATGACATGGATAATTGGGTAGAGCTTAGAAATGGCAATTTAATTATTAATCCAATGAGAAATCTTCTATCACTACCCTGCACATCTGCCCCTACCCCCAAAAAATCTCACTTTATTTTGGAACAAATTGTGGAAAGAGAAAAGGAAGACCTCTTAAGTATAACTACTAAATGGACATAGCTGAGGTCACCTTTATCCCAGGCAATACCATTTAACTTTCTGTACTGACCATTTAGTCTTTCAAGCAAAGGCAAGAGTGGGAAGTTTCTGACATCTTTTCCTCCAAGCCTCCAGCTTGATGGGATGGGATCCAGAAGTACAAACCTCCCAACATTTCCAGGAGGAGCTTGGCATGATGAGGGAAGAAAACCTTGGACTCTGGCCTCTGTCCCATTATTGTAGTCATCATTTGTCTGGCTTGTGCTCCCACCCATCTCCCCCTCACCCAGACTGAGCTTCTGCCAGGAAACTGCTAATGGGATTTATGCTAATAGGCCGATGCAGGTGATTGCCTAGTGTGCCAGTGGCTGCTGCTCTGCCTGGCTGCTCCCTGGGCTTTCTAGACCCTTTAGTCCACTGGGCTTTCCTAGTTGCCAGCAGCCTCAGATTTCACCTTGTGACTTGGAGTGATAAATTTGATCTATTCCCATCTTTCAGGAATGGACAGCAGTATAACACCCAGAGATTTCCTGGCCCTACTAGGGTCAAAGCTCATTTCTCCTCACCTGCTCCTCCTCTGTCTTCCAGTTTCTTTCTTGCTTACTGACTTTGACTGTTCTTCATCTTTCTCTGTTTTGTTGTTTTTATTTTTTTGAGTGACAATTTGGTTTATTTATTTTATATTTTACAATAATCTTGTTGTGAGAATAAACATAAAGCCCCCTTCCCCCCAAAAAAGATAGAGAAACCTCAAAAATAGAGAAAGAAAAAAGTGTACTTCAGTCTGTGTTCAGATTCCAACAACTCTGTCTCTGGGATGAGTTGCCTTCAATGGCTTCAATATTTTTCCCACAGTTGCTATTACTAGTTGTATTTCCTTCAACTCAACTCCTTCCTACTCTCATTTATTCTATTCTCTCTCTCTCTCTCTCCTTTCACCCTGTCCCATTCAGAAACGTGTTGTATCTGAGTACCCTCTCCCACGATCTTTCCTCTCTTTGATCACCTATTCCTCCCTCCCCTCCCCCATTCCCCTTTATCCCATACTCTCATTTTTTTCTCTAGGATAAGATAGATTTCTATACCCTATTAAGTGTGTATGTTATTTCCTCTCTGAGCCATTTCTGATGAGAATGAAGGCTCATTCATTCCCCCTCACCTTCCCCTGTTCCACTCCATTGCAAAAACTTTTTTGACTCTTTTATATGAAATATCTTAGCCCCTTCTTCCTCTCCTTTCCCTTCCTCCCAGTACTTTCCTTTATCACCCATTGACTCCATCTTTCTATTATATCATTATATTCGAATCCCTCCTGTGCCTTGTCTACATATGCTCCCTCTAACTGCTTTTATAAATGAGAAGGTCCATGTAAGTTATCAGTATCTTCTTCCCATGCAGGAATACAAACAGTTCATCATTAAGTTCCTCATAATTAATCCTACTTGTTCAACCCCCTCTATGCTGAACCTGAGTCTTGTACTTAGAGATCAAACTTTCTGTTCAGCTCTGGTTGTTTCAATAGGAAAGTTTGAAATTCCCCTGTTTCATTGAAAGTTCACCTTTTCCCCTGAAAGAGGATGTTCGATTTTGCTGGGCAGTTGATTCTCGGTTATAAACCAAGATGTTTCACCTTCTAGAATATCATTTTTCAAGCCCTAAGAGTTTCCAGATCCTGTATAATCCTGACTATAGAGCCACAGGAGTTGAATTGTTTGTTTCTGGAAGCTTTTAGTATTTTCTCTTTGACTTGGGAATTTTGGAATTTGGCTATAATATTCCTGGGAGTTTCTCTTTGGGGATCTCTTTCAGGAGGTGATCAGTAAATTCCCTCAATTTCTATTTTACCCTCTGCATCTAGGATCTCAGGGCAATTTTGCTGAATTACTTCTTGAAAAATGAGTTCTAGGCTCTTTTCCTGATTGTGATTTTAAGGTAGTCCAATAATTTTTAAATTATCTCTCCTGGATCTGTTTTTTGAGGTCAGTTGTTTTTCCAATGAGATATTTCATATTTTCTTCTTTTAGTTCTTTTAGTATTGTTTTATTGCTTCCTGATTTCTCCCAAAGTCATTGGCTTCCTTTAGTTCCATTCTGCATTTGAAGGAGTTATTTTCTTCAGAGAGCTTTTTCATCTCCTTTTTCAGTTGGCCAATCCTGCTTTTTAAGGCATCCTTCTCCTCATTTGCTTTTTTGGGTTGTTTTTTTTCCATTTGATCTAAACTGGTTTTTAACATGTTATTTTCTTCGGTTTGTTGGGGGTTTTTTTGTATTTCTTTCACCAAGATACTGACTTGGTTTTCATGATTTATCTGCATCACTCTCAATTTTTCCTCTCCTTCCCATAATTGCTTTTTAAAGTCTTTTTTGACCTCTTCTATTGCCTGAGCCCATTTTCTATTTCTCCTGGAGGCTTTGAATACAGAAGCTTCAATTTTGTCATCTTCTGAGTGTATATTTTGATCCTCCATGGGACCAAAGTAATTTTCTATGGTCAGATTCTTCTTTTTCTGTTGTTTGCTCATTTTCTCAGCCTATGACTGATTTACTGCACTTCCAAGGTTTTGGCGGGGTTTGGGTACACTCCACAGTATCCTCAATTCCTCCAAGGTCTTCTAGACTCTGACTGCGCTCTTGCCTATGCTCTAGTATGTGGATGACCACAGGCCCTCCCTCTGCCCTGGAGCTGTGAGGATGGTCCCTGCTCGGCTATGGTGGTATGGGAGCCTAAACTGTAACCTGGATTTGGGTGTGGATAAACAGCTGAGTCCTGCCCCAGGGAGAGCAGAAATACCTCTGCAGTCTCCTCCAACCCCATTACACTCTATGGGCTGCATATTGGGTGGCTACACTGATACCTGCTGCAGATTCTCACTACAGGGCTGCTCTGAGGCAGGCACTTCACTCGACACTCACTCTGGTGCATCAGAGTTCTCTAATTACCCCTTTGAGCTGTCCCAAGAGATCTAGAAGCAACCCCCTCTGCCATGGACCTAGGCACTCCCAGGGACCCAGAAACTCCACAGTCTGTTCCTGGAAGGCTGGAGCTGGTTTGCTCCAGCCTAGCTGCTCTGTGGCTGCTCTGTGGCTTTTTCCAACCCCCAGTCCTGGTGAAACAGACCTTTCTTGTGGAACTTTTAAATTGTCTTAGACTGGGAAATTGTATCACTCCATCTTTCTGTGGGTTCTGCCCCTCTAAATTTTGACTAGAGTCATAATTTGATGGCTTTTGGAGTATTTTGGGGAATAAGTTTCCAGGAATTCCTGCCTTCATGTTGCCACCTTGATTCTATCCCCCCAGTTGCTGTTTTCCTTACAGTCTTTCTTCCTCCTTTCCTCATTTCACAGGATTATAGGATCATAAATTTAGAGTTGGAAGGGACCTTTCTAGCCATCCAATCTAACCCTTTCATTTTACAAATGTCTAAACAGGAACTCACAACTATTGTCTGAGGCAGGATTTGAATCCTAGATCTTCCTGTCTTCAAGCATAATCTCTGTTCACCACAGCATTTAATATTCAGCCTCAGATACCAGTTCTTCCTGAGATCTTCATTTCCTTCTCCCAGCACACTCTCTGTGAATATCCTGGAAACTCCTTCAATGTGGGAGCCAAATGAATAGAGTCTAATTTGTATTTAATTAATACTAGGATATTGCATATTCAGAAGAAATTTCTTTAAAGCTACCCTTGACTCATCTTCTCCAAATAACTCTGGAATAAAAAGGTTATACTGCATGTATGATGACCCTTACAATGTGACTTGCCACAGTCCTCCACCAACCTAGGGATGGCCTCTTTCCCCTTTCTCTCACTCCTTGTTCTCTCAAGGGGTATATTGGAAAGTGCACCTAGTTTTGACTGGGTTTACATCCTAGCTCTGCTTACTTACCAACTGTCTGAATTGTCTAAGCCACAGTATCCTCATCTGTAAAATTAAGTGGTTGAAACAGGTAATCTCATCCAACTCTAAATCTGATGATTCTGTGAATTTCCTCCCTCTTTAAACCCTTGAAGATCCAATGAGGCTGAGATTGAAATGATATTTTTGGCAGAGATTTCCTCCCACCCTAGCTTGCAGTGTAAACTGGAAAAGTCTTACATCACTAAAGGGATTGTAGGAAGAATCAAAACTCATGGAGTATAATATTCCAGTTTTGTCTTCTTAATGAAATTTTAAAGCTAAAATAATTTTTTACAGAGATCATCTGATCCAGTTCTTCATTGTGCAGTTGAGGAAACTGAGAACCCAGGAAAGAAAAGTGACCTGCTCCACCTCACACAGTAATATTTCCCAGAATTGGGGCTATAGCCAGATTAGCATGATCAAAAAACAAAAACGAATTGTCTATTCTGTATTTGGCACTGTGTGTGTAAGAGACAAAGAAGTGTTAAATATAGATCATGGTCTCTATCCTAGAGGAACCTACAGTTCCAGTTAGGGGAGACAAGGCAGATCCATAAAAAGATAAATAGTAATATAAGGTAACATAACTTAACCACTGCATGAAGAAAGATAAGTCTGAATTGAAGACAGAAAGAGTTGTGCAAAGTCATCATCCTCACTCTCCTCCACACTCATCAATGTCCGAAAGCATAACTATTATGCCAATGCCCCCCCCACCATTTCTATATATGTAGAAAATAAATAACCTATTCGGTGTTCCACTAGTATATGGAATAGGGTTCAATATGCCTATGCTGGTATTTAACAAATCTTTGATTCCACCTCAAATCCTATATTTCCAATTAAATGTTAGGTGTATGTATTAGGATGCCCTATCAGCTCTTCAAATTCATTATGCCCAAAACTGGTTCCTTGTCTTCCCTTTACAACTTGCCCTTCTCCAACCTCAATTTCTCCATTTCTCAAACCTTCAACCTCAACCTATCAGTTCTTTCCTTGTTGTCTTCAAACATCCTTAAATCTCCCCTCATCTTTAATTAAAGATCCTTCCTTACCTGTAATCCCCTCAGACTATTGTCCTATATCTTTCTTTCCTTGATTAGCCAAACTCCTTGAAAAAGTCTTTCTTGGCCTCATTATTCAGTTGAAATTGCTCTCTCCAAAGTTATTGATCTCTTAATTGTCAAATCCAATCATCTTTTCTCAGACCTCTCAACCTCTCTGTATTGAACACTGTTGATCACTCCCTCCTCCTATTTATTCTCTCTCTAGGTTTTCCTGACACTCTTCTGGTTTTCCTCCCACCTATTTAATCAGTTTTTCTCAGATTCTTTTGTTGGTTCATCAGCCATGGTACAACCCAAGGTTCTATGCTAAGTCCTCCTCTTTTTCCCTCTTCTCTCCTCTTCTCTTTTCCTCACTTCTCTTCTTCTTTCCTCTCCTCTCTCTCTCTCTCTCTCTCTCTCTCTCTCTCTCTCTCTCTAGCACCTGTCTTGACTTGTAACTGAAGTGAATTTAAGACAGAAAGAATTGTGTGAAGTCATCAACCTCACTCTCTCCTCCAGACTCATCAATGTCCCAAAGCATAACTACTATGTCAATGGCCCCCATCATTTCTATATAGATAATTCACAGATGCATAAATATCCAATACCAGTTTCTGCCCTGAGCTTCAGTCCTACATCACAAATTGCCTAATGGACATTTAAAACTGGAGGTCCCAAAGATATAGTAAACCCAACATTTTCAAAAGTAAATTTATTATCTTCCTTCTACCTTTCCAAACCTTCCCAACTTCCACATTGTCCTGTTTCTGTTGAAGGTACCACTATCCTAGTATTATTGTTCTGTAAGAAATCATGATCAGCCAAACTTCAGAAAAGTCTGAGACTGATGTTGAATGAAGAGAGCAGAACCAGAAGAACATTGTAACAATTACATTGTGTGATGATCAATTATGATGGACTTGCTCCTCTTAGCTTTACAGTAATCAGACAATTCTAAAGGACTTGTAATGGAAAATATCATCCATATCCGGAAAAGAAACTATAGAGTCTAAATAGAGACCAAAGCTTACTCTTCAATTTTTATTTTACTTTGGGTGAGGGGAGGTTGCAAACCAATGGGGTTAAGTGACTTGCCTAAGGTCACCTAACTAAGTAATTATTAAGTATATGAGGTTGGGGGTGGAGCCAAGATGGCAACAAGAACGGATCCTGTCTTATGCACTCTTATAAATCTTCAAAACTAAGGACTCTAACTAAATTTTCAAGAGACAGAAACCTCAGAGGGACCCAGTGAGGCAGTACTCCTACTTAAGGTAACTTGGAAAAGAGCAGAAAGGCTCTGCTACCTAGGGTCGGAGGGGTGGCCCCCCCAGAGTGGGGGCCTGCCAGAGCAAAAGAACTTCATTCTCCTGGAGGCAGCCCCAGGGTGCTGGGAGCCTCAGCTGACCTATGCCCCGGGGAGCACTGGGCACAAATTGGGGGAACAGCGGGGGACCTCTACCAGAGCAAGTACGTGAAGCCCAGCCCTCAGAGCACACAGCCAGCAGCATGGCCACTGAAGCCCAGATCCAGGAAACAGAGAATCAGCCTGAGTTGGTAAGCAGGAGCCCCCAGGGCATGAGCCCATTGAACCTAGGGAGGGGATTGAAGAGAGAAAGACTGCAGAGCTCTGGGGCTCTGACCACATTCAGATCCTGATCGAAGTCTAGATCCCCCTATAGAATAGCAGCCCCCCCCTACACCTCAGGCCTGTGGCAGAGGGGGGAGCATATGGTCATTCACAGACCAGGAGGGAGGACAGAGCCTCACACACTGAGATCCTTGTGGGAGTGTCCCAAAAGCTCAGGAAGCACCCCCAAAAAACAGGCTTAGGCTGGGAAAATGAGCAAGCAGAGAAAAAAGAGGAACACCATTGAGAAATATTTTGCATATGAGCCCAAGAAGGATCAAAACACTCAGTCTGAAGGTGAAGAAGCACAAGCTCCTGCATCTAAAGACTCCAAGAAAAACAGAAATTGGGCTCAGGCTATGACAGAGCTCAAAAAAACTTTGAAAATAAAATGAGGGAGTTAGAAGAAAAACTGGGAAAAGAAATGAGAGAGATGCAGGGAAAACATGAAAATGAAGTCAGCAGTTTAGTCAAGGAAATCCAAAAAAATGCTGAAGAAAATAGCATGCTAAAAACCAGCTTAGGTCAAAGGGATAAAACAGTTCAAAAAGTTATTGAGGAGAAGAATGCTTTAAAAAGCAAAATTGGCCAGATGGAAAAAGAGATAAGAAAACTCTCTGAGGAAAATAAATCCTTCAAACAAAGAATAGAACTCAGGGAGATTGATGAATTTATGAGAAACCAGGACTCAATACTTCAAAACCAAAAAAATGAAAAATTAGAAGAAAATGTGAAACATCTCATTGAAAAAACAACTGATATGGAAAACAGATTTAGAAAAGATAATTTAAAAATTATTGGAATACCTGAAAGTCATGATTAGGAAAAGAGCCTTGACATCATTTTCAAAGAATTACTACAGGAAAATTGCCCTGATATCCTAGAAGCAGAGGGCAAAATAGAAATGGAGAGAATCCACCGATCCCCCCACCCACCCAAGAAAGAGATCCAAAAAAAAAACAACCCCTAGGAATATTATAGCCAAGTTCCAGAACTCCCAAGTCAAAGAGAAAATATTATAAGCAGCCAGAAGGACACAATTCAAATACTGTGGAGCTGCAGTCAGGATCACACAGGACTTAGCAGCAACTACATTGGAAGCTCGTAGGGCTTGGAATATAATATACCAGAAGGCAAAAGAGCTTAGAATGCAACCAAGAATCAACTACCCAGCAAAACTGAATGCCCTCTTCCAGGGAAAAAGATGGACTTTCAATGAACCAGGGGAATTTCAAATGTTCCTGTTAGAATGGCCAGAGCTGAACAGAAGGTTTGATCTTCAAATACAGGACTCAGGTGAAGCATGAAGATTGGAGGAGAAGAGGAAAATATGAGGGACTTAATGATGATGAACTACATATATTCCTGCATAGAAAAATGACACTGATAATACTCATATGAACCTTCTCAGTTAATAGAGCAGGTAGAAGGAGGTTTTATAGATGAAGCACAGGAGAAGCTGAATTTGAAGATAAAATATGGTGTAAAAATGGAGTCAATAGAAAAAAGGGAAATGTAATGGGAGAAAGATAAAGGAGGGGGGAATAGTCCAAGATATTTCATATAATATGATTTTTCTTTATTACAATGAGCTATTGCAATGATATGCACAGGGGAATGAGGGAATCTTTGCTCTCATCAGAGGTGGCTAGGAAAGGAAAAAGCATATATACTCAATGGGGTATAGACATCTGGAGTAAGAAAGAGATGGGGGGCAGGGGGAAGGGGGGTGATGTGAGTGATAGAGGAAAGGATGGGCCATTTTCTTTTTTACTTCTTGCAAGGGGCTGGGATTGGAAGGCCTGTCTGGGACCATAGGGTCAGGTGGATGCTGGGCCTAAGGGGTGGTATGGGGGCTTGGGGCCTCTTGGCCCTAGGGCCAGGGATCTGTCTGCTGTGCCACTCAGCTTTCTACAGCAGAGTCAGAGTGAAAGGAGAAAGAAAATATAGTACATGATAATGGAGAAATACAAAAGGAGGGAGTTGCGATCAGCAATGGCAACGGTGGAAAAATATGGAAGTAACTTTTGCCATGGAATTACCATAAAGAATGTGATCCATCCACGACAGAGTTGTTGGTGTTGGAACAAAGACTGAAGCACATTTATTATTATTATTATTATTATTATTATTATTATTATTATTATTATTGGGGGGGAGGTGCAGGGCAAATGGGGCTGAGTGGCCTGCCTGGGGCTGCATAGCAGGGTGATAGTTGGTTGTCTGAGGCCGGATTTGGACCTGGGTGCTCCTGGCTCAAGGGCCAATGCTCTGTCTGCCACCCAGCCACCCCTACTATTATTACTATTTTATTTTATTTTATTTTATTTTATTTTGGGTCTTTTTTTGTTTTTTGCAGGGCAGTGGGGTTGGGGTGGCTTGCATGTCACATGGCTGGGTGATTGTTGGGTGTATGGGGCCAGATGTGGGCTCGGGTGCTCATGGCTCCAGGGCTGGTGCTCAGTCCATTGCACCACCTGGCCTTACCTACAATTATTACTATTATTTTTTTAATTTTAATGTTTTTCTCTCCCCTTTATTGCTCAAATGAGTCTATATTTTTTGGGGAAGGGTATTTTGTTTACTCTTATACAAGAATATTTTATTAATGTATAAAAACATTATTTGTAAAAATGAGAATAACTAAATATTAAATATAAAAACAAAACAAAACAAAAGAATAGAAGGGGGGAAAAATATCTGAGGTCAAATTTGAACTCAGGTCCTCCTGACTCCAAGGCTGGTTCTCTATCCACTACACCACCTAATTTCCCCTCTTTTCAATTTTTAAAATTTGCTTTAGGGGTTTTTCCCCCTCTCATATTTTTTTCTTTTTGTTTTGATTCTTTTTTCACAATATGATCAATATGGAAATATGTTTAACATAGCTATACCTATATTAGATTGCTCTCTACAAAGAGGAGGGTGGAGGGAAGGGAGGGAGAGAGAAAAATGTGGAACTCAAAATCTTACCAAAAAAATTATTGTTGGGGCGTCTAGGTGGCACAGTGAATAAAGCACCAGTCATGGAGTCAGGAGTACCTGGGTTCAAATCCAGCCTCAGACACTTAATAATTACCTAGCTATGTGGCCTTGGGCAAGCCACTTAACCCCATTGCCTTGAAAAAAAACCTAAAAAAAGTACACAAAAAAATGATTGTTGAAAATTATCTTTAAATATAGTTGGAAAATAAATAAATACATTAAGAAAATTTTTTTTAAAAGAGTAGGAAGTACCATCATTTCCCCAGCATTATCCTCAACTCTTTACTCTTCCTCACCTTCACATATGGAAAAACTTCAGTAAAGCTTTTCATTTCTTCCTCCACAACATCTCTCTCATCTGACTCCTTTCTTCACTCACATTACCTCTTTGGTTCAAGTCCTCATCACCTCTCCCCTAGATTATTGCAACAGTCTAGTAATTGAGCTCTCAACCTCAAGACTCTAATCTTTTTTAATCACTGCTGCCAAAGTAATTTTCCTTAAGCACAAATATGACTATGTGATTCCTCACTCGATCAACTCCAGTAGCTCCCTATTGCCACGACAAACTCCTCTGTTTAGCTTTAAAAGCCCTTTATGACCTGGCCCCAACCTATCTTTCCACCCTCATTAGTATATTTCCCACTTTTTCTCTACCATCACCCTTATTCTGTATACTGCAAAACTATACTTGCCTCTCTCTGTTTTTCACACAGGTACTTTATCTCCCACCAACTTACTTATGTACTGATTTATCCCACATTCCTAGAATGATCTCCTTGGTGGCAGCTAAAGTGGCTTAGTTTATAAAACACTACACCTGGAGTCAGGAAGATCTGAGTTTAAGTCCTACCTCAGGCACTTAACTTTGTGACATCTGGCTAGTCATTTAACCTCTATTTACCTTAATCCACTGGACAGGGAAATAGCAAATCACTCCAGTAACTTTGCCAAGAAAACCCCTGGACAGCTTTGGCATGCTATGGTCATGGAACTTAAAAATCAGGAATGCCTGAACAACTTCCCATGGTCCTAGAATTAACTATCTCCTTATTTCTGCCTGAAGAATTTTCTGAATCTCTCCAACCACTAGTGCTCTTCCTCCTAAACTACTGTGTAATTGTGTTTATTCACTTTATATTTATTCTATATTATATTTACTCTTCCTCACCTCACTTATGCAAAAAATTATTAGATTGCTCTCTACAAAGAGGAGGGTGGAGGGAAATTAACATATTTTAAAAAGTACTATTATCTCCCTCATTAGAATGTGAGCCCCCCACCATGAGTAGGGATTGTTTCATTTCTTTGTTTTATGTCCCCAGTGTAAACATTGCCCCAATTCTGCTTAATAAATGCTTTTTTGGTTGATTACCTATTAATGGTATCACTGTTCTTTGAGTCTCCCAAAGATGTAACTTTAGAATTGACTCTTTTTTTCTTCCTTCATATTAAACAATCATTTGCCATGTCCTAGCATTTTTTCTCTCTACTCCCAATGCAACCATTCTAGTTATAGATTATTGTATTAACCTTCTAACTGCCTTTGCATCTCTCCTTGGATTCATCTATTATGCTGCTACCTGAGTAATTTTTCCTAATGAGCTGCTATGTTCATGTTCATGTATGCAGACATGAGGTTCCTTCATGTCTACCAACTAAAACCAATATCTCCAACCTTCAAGGCTCTTCACAATCTGACTCTGACATATGTGACAAGCCTTATGTCATACTAATTGCTTTTCATATATAGGCATACCTTGTTTTATTATACTTTGCTTTTTTGTGCTTTACAGAGATTGCAGGGGTTTTATTTTATTTTATTTTATTTTTTTAAAAGTGGAAAGTTTCTGGTAACACTACATCAGGCAAATCTATTGGCACCATTTTTCAAGAGCACATGCTCACATTGTGACTCTGAGTCACAGTTTGGTAATTCTTGCAATATTTCAAACTTTTCATTATTATTATATCTGTTAGAGTTCTGATCAGTGGTCTTTGATATTACTCTTGTAATTGTTTTGATATGCCATGAACCTCATTCATATATGACAGCAAACTTAATTGATAAATGTTGGGTATATTCTGACCACTCCATCAACTGGCAAAAATCTCCTTCTCTTTAGGTCTCCCTATTCCCTGAAATACAATATTGAAATTAGACCAACATCTCTAAATGTTCAAGTGAAAGGAAGAATCAATTGATACAGCAAACTTTATTATTCACTTAAGAAATTGATACAGCTACTCCAGCCTTCAGCTACCAATAGTCATCAGAATCAAAACATGAATCTTTATGACTTGCTGAAAGTTCAAATGACTGTTAGCATTTTTAGCAATAAATATTTTAATTGAGGTATGTACTTTTTTTTAGATGTAATACTATTACACACCTAATAAACTATGCTATAGTGTATTATAACTTTTATAAGTACTGGAGAACCAAAAAATTCGTGTGATATTCACTTTGTTGGGGGAGGTGTATGTGTCTAGAATCAAAAGCACAACATTTTTTAGATATGCTTGTATTCTATATCCTAGTGAAACCAGCCTAGCCCTCATTTCCCATTCTCATACAGATGTCTAGAAGGAAGCCTCTTCCCACTTCAAGACTCAACTCTAATGACCAGCTCTATGAAGCTTTTTCTAACCTTTCCAGAAGAAAATCATCTTTTCTTTCTCAAATTCTTCCTAAGACTTAACCCAGACCTCTCCATTATGCTCATTAAAACACCTACTATTTTAAATAGTATTTGATTTTTCCCCAATTATATGTCATGAAAATTTTAGCATTCATTTTTATTTGCAAGGTAATGGGGTTAAGTGACTTGCCCAGGGTCACACAACTAGGTAATTATCAAGTGTCTGAGGCCACATTTGAACTCAGATCCTCCTGTCTCCAGACTTGGTGCTCTATCCACCACATTACCTAGCTGTTCCTCAGCAATTATTTTTTGGTAAGATTTTGAGCTTCACATTTTCAACTCCCTGCCCCCCTCCCCAGACAGAAAACAATCCAATATAGGTTATACATATACAGCTGTTAAATATATTTCCATATTGATCATGTTGTGAAAGAATAATCAAATCAGAAAGGAAAAAATCAAGAGAGGGAAAAAGCATAATACATAAAACAAATTTTTTAAATTGTAAAGAGTAAACTTTGATCTACATTCAGACTCCATAGTTCCATCTCTGGATATGGATAGTATTTTCCATCTCAAATCCTTAAAGATTGTCTTTAATTATTGTACTGCTGAGATAAACAAGTCTATCATAGTTGATCATTACACAGTGTTGCTATTAGTATATACAATGTTCATCTGGTTCTGTTTACTTCATTCAGCAACAGTTCATGCAAATTTTTCCAGGCTTTTCTGAAGTCCTGTCCCTCATGGTTTCTTATAGAATAATAGTACTCCATCACATTCAGATGCCACAATTTGTTCAGCCATTCCCTTATTAATGGGCATCCCCTCAATTTCCAATTCTTTGTCACCACAAAAAGAGTTGTTATAAATTTTTTGGTACATGAGATTTTTTCCCTTTTTTGTGATCCCAGTATCCCAGTACCCCAGTTTTCCCACATACCCTACAATCTTGGTCATTTTCCTTTGCATTTCTGTAATCAATAATGATTTAGAGCATTTTTTTCAAATTACTATAGATAGCCTTAATTTCTTTATCTGAGAACTGTCTGTTCATATCTTTTGATCATTTATCAATTGGGGAATGATTTTTAGTCTTATAAATTTGATTCTGTCCTCTATGAATTTTAGAAATGAGTCCTTTATCAGAAACACTAACTGTAAGAATTGTTTCCCAGATTTCTGCTTTCCTTCTAAGCTTAGCTTTATTGGTTTTGTTTGTGCAAAATTCCGCATAAACAAAATTATCTTCTTCATAATGCTCTTTTCTCTTGTTTACTTCCCCTCTCCATAGATATGAGAGGTAGATTATTCCTTGCTCTTCTAATTTACTTATGGTGTCATCCTTTATGTCTAAATCATGTACCACCTATTTGGACCTTATCTTGGTACAAGATATGAGAAGTTTATGTCCTATTGTTTTCCAGTTTTCCCATCAGTTTTTGTCAAATATCCAAAAGCAGGAGTCTTTAGGTTTATCACACCTACTTTTTATTGTATTATATCTACTTGTATACCTGTCCCTTTCTCTTCTTTGAGAGCACTGACCATGTCAAGCCTGTCTCTCTACTCCTAAAGTTTAGCATAATTTCTTATACACAGTAGGTACTTAATAAATGTTTGTTAAATTGCATTGAATTTAAGCTGGACATTGAAGGAAGGGTAAGACTTTGGACAAATGGAAAGGTGGGTGGGAACCGTGTGAGCTAAGTGGAGAAGAGGGAATGTGAGTAGTCTATTTGGAAACAATTGGGGGACTGTGTTTATGGGGAGTGAGCATTCATCTCAATGCATTTCAGGACATTCATTTAGTTGAACAGTGAGAATTAGGTTGAAGACAAGTAAGTAGGAGTCAAAGAAAATGTCTGAGGACCAGGTTCATTTGATTGATTTGAGATACGTAGATTAAGAAATGAAGTCTCCTGTTTGTGCATGTGGAGACACCCAGTAACCTCCCACAGAAGCCCTCCATTCCTGCCCCAAGAAGAATATCTTACCAAATTAAAGTATGTGGGGGGTCACATCCCTAAGACTCCAGAGATTCATATTCTGAGATACATGTCTCACTGCTCTCTATGGACATCCTGTTCCTTCACCTAGCCCAAGATCTGACTCTCCGTTGCTAATTGGTCATTTGACACACTGGCTCTAGAGAGTTTCTTCACTCTCTTCTTTTCTGTCCCTTTCTTCCCTTTTTCCCTACCTCTCCCCCTGCTACTGTCTCTTATATATTAGGTTTTTATTATGAATAGTTACTATCCCCCTGGCTCAAGACTGCTTTGTTCCCATTCACTCTCCTCTAACATTTTAGTGCCTTTCTGAATTGTGATAATTCAGAGTGCCTAATTTGGGCAGAGATAAAGGCTCCATTGAACAATAGGCTCCCAGATTAATAAAAGGGACTTTTAGAACAACAAGGGGTTGGGTGGGTGTCCTCTGGGTGATGTTGATGATGGCTAATAGTAGGTCTGTAGATCTAAAGTCAGGCAGACATCCCCATAGGAAAAAGAATTATTCACTCTCCTCTTATATTCTGTGATTTTTCCACACAGCAAGATAGTTTCACTGAGGTAAATTGCTAATCTCCATTGTGTATTATCTCTTATGTCACAAATACTTCCCCCCTATTTGCCCTATGAGATACTTCCTCCTCCTCCATGCCTATCCTTGACTTTTCCTGCTTATGAACCTATAAAGCTCCTCCCTGAAGCCTTCCTCACCTGAACACATCCAGTTTCACTTCCTTCAATCCTTCCCCTGCCCTGTCCCATTACCCAAATACACAGTATTGATGGTAGGCATGGTGGAGAAGAGGTCAGGATGACGGGATCTGTCCAGTTGCCCCTAGTTCTGTCCTTTCATTGTGTTCGTGCACAGGATGGATGTGCTACTTTCCCAAATAGACTTTTAATTCCCCAGGAACAGAAAACCATATGGTTCCCCTAAGGGAATACCCAGTCTTAATAAGAATGACTGCTAGAGGTACCAGAAACACTGTCTCCTGGTTTTCTGAGACAAAGGCAGGGCCATACATGAGAATGTGGGCATCCTGATATTCTCCCAAACACCACCTTCATGAGATACGGTGTTCCTCTTTCTAGGCTTCTCTTCTCTGCAGTCTGTGGTCTTTTTTTCCCCCCAGCTTAATTTGAATCAGTCTTCAAAACCTTCACCTCCCTCCTCTTTTTCTCACTACCTCCCTTCTTATCCCTTGTGCCTCTGTAAAACCTTTAAAGCTATTAGGGAGGTCAGAATGGAGCCTATCCCAGCAAAATGAGAAAAAATTACAGCAATACATTTATTGTCAATGGCAATAAGGCTGCCTGAACAGGGGAGTGGAAATATTTGATTTTAGTCTCTCTGGGGGAGTCTTGATGGAAGAGAGCTGTCAGTTTGAGGGATCTAACCAGAATATGTAGGGAAGCCTAAGACCATAGCCATTTGGGAACCCAGGAATCCCAACTCTTAAAACTCTTGAATACATCATATCTTCTCCAATCTGAATGCCAAAAGTATGCTTGCCTAAAAGACTATTTCTACAGAGAACTCACATAAGACAAATGCTTGTATGGAGGTCAGAAGAAGTGATACAAGGACACTCTCAAGGACACTGGAATTGATTAAGTGACATGAGAGACCAGGTTCATGACTGCCCAACATGATGAGACCTCATCAAAGAAGACACTGTGTTCTATAAGCCAAATGGAATTCTCATAGTTCAAAAGAAACATGAGATGCACAAGTTTAGAGACATCTCCATTCCAAATGTTCATATGGGCCTGTCTGTAGAAGAACCTTCCAAGATTGTATTGGTTTGATGGGTACAATTGGACACACCGAACATTGACCCCAGTATAATGATATTATTTTGGTTCTCTTCCATTATGAAAGTCATCGACTTCATTAGCAAAATCATCTCCATAGAGGTTATTCTTTTTTTAAAATTTATTTTATTTTCAATTCATGGAACAAAACAAGGATTTCTACAAAATAGTACAATAAAAAAGATGATTATAAATGAAACTACAAATCTATCATGTACAACATGATATTCCTTCCAAATATACAACAAAATTATCATAAATTTCTTTTTTTGTCCTTTTTATTCCCTCTCCCTCCCTATACTAGAGTTGGCTACTATTAGACACACTAAGAGGCTATTTTTGCATCTTCCCCATTACCATCCTTCCTTATTTCCTCCTTATGCCAAAGCCAATATTATCCCACCACCTATTAGTGTGGAACATCTTATTGTTTGTCCATTGCTCTCAAAGTGGACGATGTATGGATTATACAGTGAGGTGAGAGGGAAAGAACAATCCCCCAAAGGTGAAGAGACATAGAGTCCTGCTCTGTTCTCCCAATCAAATACTTTATGAGTATAATCCATATCTACATTGAAGACAGATGAGCTATATTCAATTTGAGAGCCAGAACCAAGGCAATAGGGCATGAAAAATAAACTGTCAATTATACACAGAAAAGGATACCCAAAGGGCTCAAATCTGAGCCATAATTATCTAAGAGCAACTTTCTCCTTCAGTTGGTCCTACCTTTCCTAGAGCCCTACATAAATCCCTCCCAGACTTCCTGGAAATTAAGGTACTTCTGGGGTTAAAGTACTTCTAAAGTGGGAAAGAAATTTAGGGGAAATAATCCATTCATTTCTGCCTTGTTTGTAATGTAAGTATCTTTCTATTTCTGTGTCTGTCAATCTCATATTGGGAGCTCTCTATGTTTTCTCTAATCTCTATCTCTTTCTTCCCTACTTCCCATAACTGTGAAAGCAGGGTAAAGAAGGTGGTGAGAGAAAGAGGGGGGGGGGATGTGGACATACATACTAAACTTGCTATCAATCAGTATAGTAGATTATCACCTCTTCTGGACACTAACTCTCCTCTCTTTTCCTGTAATTTGAGTCATTATCTTTACTTATTCTCTCTTTTTCTTGTCCAGGTTCTTCCACTGGTCATAAAAATAAATTCACCTATACTCAGCTCCTCTCCTCCAAAACTGCTGGAAAAGCTGAAATAAATCAAAGAAGGTAGAAGGACACTTACTACAAATACTTATATGCCCTTATTCTCTAACTTCATCTCATTTTTCAGGAGGGCATGAGGGAAATGAAATGACAAAGTCAGAAGAAATGAAAAGTGAAGTTCGGAAAGTTACAAGATTATATTTTGGATATATTATTCCCCCATCCTTTATATTAGTCCCAAGAATCAATAACCTGTGCCTGCCAACTGAGCTAATGTCCAAGGAGCAAATTCATAGAGCTTCTGAGAATGGGCTAGAAATAAGTTCTTTCACTAACGTACTCTCCAATCCATTCTAAACCTAGACCCTCCCTCAAATCACCATATAATTTTGTTACCAAATAGAGCCAAACAAAATTTGCCTCCTAACCCTAAGTTGCTTTACTTTTCCTAACATAGTGCCTTTATATATAGTAGGTGTTTAATTTATTCTGGATTTAAATAAAGGTTGGCTTAGATTATTCCTAGATCATTCCTAAACCATTTAATTGCAGGAGACAGTTAAGCTAAATAATAATAGCAAATGGTGGGCAATTAGGAAGGGGAAAAAGGGAAAGAATTGAAGAAGAAAGAATGAGAGCCCAAGAGAGACAGGGAGTTTTAATATGGTATCTGTTAGATAGTGTGGAAATACTAGAGAAAGGGTATTAAAAGGTATCATGCAGGGACAAAGCCATGAGAACAGAGTACAGTCAGGACCAAGTTGACCTCTCCCAACATTCCCCTCCAAACAACTTGGAAATAATATCACAATTAACTTTCTGGAATGAAAGAGATAACAAAGGCTCAGAGGGAGACATTTTTGCAGCCACATTCTGCAGACATAATTGCAGAAAATTAATAGGTCAGCAGGTGAAGTCTGTAACACTAGAGTGGGCAAAGGCCAGGAGCAAGGGAAGACTATGGTAGACCCTGGAGATAGTTTCAGCAGCAATTTTGGGAACTCTTAGTCCAGAGACAGTAAGGGAGTTAGACACCAGATCAGAAAGAGATTACTAGGGACCCTTTTCTGGTCCTGGGTAAAGCTGGCACTGTTTGGCAAATCTATTACTCATATACAGTTCCAAGATGGAGAGGAACACTTATGGATTGGCACAAGGTAGCCAAGGACCTGGTCTCAGTTCCAGGACCAAGAGGAGCATTGTTACTTCCTCTTGCAGGGGCCCTTCCTGAATAAAGACCACCATCTTATCAGAAATGAAAACTTGCAGTGCCCAAGAACTAGCTTTGAAAACAGCAGCACAAAAGGCTAGAAGCTTGGCCCAGTGCTTTCCCATTCCTGGGAGAGCAGAGCCCAACTTTAACACAAAAATTTCAAGTGAAGAAATACTGGGAAAATGAGTAAACAAAAAAAGAACTTGACCATAAAAATAGACTGCTGTGGCAGACAGGACAAAGACTTAAAAGAATACAAGAATATAAAAATAATTTTAAGCAAAGACTCAAAGAAAAATGCTGATTGAGCTCAAGGCCAGCAAGAATTTCTAGAAGCATTAAAGAAAGATAAGAGTGAAAGAGAAAAAATGTGGAAAAAATGATAGTGATGCAAGAAAATTTTGAAAAAGATTAATAGTATGATGAGAGGCATAAAAAATTGTGAAGAGATTAACATCTTAAAAAATAGCATTGGTCTAACAAAAATTCACTGAAGAAAAAGAATTCCTTTTAAGACAAAATAAGTCAATTAGGAAAAACTGAAAAAAAATCCTTAAAAATTAGAATTTGGCAAGTCACTTTAAGAAACAATAAAACAAAAGTCCAAACACAGAAAATGTGAAATATCTCATTGGAAAAACAATAACCCAAGAAAATAGATCAAAGAGAGTTAATTTAAGAATTAGTAGACAAAGTCAGAATTTTTAAAAGACCATAGGAAATACAATTCAAGAAAAACTAGCCCAATATCTTAGCTTTGGAAAGTAAAGTATAAATTGAAAAAAATTCACCAATCACATCCTGAAAAAGATCCCAAACTGAAAACTCCCAGGAATTTTATAGTCAAATTCCAGAACACCTAGATCAAGGAGAAAATACTACAAAAAAGCCAAAAAGAAATAATTTAAATTGTGATACCACAGTAAAGACTGAACAAGATTTAGCAGCTTCCACATTCAAGGAGAAATATTAGAATATGATATTCTGGAAGGGGAAGGATATAGGATTATAAATAAGAATAATCTACCCAACAAAACTGAGTATAATTCTTCTGGGGTAGGGAGTGGGGGGTGAATGCATATTTAATGAAATAGAGGGCTTCCAATTATTTCTGAGGAAAAAAACCAGAGTGGAATAGAAAATTTGACATTCAAACAGATGACTCGAAAGAAACAAACAAATTTGCAATCATGAAAGAGTAATCATAAGGGACTCGATAAAGTTAAACTGTTTACATTTCCATATGTGAAAATGATTTATGTTAACTCCTAAGAACTTTATCATTATTAGGGCCTTTAGAAGGAATCTACATTGAAATAGGACATGAATGTGAGTTGATCGTGTTGGGATGATCTCTCCCCTTCAAAAAATGTAGGAGAGAGGAAGAGGGATGCACCTGGAGAAGGGGGAAGGGAAAGGTAGACTAGGAAAAATTCCTCACATAAAAGAAGTTCTTAAGGAAGACTCCTTTTAATAGTGGAGAAAAAAAATTAGGGATTGGGGTGGCAGGCAATCCTTAAACTCACTCTTATGAGAATTGGTTCAAAAAGGGAAAAAGGGAAGAAAACACACACACACACACACACACAAACACACACACACACACACACACACACACACACACACACACACACACACACACACACACGGATAGAAATCTATCTTAGCCCATAGGGAAATAAGAGGGGAAAGGAAAATAAGAAATAAGGGCAGGGAAGAGGGGGAGGGATGAAAAAAGTGAGGGCAGATTAAGGAAGGCAGAGGTTTTTTGCTTCTGCAAAACAGGGACAAAAGAAAAAGAAAAAAGGATAAACACAAGAAAATAGGATGAAGAGAACCAGTAATCATAACTATGAATATTAAGGGGATGATGAGCTAACCCATAAAGCAGAAGTGAATACCAGAATGGATTAGAAACTAGAATCCAACCAATGTTATATAGGAGGTAAACTTGAAATAAAAAGAGAAACATAGAGTCAGAATAAAAATGGAATAGACTTTATTATGCTTTAGCTGAAGTAAAAAAGGCAGGGGTGACAATTATGATTTTAAGCAAAGCAAAGGCAAAAATAGACTTAATTAAAAGAGACTTAATTAAAAAAAATCAAGGTAGCTACATTTTGTTAAAAAGTACCATAGACAATAGTGTAATGTCCAAAATTTTCACAGCAAGTTTCTCTGATAAAAAACTAATTTTTCAAATATATTCTGAGTGTAGAAGAACTAAGTCAAATTTATAATGACAGCCCTTCCTCAACTGATATTTAAAGGTTATGCAAAAGGCAGTTTACAGAAGATATCCAAGTCATTTATAGTCAAATGAAAAAATATTCTAAATTCTTATAGATTAAATCACTTGAGGCCACACAAGCCTGATAAGGGCATGTTTGCAGCAAAAATTTTTGACCCAACTAATTTTCTTTTATCTTGTGCAAAAATTTTAAATAACTTTAGCTTTTGAAAAGGACTTTCCATATATTGTATTTCATTTGATCCTCACATCAATCATAGTTTTATTATCTTCACTTTATAGATGAGGAAACTGAGACTAAGAGAGGTTAAGTGCCTTTTTAAAGATTATACATATACATTAAGTATCTGAGGCAGATTTGAACTCAGGTCTTTTATTCAAATACATCAAAGTATACATTACACCATCTATTTGTCTTTATCTATTTTTAGCTTTTAAGATCATCTCTTTCACTTACTTGAGAATTCTTTCTCCTCCAGAGTTGTAAAGGAAAGCTCTCTGAGCTGATGCTAAGCGCAATGAGCAGCATCAGAACATTATACACATTAACACAACATTGTGAGATGGATCAACTTCTCTTAGCAGTTCAGTGATGAAGGACAATCCTGAGATATCTATTATGGAAAATGCCATCCACATTCAGAAGAAAAAACTATGGAATATGAATGCAGAACTAAGCACACTAAGTTCACTATTAAAAATTCTTTAATATTTTTTCTTCCTTTCTTTCTCATGTTTTTTCCCCTTAGTTCTAATTCATCTTTCACAACATGACTAATATGGAAATATATTAAACATGATTGTACATGTACAACCCCTGACATGGGAAAGGGGGAGAGAAGGGAGGGTAGTAGAGAAATGAGAAACTCAAAACTTGAAAAAGGATGAATGTTGAAAACCATCTTTGTAACTGAGACAAAATTCAAAATTAAATTGAATTTTTAAAACATTTTATTTGTTTTCCAATTGTATACAATAGTGATATGTACCCATCATTTTTTGCAAGGCTCTGAATTGTACAATTCCCCCCCCCCCCAAGGCTGTCTGACAGTCTCTACATTGTTTCTATGTCATACATTGATGTAAATTGAATGTTATAAGAGTAAACATAAGAATAAACATAAACCTCCCCCCCCCCACAAGAACATGGGAAACGTCAAGAATAGAGAGAGAGAGAGAGAAAAGAAAAAAAAATGTACTTTAGTCTGTGTTCAGATTTCAATGGCTTTGTCTCTGGGGTGAGTTGCTTTCCCTATCATAAGTCCACCAGAGAAGCTGCTTCAATATTTTTCCCACAGTTGCTATAACTAGCTGAACCTCCACTCTATTTCTCCCTACTCTTCATTTTATTCTGTTCTCTCTCTCTCCTTTCATCCTGGCCCTGTCCAAAAGTTTGTTGCATTTGAGTACCCTCTCCCTCAATTTTCCCTCTCTTCTATCACCTATTTCCCCATTCCCCCTCATCCCATCCCTTTCCTCCCATCCTTCTCCAGGGCAAGACAGATTTCTTCACCCTATTAAGTGTGCATGTCATTTCCTCCCTGAGCCATTTCTGATGAGAATGAAGGCTCGCTAATTCCCCCTTGCCCCCCCCCCCCCGCCTCCCCTCCATTGAAAAAGCTTTTTTTTTTACTCTTATGTGAAATCTCTCAGCTTTTCCTTCCTCCCAGTACTTTCCCCCATCATCCATTGACTCCATACCTTTACCACATCATACCATTATATTCCGCTCCTTCCTATGTCCTATCTATCTATGCTCCTTCCAACAGTTCTTATAAATGAGAAAATTCATATGAGTTATCCATATCTTCTTCCTGTGCAGGAATACAAACAGTTCAGCATCGTCAAGTTCCTCATAGTTCCTTTCTTCCACTCCCTCTATGGTTCACCAGTGTCCTGTACTTGGAGATCAAACTTTCTGCTCAGCTCTGGTTGTCTTGTTAGGAAAGTTTGAAAGTCCCCTGTTTCATTGAAAATCCATCTTTTCCCCTGAAAGAGGATGTTCAGTTTTGCTGGGTAGTTGATTCTCAGTTGTAAAGCAAGAGCTTTTGCGTTCTGGAATATCATATTCCAATACCTACAAGCCCATAATGCAGATGCTGCCAGATCCTGTGTAATACTGACTATGGAGCCTCAGTAGTTGAATTGTCTGTTTCTGGCAGCTTTTAGAATTTTCTCTTTGATTTGGGAGTTTTGGAATTGGTTATAATATTCCTGGAAGCTTTCCTTTGGGATCCCTTTCAGGGGGTGACTGGTGAATTCTCTTGATTTCTATTTTGCCCTCTGCTTCTAGGATCTCAGGGCAATTTTGCTGTATTTTTTCTTGAAAACTGAAGTCTAGGCTCTTCTCCTGGTTATGGCTTTCAGATAGTCCAATAATTTTCAAATTATTTCTTCTGGATTTGTTTTCAAGGTCAGTTGTTTTTCCAATGAGATATTTCACATTTTCTTCTAATTTTTGGCTTATTTGGAAGAGTTTTATTTCTTCCTGCTTTCTTGCAAAGTCATCAGCTTCCTTTAGTTCCATTTTGCATTTGAAGGAGTTATTTTCTTTTTTTTTCTTTTTTCTTTTTTTTTTTTTGGCAAGGCAAATGGGGTTAAGTGGCTTGCCCAAGGCCACACAGCTAGAAGGAGTTATTTTCTTCAGAGAGCTTTTTTATCTCCTTTTCTAGCTGGCCAATTCTGCTTTCTAAGGCATTCTTCTCCTCATTTGTCTTTTGTTTTGCTTTTTCCATTAGGCCTAAACTGATTTTTAACATTATTATTTTCTTCAGTATTTTTTTGTATCTCTTTCAACAAGCTTTTGATTTGGTTTTCATGATTTTTTCTGTATCACTCTCATTTTTCCTCCCAAATTTTCCTCCACCTCCCTTAATTGCTTTTCAAAGTCTTTTTTGAGCTCATCCACATTCTGAGCCCATTTTCTATTTCTTTTTTTTTTTTTTTAGGTTTTTGCAAGGCAATGGGGTTAAGTGGCTTGCCCAAGGCCACACAGCTAGGTAATTATTAAGTGTCTGAGACCGGATTTGAACCCAGGTACTCCTGACTCCAGGGCCAGTGCTTTATCCACTGCCACCTAGCCGCCCTCCATTTTCTATTTCTCTTGGAGGTTTTGGATACAGAAGCTTCGATTTTGTCATCATCTGAGGAGTATGTGTTTCAATCTTCCATGGTACTGAAGTGATTTCTCTATGGTCAGATCCTTCTTTTTCTGTTGTTTACTCATTTCCTCAGTCTAAGGCTAATTTACAGCACTTCCAAGGCTTTGGGGTTGTTTTTTTTTGGGGGGACACCTGACTGGGACCTTTATCCTCCAAGGTCTTAAGCTCTCTAGCCTGTGCTTTGATATGTAGATGACCCTGTACTTCCCTCTGCCCTGAGGCTATAAGGCAGATTCAGCTATCTTAGTATGGAAGCCCAAACAGCAAACTCTGAGTGTAGGCAAATGGCAGAGTCCTACTCCTACCAGAGAAATCTCTGCAGACTTCCCTTACCGTCTCTGGGGAGTGCAGGCTGCTTTCTCCCAATTCTCGCTGAAGATTCTGCAGCCGGTGCTCCTCATTCCATGCTCCAGATGCAGCTGAGTTCTCTCCCCACCCCTTCTAGCTGTTGCCAGTGATGTCTGGGCTGCACTGGGCTGGGCTGTGCCTTGGCTTTTTTTCCAGTCCTTGGTCCTGGTGAAACACATCTTTCCCATGGACGTTCTAAGTTATCTTGGATTGAGAAAATGTATCACTCAGTCTTTCTGTGGGTTCTGCCCCTCCAAATTTTGGCTAGAGCCTTCATTTGTTTGTTTGGGGGGGGGGGGGTTGGGGGGTTGGAGTTGTCAGGGAATTCTGCCTTCATGCCGCCATCTTGGCTCCTCCCCAAATTGAATTTTTTAAAAAAGAGAATATCATCTCTTCTGTTTGTATGACCTTTTCTAATTTGTGTCAAGTATTCCTCTAAAGCTTATTATAGTATAATATGAAATAATGATCTAAACTATAAACCTAATTTCTGCTTTCTAAAAATCTGATAACTTTCTGATTTTACAAGAAGTTTTTATCAAGTAGCTTTTATCAAGTTTTATCAAATACAGATTTCTTATTCCAGTTGTCTCTGAGTGTCTTTGGGTTTATTGATCACTATGTTATTAAGTTCAAGTGCTTCTGGATTTTATTTATCTTACATATTCTTTTGGTCTACTTTTTCTATTTTTTTTAAAGGCATCCAATAATTTTGACAGTTATCACTTCGTAGTATTGTTCAAGCTCTGGTAATATTAGCCTCCTTTCATTTTTTACTATTTTTATTTTTTCCCTTGAGTTTTATGGCTATTTGTTCCTCTAAAAGAATTTTATTATTGGACTAATTTTTATAAAGTAACTCCCTTGAATGTTTGATTTCTATGGCTCAGAAGTCTGTAAATTAATTTACATAGTATCATCTCATTATTTCATTGGCACTGACCAGCTATGAGCAATTACTATCTTCCCAGTTATTTAAACCCTTTAGTTTCTAAAGACTATTTTGTGATTGAATTCATATAGTCTTAAGCATGTCTTAGAAGGTTGATTCCCAGATATTTTATGTAGATTATGTAAATATTTTGAATGAAGCTTCTTTTTCTTTCACTCCCAGCTGCATCTTCTTAGTAAATATAGAAAGGCTGATGATTTGTGGGTCTGTTTTATATGCTACTTCTTTCCTGAAGTTTTAGTTTCAATTAATTTTTAGATGAATCTCTAGCATCCTCTAAATAGACCATTTTATCATGTTCCAATGATGATAATTTTGTTTCTTTTTTGCCTTATACTTATTCACTCAATTTCTTTATCTTTTCTTATTTTAATGTTGCTAGAATTGTATCAGATAATAGTGGTGATAATGGCCATCCTTGCTTTACCCTTAATCTCATTGAAAACACCTCTAGCATTTCTTTATAACAGATAATGCTAGCACTTAGATTCAGATGTATACATTTTAACATTTTAAGAAAAGTATCATTTATTCCTATGCTTTTTGGTGTATGGTACTTTTATCAAGAGTTTTTTCTGCTTCTATTGATATGATTGTTACTTTGTTTCATCATTATTATGGTCTGTCATGTTTATAGATTTGTCAATGTTAATTCAACCATGTTTTTCTAGTAGAAATCTAACCTGTTCATAAAGTATAATCTGTTTAATATATTACCCTTTGGTAGTATTTGATTCAATTTTTTGCAGAAATATTTATTAGAAATATTAATCTTTAGGGTTTTTTCCCCCCTTACCTTATATTTCCCTGGTTTGGGTATGGAGGCTCATGTTTGTAATATTTGTAAAAGTGCTTAACAGAAAGTCTGGCAAATAGAAGGCTCTATATAAATATTTTATTCCCTTCCCCTCCCTTATTCTAAGACCCAGTCAAATTGTCCTGCTCCTTGCTCCTCAAACAAGTCACTCCATCTCCTCTGACTCTCTCATCACTATCCAGTAGTCCTTCTCTTCCAATGAGAATCGTCTAGAGTGTCTTCTATAATAAAACTTTACTGCAGAAATTGGTCTTTCCTTTCTTCCATGTCTAATTTGTATTTAACTATCTCATGATTTTATATTTATTTTTGATATATTAAATCTATGTATGCATATACATACTTGTTATGTCTCCCAATAGGATATCAGTGAATGTTCCTTCCTTCCTTCCTTCCTCCTTCCTTCCTTCCTTCCTTCCTTCCTTCCTTCCCTCCCTCTTTTCTTCTCTCTCTCTCTCTCTCTGTTTCTCTCTTCTTTGTTTCTCTCTCTCTCTCCTTTCTTTCTCTCTCTTTTTCTTTCTTCCTTCCTGTCATTCTCTCTTCCTTCCTTCCTTTCTCTTTTCTTTCTCTCTCTTTCTTTCTTCCTTCCTTCCTTCTCTTTCTCTCTCTGTCTTGCTCTCTCTCTTTCTTTCTCTTTCTTTCTCTCCAACTGTTTGTCTCTCTGACTATCTCTTTCTCTCCATCTGTCTCTTTCTGACTTTCTCTTTTCTTTCTTTCTTTCTTTCTTTCTTTCTTTCTTTCTTTCTTTCTTTCTTTCTTTCTTTCTTTCTTTCTTTCTTTCTTCCTTCCTTCCTTCCTTCCTTCCTTCCTTCCTTCCTTCCTTCCTTCCTTTCTTTCTTTCTTTCTTTCTTTCTTTCTTTCTTTCTTTCTTTCTTTCTTTCTTTCTTTCTTTTTCTATCCCCTGATATCAACCTTGCACAGAGCCTCTCACATAAGTCCTTATTCTTGAAGTTCTTATAATCAAGCCATTCTTGTAATAGTCCTGTAGTGAAGTGATCAGGGTTGAACTGGTGTGTTCACTGTGTGAATGGAGAATGGGTCAGATGTCTGAGATGTTAGACATAGAAATAACAAGATTTTTTTTCCCCCTTAAATTAAATCATAGGATTTACTGGGGAAGAATAGAGATAGGAAAGAAACAGAGGCACGATACTTCAGTAGCCAATCAGTTTAGGGATAGTGAAAAAACAAGCAATCAATTTTTTTCTTGTAATCAAAACCTATTTTGTCTACTAGACTTTTTCAGGTATTGGTTTTTCCATCTCTAAATCCACCTTCCACAAACACCTACCCCCTACCCCTCACCAACACACTCACATGTTCCATCCCCAATACCCTCCACATGGCAATTTAATTCCACTCTGGAAAGGAGGGAGAAAAGCAGGGAAACTCCAGGAAAGAGTCTGAAGGTTTGACTGGGACCTGTAAGATTAGAGAATATTTTTTTTCTTTCTTTTTTTATTTGTTTTAACTCTTATTTTTTGCAGTTACAAAAGATACAGACCAGATCTTAATTTCATGCATTACTAAAAAATGTATTTTGCCTCTCTTGCCAGTTCTTAGAGCAAGGAGTTATGAGACAAGAGGATGAGAAAATGAAATTGGAAGAATCATCTAAAAATATTAACCTTTTTGAAAGAAAGATAAAAGTGGGATTTAAGGATTTCATTTGCTTAGGGAGGAATAGGGCCTCTTTACTTCTGGGTTCAGATGAATAGTTTTCCAAGCCCAGAGGTCCCTGGCACTTGTGACCATGTAGTCAAGCTTGTCCTGCTCATTCCTAGTCACTTGAAGCAATGCCAAAATCACAGATCTGGGATGCAGGACATAGTTTATACTTATTGTGGAATTACTCTCTTCTAGATGTACTTTTTCTGCTTCTTTTAGCACCTAGTATTTCTGCTTTGTATCTTCAACCTCATTTCCTCATTGGGACTTTGAGGCTCTACCCTCCCCCTACACTATTGGATGGGAAGGCTCCACACTTCTGGCCCCATTGAAAACAGAATAATGTTGCTGGGGCCCTGCCATAGTTCTGGGATGGGGGTGGGGGGTTGCAGGGGTGCAGAGGGCAAAGGGAGGAGGTGGGGAATGGCAAGTCGTAATCCTCCTTTCTTTCACTTTATTAGCCTGGAATCAGGAGCTTATCCTCAAGATCCGCCACCATGCCCAGCCTTTTGCTTTAAACCTTGGCAATCCCTATCACACCTCTTTTTCCTGGTGGCCAGATATACCTTTTATCTTCCACCCCATGTCTGTCTCTTTCTACAGTCACTGATTAGGATGTTGGCCTCATGGGGGTGACCCTGACCAGGCAGTGGACATGGAGCTGGTTTCAAACCTCCTGGAACAACTTGATAGTCCCCTTGGACAATCATCTCCTTTGAGAAATGGCTTTGTCAAGTTCTGTGTCTGGAATCAAAATCCTTTTAACATCAGCCACCATTAATGGTAGATCATGCTGGTTTCAGATCTTCCAGAAGAGTTTTCCCATTCCTATACTGGGTAGAAGAGTTTATTGATATTTGATATTTGTCTCTCTCTTTCTCTCTCTCTCTCTCTCTCTCCTTTTATTTTTATTATTTTTTTAAAATTAAATCCTTCCTCCATCTGGTTCATTTTCCTATCATTGCTGAGATCTTTCTCAGAGGAACTGGACTTATCTAAGACCTTTTACATCACCAGATTTGTCAGAAATTTGCCCTTTAATTTGTGCAGACATATGCTCCCTTGTTTTGTTTGAGCATAAGTATCCCACCCAGCAAAACCCCTCCGTGGAGCCACTCCTAGATCTGAGTAACTTACTCTAACATTTCCATAAGGAGCCAGATTTTAGTTTCTCTCTTTTATTTCAGTCTTGATATTTCCCTTTCCTCCACTTCTTCCTGCTCTCACCCCCTTCCCCACAGAAGCTATTCAAGCCCAAATGAAATGTGATTCTACAAAATCATAGAATGTGGCATGAGAAAGAGGATCAATCACCTGTCTGGGTTAAAGGGGAGGGAGCAGCATGAGTACGCACATAGAACTAGAGATCACTACATAAATCAAGTTAATTATTTATGTACACATAAACACACTGTTGTATGTGGAAACAAGGCTAACTGCAGGAATATGTAGAGCATAATTGGTGACAAAATAATTCTAATCGTCCCTTCTTGGTATGAGTAAAAATGCATGCATATTTGTGTGCGTAAATCTGTACATACATGTACTGGTGTGCATAATCATGTTCAAGATTATTCCTGAATCCTTTCCAAAGACTGCTTGCATGATTCTAGGCTTGAGTTCAGAAAAACTGATAGCCCTGTATTGGAGTGTATCTTCCCTTTGTAGAAGCATCTAAACAGCCTCTCGTGTCTGTTCAGCCCTCACCTCCCTTCCTCTTTTGGGGCTTCTGTTGCTGAAATTTGGCTTCAAACACTCTCTTCCTCTCCTTTTTGTAGACCTAGGAAAGGATTAAGCAGCTGAAGTCTGAAATCAAAACGATCCCAGTTTCTGCATCCCACCACCTCTTCATTGCTCCCATTTCCTTACTTCACCCCCCTCCCCATCCTGCCCCATCCCATGCAAAACCAGAAAATTAATCTCCCCAACTGCCTGTGATATGGCGGGCTGCATTACAAGCTGGGCTCGGAGATAAAGCATGGAGCCGAGGGAGGCGAGGCGGGGATGGCAGCCTAGCCCAGGGGCCCTTGTGTGGGACTCGGCAGAGGAGATAACAGGCCTCCCAGCTCCATGAATTATTCACTGGATGCAGCCTCCTCTGGCTCTAGAGCCTGGCCGAGGGCACCAAGATTGCTTGCCTTCAAAAGAGGGAAGGTAGGGGGTCAGAATAGGGTGAAAACCGGTGAAAGACCAGCAGGTTTCTCAAAGGGTTCACCTTTACATATGTGTTAACTGGAGAAGCTCTAGTTAGTAGACTGGGTTATAAGGAATTCCTAGGCAAAAGACAGGTAGATTCAGGGAATGCTCCCCACACCACTGTGGGGAGAAGGCAGAATTCTCAGGCCTAAAGCATTTCCAGGATCAACCTAGTCCTCAGGAGTCCTTGTTATCCTCACCAAATATTTACCTAGCACCTACTATGTTCAAGGGTCATGCAGAGCTAATCCAATGGGTCTATTGATCGAATATCTCTAAATGTAAAGTCCTTTCCTCTTTTATTGCTGTCCCCTCTGCCCCCATCCCATCTCTTATTCAGAGAGACATAAGACACAGTGTCTACAATGGGGAGATATTCAGGTTTATGGAGGAGATAGAATAAGAAAGATGCAGACCAACAAGGAAAAGAGAATTAGGGGGTGGTGGATATAGTTGTTACCTGGACCATGAATGGAGAAGAGGGTGGTGGTTAAAGGGTAGTGTCTAGGAGGAAGAAGGGAAAATCATCCATAAGTCAGGGAAGACTTCCTGAAGTAGTCTGACCCAAATTCTCTGTGTCTTTGTGTTTCTTGCCCTATTCCTCTCCCTCAACACTGATCTTATATCTCTTTCATTTCCCCCCTATATCTCAATCCCTTTCCCCTCTTGTTTACTTTCTGTTCTTTTTAGCCTATTTCTCTGTCTCTCATTCTGACTAATTTTCTGTCTCTTGTTTTTTTTTTGTCTATCTCTTCTGGCCTGTCTCTATAGTATAATCTCTTTATTTTTACTTCTTTGCTGTTCTATCACCTCCACCTTCCCTCTACCCCACCCCAGAAACTGTTGTAATACAAATGACATGTTGAGGCCACAAATCAGAGAATGTGGCATGAGAACAATAACCATCTGTCTCCACTTGGTGGTTGTGGTAGAGGACACGATTGCCATGGATAGACCCTTGAAAGAGAAGAGAGAGAGGGAGATGCAGAAAGAAATACAGACATTGAAATCAGGAACACAGAAAATAGACAGATATAGTGAGAAATAAGTATATAGAAACATAGCAAACAATGGAAACATATATAAATAATAAATACACAGAGCCTCCATCACACAATTATATGTACAGAGAACATGGACATAACACTGTTCAAATACAGGCAGTGGTACCAATATATAGTCACAGACTTGTTGACCAATTTGTAAAGCAAATTTACTGAGACCAAAATTAGAGGTAGAGAGGTGTGGGAAGATGTAGGAGATTAGGGAGAAAGAAAAGAGAGTGAAGAGGGGCACTAAATGGAAGAGAAAAAGCAGAGAGGGGAAAGGCATATGGAATTTGAAGGGGAAAGAGAAGAGAGGGAAAGCAGAAAAGAGCAGAGTTAGAAAGAGCTGAGGAAGGAGCTGGGGAAGGAAGAAGGACAAGGGGAAAAAAAGAAAGGAAAGAACAGGATGCCGAAGAGGGAGAGAGGAAGAGTAGCAAAAAGAGGAGATAGGAAGAGGTTAAAAGTAGAGTTAAAGGATGGTGGGATTTTTTTCTAAATCAGAGATCCTGGAATAGGGAAATGTAGAAAAGGAAGAATGAATGTAAGAGAGAGAAGAGGAAGAAGAAGAGTCCTAGGCACAGGATTAATCTGGTTTTAGTTCATCCATGTTGGAGATTAGAGGCTTCTTCCAAAACCCATAATCCTGTTTCTACTACCCTTTGTCACTGGAAGGTGGTATATCTGGTATGAAAGAGGTAGAACTGGTGTGCCCATCATAACTAATCTGTTTCTTGATCCTGCAGCCCCCTCCTACCAGCCCACTAATTAACTCCTTAATAGTCTCTGCATTTGCTGAGCTGGCAGATTAAGTCAATGCAGACAGATTGGGCAGCCTGTGATTTCACGCTTGGGGGGAGAGGGACCACTGACGATGGAAGGGGAGGAGAAGAATTGGAAATCAGAACTGAAGATCCTCTCCCAACCCTGGATAACCTATACTTCCCTCTCTCCCCATTTCTGAGGTCCTAGATGCTTAATTTATGTAAAGTGGTAGCGTAATTTCTGGGTCCAGAGTAGATGGAGAACTAGATGAGGAGTTTAAAAACACACACACCCAACTTTTCAGCACTAGTTTGCTTTTATATAATGATTTATTGAATTAAATAGAATTTGAGCCATTAACAAGAAGCCTTTCCTGATTTCCCTTCATTCTAGCACCTCCTTTTGGTTGATTATTTCCAATTTATTCTGTATAATCGTTTATTTGGACATAGTAGTAAGCACACTATCTCTTATTAGACAGGTCTGAGCTCTTTGAGCTCTTTTTACCTTTATATCCACAGCACTGAACTGTGAACTTTATTGATTGACTTGATCTCTAGGTTCATGCCTCTAACAGAATTTTTGGAGGTGAAATAAAATGAATTCAAGGGAATGAGTAGACATTGAATGCAGGGGGGACTACTATGGAAGAGAATTAGGGAAGCTCTGGATCCTTTAACATGGAAGAGAAAAAGACCTGGGACAGAAGAGGAGGGAGGAAAGAAGAAGAATCCCTGAGCAGTTAGCTAGTTTTTGTGCTACAAAAGTCAAGACAGAATTCATTTCCATGTGGACTGAAAAGAAACTGTCTTAAAATGTTGTGTGAGGGATTTAAGTAAAACCAAAAAAAAAAGTCTTCCTTGAACATTGTATATATGAACAGCAACAATGTGTTGTCTATTAACTATTTTGAGTAGATCAAAATATGCTATTTCCACTTTTTAAAACTTATTTAATGTTTTTTCTTTCACATGGTTTCCCATGTGAAAAGGGGGGGGGGCTTTGGTTCTGATTCTTTTTTTTTTAGTTTTTTTTTTGCAAGGCAAATAGGGTTAAGTGGCTTGCCCAAGGCCACACAGCTAGGTAATTATTAAGTGTCTGAGATAGCATTTGAACCCAGGTACCCCTGACTCCAGGGCCAGTGCTTATCCACTGTGCCACCTAGCCTCCCCTCTCTGATTCTTTTTTTTATAACATAGTTAATATGGAAATAATTTGGAAATAATATGGAAATAACCATTAATATAGAAATAACCTATATCAGATTGCTTGTTGTCATGGGGAGGGGGGAGGATAGTAGAAAAATGTGGAACTCAAAAGCTTACAAAAAGATGAATTTGTATGTATTTGGAAAACATAAAATAAAATAAAGACCTTTCTAAAAGCTGAGGTTATAAAACTGAAAATCTGCCACAGAAGGAGGTCTCAGATTCTTCCCCCTGGAGATCTCTAGAAGAATCTCTTTCTCACCTGGATAGAATGGATAAGAGCTGGTCCTACTTGGATTCATACTACTACTATTGCATGGTGACTCAGAATTGATCTTGACCTCCTTACAAACTCTCATTTCACCATCCCCTCCTCCCTAAAAAGGCTTCCTAGATAATATTCATTTTATTTAAAACAATTTGTAGCCCATTATTGAAAGTCACTTGAAAGGAATTTTATATATCACTCAATTCTGTTAGGGTTGGGTCTATGAGAAAATTACAAATGTCTGGAGATGGGTTCATCTCCAAGAAGCTTTAGGATCCAGGAATTCAGATACTCTTGCACCTTCTAAAAGATCTCATCCTGCAGAATTCTAACCCAGTATTGCCCCACTAAGATTTCTAAGTCTTATGGTGATTGCTGCCATCCAGTGGCTGCCCATAGACTCTACCTACCAAAAGGCCTCATCTACCAAAGAGTTTCTAGGTGTTACTGGACAAGGAGGTATGATCTTCCCTGCTCCAGGTTCCTCTATCTGGCCACTGAGCTCTCTGGCCTCTTCTCCCCGCCCCCCCCGCCCCCCCCCAGTCCCTAGCCTGTCTCTTCATTGTTTCTGAATCTTTTTCCACTCCCACCTCTCACCCCCCCCCCTTTCTCCTGCCTTGGCTTCTTTCCCAAATGGACTGTCTTATTTTTCTAATTGCAATCTTCCCATTTCTCTTTTTTCTTCCTTCTTCCCCATGGGGCCTCTCCTTTTCCATCCTCTCTTGAGTTTCGGCTCTAGCTTTTTGTGTGGAAACCTAGAAACCGAATTCCACCTCAAGGATACGGACTGACTCTCCTCCACTTTCCCCAACTCTAACCTCCTCCCTCTGCCCATCACTACCTTCTTTCCCAATAATCTAAAAACATCAGGACCTCAGCAGCTTCAGTGCTAAGAGCTCCTAATGAGCATCAGCAAATTAACACCTTCGCCTTGATTGCTCCTTTCCTGTTAATTAGATGGGGAGAGCCCAGCGAGGCATCTGATGCAGGGAGGATTGTGAAGGGCAGACCCATGCACGGTGAGTATGCTCGCCTACCGCTGCACTCTGAAGTAGCTCCGAGTTCCTCGGCAACCCCCAAACCTCCCCAATTCTGTTCTCCATCCCTCCCCCACCCTCACGTTCCTCCTCTACACTCTTGTTTTTCTCTCCCCTCTTCCTTCCCTTTCTTCATTCTTTGCTCGCATCCTTTGCCCAAGCTCCCTCAGCTTGACCATCTCCTGCACTCCTCTCTTTCCTCCAGCCTTCTAGAGGGGAGACTCAGGGACCCGTCCCCTTTTCCCCGATTTTTGCTTTAGCTAGAACGGGGTGAACTTCTTAAAGAAAGGTCGGGGCTATGAAATAGGGTCAGAGAATCGAGGGCATGTGTGTTTGCGCATGTCCCGTGTCTGTGTGCAAATATGTAAGAGTGGGTGAATGAATGGATCAGTCAATCTGCGAGCACGCGTGGCGCCTGGACGAGGACCTTCAGGGGCGCAGCGACACAGATGGGACTGCGTGCACGAAACTGTGCGGGAGTTTCTGTCGGTGCCTGCGTCCCCGCGCACGGGTGTCCGTGCCTGGGTCGTGCCTGTGGTCTCGGGGGCTCGCGCGGGCGTCGTGGGTGCCAGTGTGCGCCTGTCCTCCGGTCTTTGTCCAATGTGACCGCGCGTGTGTGTGTGTGTGGTGTGTGCGCGCGTGTGTGCGCGGCGGCCGGGGCCAGACCACCGAGCCGCGGCGGCCCCCAGCCCCGCGGCCCGGCCTCCCCCCGCACCTCGGGCCCCCCGCGCCCGCGGCGCCCCGCACAGACACCCTCAGCCGCCCTCCAGCACGCAGGCGCACGCGCCCCCCCGCCCCCCGCGCGCCGCCCGCCCCCCGCCTCCCCCCGCCCGGGCCGGACCATGGATCCCTGCAGCTCCCTCAGCTGAGAGCCCCGCGCCGAGCCGAGCCGAGCCCAGCCCAGCCCAGCGCAGCCGGCGGCCGGGCGGAGCAGGCGGGCGGCGAGGCGGGCGGCGGGCGGGCGGGCGGCCGCTCCCTGCAGGGCTCGGCCAGGCGCGGCGGCCGCGGCTCTCCCGCTCCCGGCCATGAGCCCCGCGCGGGCTCGGCGCTGAGCAGGCGGCCGGCCCCGGCCATCCAGCACCCGCCGCCCACCGCTGCGCTCCGGAACTCCCCCAGGTGGGTCCCCCACGCGTGTCGCACGCCCCGGCCCGGGCTCCTAGGGCGGCGCGGAGGCTGAGGAGATCGCGCGGGGGTGTGGGGCCGGCGGAAGACCTCGCTGCGGCGAGAAGCCACGGGGTGGGGGTTCTGGGGCAGGGGGAACCGCGCCCCCATCCCTCCACCCGGGCTGCCCCCCCACAGAAAGGCAGGGACTTGCAGGTAAGAAGGCAGCCCCCCTTCCCCCCGCCTCTGGGATGCCTTGACCCTGAATTAGTTCTTGGGGGGGGAGGACTGGCCCCTGTGACATCCGTATTAAAAAGGAGCCTTCAGCACTGGGGTCAGCTCTCGGGCGATGGGGGAAGCTTTTTCCTTGGGGAGGGGTGTTTGGGGGACCTGTCCCTAAGTGGTGGGGAACAACTCCCTCCTGCCCCGGATTGCTTGCTTCTCGGAGACCTCCTGTTCTGGGGTCAGCACGTTTGTAGAGAAACCCCTCCTCCTAAACTGACCACAGCAGGAGAGACCGTCCCAGGCTACCCCACCTTTGGAGGAACCCTCATTCTGGGCAGAGAGGCTCCAAACCTTGGGTTAATCAGGTCTGGGAAATTCCCTGCACTGAAGTCTGTTCATTCTGGAGGGAGTTTCCAAGGGTAGTGAGAGAAATACTTGTTAGCTAGCCCTCTCCTCTTCTCATCTCCTCCCCACCCCCATCTTCCATAGAGGAAGACAAACCCTCTTCTCCACTTCTCAGGATATTCCCTGGGCAGGATGGAGCTGAAGGCAGATGAGGAAGAGGTGGGTGGTGTCCAGCCTGTCAGCATCCAGGCCTTTGCCAGCAGTTCCACCTTACACGGCCTGGCCCATATCTTCTCCTATGAACGGCTCTCCCTGAAACGGGCCCTGTGGGCCCTGTGCTTCCTGGGCTCCTTGGCGGTGCTGCTCTGTGTGTGTACAGAGCGCGTACAGTTTTACTTCCACTACCACCATGTCACCAAACTGGACGAAGTGGCGGCCTCACACCTCACCTTTCCTGCCATCACCCTGTGCAACCTTAATGAATTTCGCTTCAGCCGAGTCTCCAAGAATGACCTGTACCATGCTGGTGAGCTGCTAGCCCTGCTCAACAACAGGTGGGCACCCTCCAACCCCCCCCCCCCCCAACCTGGTCCCTTTCTTCTTCTTCTCTTGCCCACCTCAGACATTTCTTCTCTCCAGGCCCTGCTCCTCTAGGATTAACCTCACCTCAGGATTTATACCCTTAGCTCTGACTGTATCTGAGTACCCCCATCACCATTTCCCTAGATCCTCCTAATTCAGCTTGGATGACACCACCCTTAGTGGTGTTTAGACTTTATTTACACCTAGTTTTCATTAAGTCTCTCCCTCTAAAAGCTAAATTCTCTTTAGTGTTGCTTATCTCTGCTTGAAACTCAGGCTACCCCATCCCTTCCTATACACACACACACACACACACACACACAAACACCACAATGACAATTGCCACTCGCTGTGCCTCTGGCTTACAGAGCCTGACTATGACTTCCTTTCCTTTGGACAAAGCCCAATCTTTTACCTGGTAACTAAAGAATCTTTAAGAATGATGAAAAACCTGCTAAGACTGTGTGTGTCCATAACCCCACATTCACTGGGGCAAAGAATATTAGTTAATGACATAGGTCATGTCCCTTCTCTTCAGCTCCTCTGCTTGTTAATCTATTGGCACAGTCCCCTGAAGTCGTGTGCCTTGTGCTCTTTATGTTTCTGTATTTGAGAGCTCTCAACTCACCTAGAAGTCACAGGTGCTACCCTGAGCATAGTCGCTGAACAATTGACTGAACCTGAGAATATCACTTTTCATTGTTTCTGAGTAGTCAGGGAGTATTCTGGGTGATCATAATGGTGCGAGGGGAAAGAGTGTTGTATTTGGAGTTAAAAGGACTTGCTATGAATCCTAGCTCAGCTATTTACAACCTTTGTGACCTGGGCAAATCTCTTAACTTCTCTGGCTTTCTTATTTGAAATGATGGAATGGACCAGTTGACTATATGTCCCTTACAACTCCAAGCCTGTGATCCTAGGATGTTGAATTCCCCATTTTCATTCCACCACCCCCATTAAATCCAGGGTCTGAATGGAACCCTTACCCCAGTATGTTTTCTGCCCCCATCCTGATCATATTCCATCCCACCCCTTTTACCTGTTGCTTCCCAACCTTCTGTCTCCATAGTCTGGGTCACCTTTTTTCCAGTCATGGAATAAAAAAGACTGGAGAGATTTAGACTTACTTGCAACCCCTCTCTTTGGCCCAGGTATGAAATCCCAGATACACAGATGGCAGATGAAAAACAATTGGAAATGCTACAGGACAAGGCCAACTTCCGAAACTTTAAACCCAAACCCTTCAACATGCTGGAGTTCTATGACCGAGCTGGACATGACATCCATGACATGTTGCTGTCCTGTCACTTTCGGGGTGAAGTCTGCAGTGCTGATGACTTCAAAGTGGTGAGGGAAGTGTTGTTTGCTTGGGAGTGTGTGGGAGTCAGTCAGGTGGGTTCCTTTAATTGTGGGAAGGGCTAGACTTAGGATTCATCGTGGAAATGATTTACTTAGAGTGGGGAGGGGTGTTCCTTGGCTGCTTTGGGAGCACAGTGTTTGCTCATTGTTCGGAGTGGGAGGGCAGTGTTGCTTAGCACTTGGAGGATGGTATCTTTGGATGAGTGAACCCTTCAGTTTTTACATTTCTTGACTCTAGGAGCTGCCAATCCCACGCACTCTTCACCATCCCCCTCATGCTGCCTTGGCCCTACCCAACCCTGACTATGCCCCAGTCCAGCCTCTATCTCCCATTGCTATGGAACAGAAATGTCAGATTAGGGTCTTACCTGTACCAGGTTGCTGCCATCAAGGAAACAGGGGAAGGAAGGAACCTCTTTCACCATCCAATTGGGTTATCTCCTTAGCTGCAATAGCCTCCCCTTCCAGGGTGGAAGTCAGGAGTAGGAGGTTAAAGGACATAGGAAAGGCCTCTGGATCACAGTCCAGATGAGGTTCTAGTTCTTCCAATTTTTTCTGTTAGGCCTGAATCAATAATAAGAATGACAGCTAACATTTATAGAGCACTTCTATGGAGGGATGGGGAAAAAAAATCAAGTAAACTGAACCAGAAATTTGTAAACCAAAGCAAAGTTTATTGCCAGTGAGGCTGGCTTTCTGGTTTACATAGGGTCACAGCTTTCAGAGAGGAAGCAGTCTTTTATAGGGCTAGAAAAGAGTAGGGATGGGCTAAAAGGTCCTTGTTGCTTGGGTTTAAGGCTAATCTAGTGAAATATCCCTTTTACCCAGTTTCATGGTTAGGGGTTTCTATGTGACAGGATGTGGGGAGCTAGTCCATCAGAACAGGCTGTACAACACAGTACCATGGCACATACTATTTTGGATTGCTTACGTTGCAGGAATGAATGGGAGAGTAGACATATATGGGTAAACAAAATGGAGTAATTCTCAAAATGGCGTAGCTCTAGATCCATTATTCCCCCATATAGTGCTATATAAGCATAGTATTCTGACTAAGAGGGACCATGGATCAAATTTGTATAAATAGATTGATTTATATGAGATGGTCAGGGGTGTTTTTGGAGGTTAGGATTTCTAAGGAATGACACAGAAATCCAGTCAGTAATACAAAGGTGGAGGCAATCAGCAATACTGAGGAGAGCACAAAGAATTTTTTTTAGTCTCAGGGTGTTAAGTCAAGAGAATTAAACTTAAACTAAGGAACACTTTGCTCATGTGTATCACACCCATACACACAAAAAAATCATAATCCCATTCTTTATGTCCTGATAGTTGAACCAATTTAGAGTCATAATCTCATACATCCCTTGAAAACCAAACCTCATGAAACTAAATCAGGTTACAGATTAAATTACTAGTTTAGAGGGTTTTTAATGAACTGACTGAGAGGGGAGAGTTACATGTTACCATTTAGATGGGTAGTTAGTTGACAAATAACTAAATTGCTTTAGGAAGTTCAAAGTTTCCTTTGGTTTCTACCTAAGAGATGTAAAATGACTTATTTTCATATGTCAAAGTTTTAGTTAGGTGAGGTTAATATAAATCATATTGCCAACCTAGAGATATATCTGCCTCAAGGGAAGCTTTCATTTCAACAAAAGCTATGAGAGAAGTGACCTTTCTTCCTAAACTGCAAAATTAAAAACAAACAAAAAAAAAACCTATAAAGGAATTTAGATTTACCCTCCTAAAAGCAAACATAAATATCATGAAAAGTTAAAGCGAAAGTACTACAATAATGATCATTACTACTAAATTAGCCCACTTCCCCAGATCCATGTGATTAGAGGCTACATTTTGAGTTACTGCTGTCCCACTATCCTATGTAGTCATTTGGTCCCTGGAAACATCTTCCTTTGGAAATTCTGGAATAGGTCTTGTTCTCCTGGCAGCTCTGAAGGGGATACCTCCTAGTAGATACACTTTGCTGGTTCAGGATTACTTACAGAGATTTCCTATATAATATGGCTAAAATCTTCTAGTAATAATCCTCAATATAATTTAGTATAACCTCCTAAATTTGTTTTTCCAATAATTAATTCAAGTAGAGAAAACCAGTTTAAACATTGTGGAGTTAATCCTATTAACAACAGAATTTTAGAACATCAAATAGAACCATAGTTCATTTGTTTCATAGTTGTTTGTTCATAGTTCAGAAAATTTCAGTTTTTATTTACCATTAGCTCTTACTATCTTTACTAGAACCCTGTACCAGTTATGGACAATGCCATTAAGAGACTGAAGGAATAATCTTCATAAGGATCCATGAGGGTTTGTCTTGGAAAATATACCCTTCTGTCTCTTAATATTTTCAGAGAATGATTTCAAAATTAGAAAAGAACATGATTTAAAACTTTCTTTACAATTATTGATGCAATTTTACATGTAAAATCCTTAATCCAATTTTGAGAATATATTACTAAAGCATACTCAAAGCCCATAAATCTCATTTGAAACATTTGGAAGCCAAATATGTATCCTAGTTCTTAGAGACAATAGTCTAATTTGTTGCTTTCTCGGTTTACTACTTTATTAAAAATTCAAAACTTTTACATCTTTATCTTCTGCCCATCTTTTGAAGATATCTATCTATCTCCAAAGGTGGTTGTTAATAATATATGTGTGTATAAATATATATATACATATATGCACATGCAAACACCTATATTTATATGTGTATATGATAGATGTATACACACATACACACACATATATATATATTATATATGTATATGTATATGTATATAAAATCATCCCAAAAAATGAGATACTTTAAGGACCTAATCTTATTTGTGAATATATAAATATTTGCAAGGGGATGGCTGGCTGAATAACTCATTCATTTATTTATTCAGGATATGGAGTTGACCACAAATTCATATGGCCTATTAATCCCTAAGGCAAAATAAAATCTTTGAATCTAAGGTCTATTGTTACTAAATTAGTTCAAAAGAGAATTTCAATGCATACTATTTTTTTAAACAGATTATTCTAATGTTTTAGTTGTCTGACTCTTTATGACCTCATTTGGAGTTTTCTTGGCAAAGATATTAGAGTCATTTGCCATTTCCTTGTCCAGCTCATTTTACAGATGAGAAACTGAGACAAATAAGGTTAAGTGACATGTCCGGGGTCACGCAGCTAGTAAGTGTTGGAGTTCAGATTTGAACTCATAGAAATAAGTCTTCCTGACTTTAATCCCAGCTCTATCCACTGTGCCATCTAGCTGCCACAAGTACAATTTCATAAGTGATAATGAAACAATCTTTTCTATAAAACCCCCTCTTTACTCTAAGCAAACTTGCAAGTCCTCTCATTTTGGCCAGGGGTTTTCTTAGTTCCTTACCAAACCACTTCATTATTTTTACATCTTCTTTCACAGAATAGATAAAAATCTTATGACCCTGCCCAAGTAGAAATTCTTAAGGAACTTCACAGAGAAGACAACTTAAGAAGTCTGTAGTACTATTTTTTCCAAACTGGAAGTTATCATCCTCCTCCTCCTCCTCCTCCTCCTCCTCCTCCTCATTATTATTATTATTATTATTATTATTATTATTATTGTTGTTGTTGTTGTTATCCACTTTAAAGCAAAATATACCTAATTAAATACTTTACAGTTTGTGATCACCATTCTCCACCTGCTCCATTCATAATCTAACAACATCTGGATTAATAGAGAAGTAAATGTTTTTAATGTTTTTGTTGTTTAATCATTTCAGTCATGTCCAACTCTTCATAACCCCATTTTGAAATTTTCTTGGCAAGAATGCTAGAGCATTTGCCATATCCTTTAGGTAGCTCATTTTGCAGATGAGGAAACTGCAGCAAATAGGGTTAAGTACCTAGGATCAAAATGGTTAGAAAGCATCTGAGCCCAGACTCAAGCATATATATAAAAGTCTTCTTGACTTGAAGCCTTGTATTCTATACACCATGCCACCCAACTAATGTTACAATTCAATTATTCTCCATGTATCATTCTTCTCATAGTAGCAACAGATTTCATGCAATGATGTCCCAAAAAGCATAATACGTGAAAAATTAGAAGCTCAACAATAACATCAACAGTCTTAAGAATTTTAAAAATATAACACAAATTTTTTCAAATCAAGAAACATTAATTCAGTTATTTATATATGTATATATCACTTCATCTATCAAATAGCATTATATCAATTGCACTCAAAACCAATAAATTATTTAATAATAATAATAACTGATATTTATATAGTACTTACCATGTCCCAGGCACTATGCTCAAATGGAATAATGAACAATTAATATATCATTTTATTCTCACCGTAATCCTGAGAGGTAGTTGCTATTATCATATCATTTTTACAGACAAGGAAACTGAGGCAAACAGAAGGGAAGTGATTTGCTCAGGGTCACACAGTTTGCAAGTTTCTGAGACCAGATTTTAACACAGGTTTCCTTGAGGCATGCAGTTTCCAAGTATATTGATAGTTTGAAATGATTTAACAGAATTTAATTGTTGAATTAAGTAGTAGCTAAGTTGCCCAAGTTTAAATAGATTATACAAACTTAGGATATAAAAGTTTAGCAGTTAATTGATTTTGTGAATAAAATGGAGTCATTCGCAATTCATAGTAGCTCTGAATCCACATTTATATGCAACGGGAACTATGCTAATTATACAGTTATTATTTCATCTGATCCTCACAATTGTGGGACATAGGTGTTGTGATTATTTCCATTTTTACATATGGAGAAACTGAGGCAGTCAGTGGTGGAATGACTTGACAAAGGTCATACAGTTGAAGGCAACATTTGAATTTGTCTTCTTGACTCCAGGTCCATCACTGTAGCCATTTCATCAGCATCTAGCTGCCTAATCAGGAGTTAAAGGGAGAGGGGTTCTGTACTAGGATCTTGGGTTCTGAGCTGGAAAGGACCTTAGAAGTCCACTCAGAGTGCTTTGTTCATGATACTGTGCCCTATTAACCAGAAGCAATAGTCAATCAAGTTTGGTTCAATTAATTTGTGATTCATTTACTATTCCCATTTGAGAGATAAGGAGTCACTTCAGAGAAGTGACATGTTTTTGCAAGGCAGTAGGTTAAGTGATTTACCCAAGGTCACACAGCTAAGTAAGTATTAAGTGTCTAAGGCTGGATTTGAACTCAGATCCTCCTGACTCCAGAGCCAGTGATATGATTTACTCAAAGACACATAACCAATAAATTTTAGAGCTAGGATATAAACCAAGTTGTCCTGACTTCAATTTCAATATTCTTTTCATAACACTATATTGCCAGCCTAGAGACATATCTGCCTCAAGGCATATGTCCCTAGTTGAATGCTCGGGAATACAAGTTTTGTATTTGATTTGGGATATTATTATTATTAATTATTATTACTAATACAAAACATGTCACTGAATGCTATGACAACCTATGAAGTAGGTTCTAGGTATCTCTGATAATATATTAGATACAAATGTTGAAACTGAAACACAAAGATATTCGATTCCATTCCATTCACCAAGCATTTGGGTCAAGCTAGGTATAAGTTAATATGATGGGTGCTGGGAACAGAAAGACAAAAGTGAAAAACAGCCTCCACCCTCAAGCAGCTTACAATTTACGAGGGATGTGACCTGTACACAGATAAAATTTTGAGGAGAGAAGAGTACTAACTAGTGCTATTGGTATCTAGTGTGTGTGTGTGGGGGGGGAATCAAAGAAAGGCTTCCCATAGCAAAAAGTGCATGAACTGAACCCCAAAATGTAAGAGTGTAAGAGGCAATAGTGAAAGAGGCTCAGAAAACTGCAAAAGCATGGGGGAGGGAAGGAAAGATAGAATGCCAAGTTCACAGAAAATCAAGTGGTCCTTTTGGCTAGAATGTAGATTGTTTATAGTGGAGCAATGTAGAGTTAGTCTGGAAAGAAAGAAACAGATTGTGTAAGTGTTTAAATACTGCAAAGTTTGCATTTTATTCCAAAGAAATAGGGAGCCACTCAGGACTCTTGAGCACAGGAATTACATGATCTTAGATAGATTATTTTGGCAACCGTATGGAACATGGATTGGAGAAAGGAGACACTAAAAACAGGGAGATCAATTAGAAGGCTATTGCAATAGTCTAGAGGAGCAATGATGAGAGCCTAAACTAGGTGTTGGCCATGACAATGGCGAGAAGGGGATAAGAAATAAGACTTGGCAACTTATGGAATTTGGAGGGATAGGAAAATATTTATATTTTATTTAATGCAAAATATAGTCATATATTATCTCATTTTGTCTCCACAACAACCCTGGAATGTAGCTGCTATTGTTACCTCCATTTTACAGATGTGGAAACTAAGCCTGAGAAAGGTGAAGTGATGTACCCAAAAGATTACACAATTATAAATGTTGAGACAGATTTAAAATTCAGGTCTTCCTGAACTCTGAATCCAGTACTTTATCCACTACATAAATTGTCTCCAAGGAGTAAGATTTGAAAATGACTCCAAATTATCTAAGGTCAGACATCCAACTAGTTGCAAAATTCAGGATTAGAATCCTGATCATCTGTCTCCCAGTCCAGAGTTCTATTCACTGGACTATATTATTGATGTTAGAATCACTGATTCCACTGCCAGTTGGAGGGGTATTATTTTTCTAAAATCTCTGCCCTGAGATACCCCAGTTGATCCAAACCTTGGATCCTCTCCTGCCTTGTCTTCTGTCCTACCATCAACATTCTCAGACTCTGGTCCCCATCCACCCCAATCTACCATGTCTGAAGAACTGAAAATAATAAAACATACAGTGGAAATGGTTTTTTTTTTCTTTGCAAGGAGCTAGCAGATTGGGAATATCTCTCTTTTCCTTCTCTAAGTCCCAACCACAATGATGTTGTATGGAGTTTTGCCAGTCTTTCAAAGCTTTTTCAAGTGAAATGAGCCAAAGATGGGTGTTCCTTTTCCTTCACCATATTTGTGAGAATTCTGAAATTTGTCTGAGATTCAACTTCCTTCTCTCTTTCTTCGATCTCCCTTACCCAAAACTAAAAACAATAGCTTGCATTTGAGAGGCAGAATGGTATAGTGGTTAGAGTTAGCTTGGCATCACCTGGGTTCAGTTCCTGCTTTTGACAACATGGCTGTGTCAGTCAAGCTGGACAAGTTGCTAAATTTCTTAGTTCTCCAAGAAACTTCCTAAAACTATAAGATTTAGCTGAGTTACCAATCTTCTTTTGTGGAGGAATTCCTTCCCACCACCCACAGACCAAAAACAAAGTCAACATAGCATTTCTATAAATGTGTAAAGTATTTTATATACTTTATTTCCTTTATTCTCACCATAATTCTGTGAGACAGGCAGTGTAACTGTTATCCCTCATTTTTGCAAATGAGAAGACAGACTTAGAGGAAGTGAGTGATTTGCATAAGATGTACAGCTAGTAAATGGTGTTTTGAGAGCTTGAAAATATTTCTTCTGACTCCAAGTTCAGTTTTCTTTCCATCCCCCAAAGGGTACGAGTATCATCGAAGCTTTTCTTCCTGATTATGATCTCAGAATTGAGTCCTTGGGTATTTGGGTTAAAGAGAGAGTCATCCTTGGACAGTTATAGACTGAAGGTGCCATGACCATGACCTTCCATTTGGTTAGATGATTTGAAGGGATGATGGATTGGTATTATCTGGATGTGTATTGAAGTATAAAGAGGAGATGCAACAACATATAAGAAATGACATTGAGTTTCAGTTGGTCTAAATGAGGTTTACCAATGGTTATACTGAGAAATAATTGGTCCATAACAGTGGGAATGCTGCAATGTAATGAGTTCATATTGTCTGAGGAAAATTCTGAGCAGTGATAAAAGAAAAGTATAAGTGTTCAGGGAATCTCAGAGCTTCTTTCTTTGTGATGACCCCAAGGGCATAAGTGGAGTGAATAGATTCAGGCTACAGATCCAAAGAAGGTCTCAGGAATGAAATGGAGTATATAACAGCACTTCCTAGTTTGGAGCTATCATGGAATGATTAAGGTTTGTTTGACATTAACATTGAATTGAAACTGTGACCTGACTTGACTTGGGTCTCTCAGCATTCATCCTCTCTTAACTCCTTTGGGATTATCCCAAATGCACAAAATACAAAATTATATAACCAGAAGCTCCCTTCTGGCAACTTGGATCTCTGAAACAGGCTAGCCCAACCTCAAATCCTTGAATTCTTGAATTCCTTTGCTTACTCTCTCTCTCTCTCTCTCGCTCTCGCTCTCGCTCTCGCTCTCGCTCTCGCTCTCGCTCTCGCTCTCACTCTCGCTCTCTCCATATATATATATGTATATATATATATATATATATATATATATATATATCTGTATATGTATGTATGTATATTCTCAGAGGTACCTCCAAAGATCACTCTATGCTGTCCCCTCTCATACAAGTGGTTCTCCCTTGATTTCTTGGCTCCCTCTGACCTTCCAAGCACATGGAATTATTTTCAGTTCAATTGTTTTTAATTGTGTTTGACTCTTTGTGATCTCTTTTGGGGTTTTCTTGGCAAACATGCTAGAATGATTTGCTGTTTTCTTCTCCAACCCATTTTACAGAGGAGAAAACTGAGGCAAATAGCACTGAAGCAATGACTTGCCCAGGGACACTCATCAAGAAAGTGTTTGAGGTTATATTTAATCTCAGGTCTTTCTGACTCCACTTCTACACCTCTCAAAGTTCCCAACTAAGAGTAAATACCTCAGTTTCCTGGAGCTCTGTGTCCACTTCTGCTCTCATTCATTTGGAGAGTGGAAGCTGCAAAATTCCAGATGCAAATCAGCCCCTGCTCCCCTGGTTTTGAAGAGATGATTCATGAGCTCTAGGACACTTGGACTGCCGCCTCTTTATCTGTGATCATCCCTGGCAGAGGTCAAACCATCTTGGAAGAGTAGATATATACATAGAGCCTCAGCAGATCTAGAGAGAAATCATGAGCTGGGAGATCTCAAGGGTCAGGCAAGGTCAGGAGTAAGGTAAAGGAAAGGGTCCCTATGAATGTGCAGAAATTTCATCAATTTCATTCTCCACTTTCCATTTCCACTTCTCCCAAAGGTGAACTCAAAAGCCTAATCCAAGTTCTCTAATTCTCTTGGCCTCCTTTCCTTATAGACTATAGACTGACTGGTCAGGGGTCTGTGCTCCCTGCCTCCAAGGCTACTCTTACCCTGGGTGAGGGGCTGGGGCCTTGGGCAGGGAAGGGGTGTTGTCGAGAAGCAGCTGCATGCTGATGTGGGGGGAGGGGGTGTGGCATGGGGAGCGGGGAGCAGCTGCAGCCAGGGCCTCAGCTCCCAGCTGCACCTTATTTGTCCCTGGCAGAGGGAGAGCCTGATGTGGATGGAATGCTGAACAACGTAGGAATGGGGGGGGGATCATAAATAAGTGTCCAGTTTACATGGATGCCCTTCCCTTCCTCCCCAGCCTCCACCTCTCATCTATTGAAACTGGGTTCAGAACCTTTCACAGAGCCATGGCAGGAGGGGAATAGGGACCTTGGGCCAGAAAAGGACTAGCAGAAGGACAGAGAAGTAATTGTAAGGGAGAAGAACTGGGGCAGAAAGAAGAAAGGGGTTAAAAAAAAAAGATAAAGCATTCAGGCCAGTGAAAAATGAGGTAGGATAAAGTAACTCAGGGTTAGCCAAGGTTTAATATGTACCTATGGGCAACCCCCTCCCCAAAGCCCCTTACTTCCACTATGTTTCATTAAGTCCTCTTCTTTAGCACACTCATCCGAGTTGTTCTTCTCTCCCTTGAGGATCTTGTCCCACCCTTTCCCAAAGCCTGGGTCAAGAGCCCCAGCTGGGCTTGTGTCAGAGCTTGGACTGCAGTGGTGAATGCTTGACCTATGGGGCTCCTAGCAGGAATCTGTTGCCCTCCAGTAGAACCTCCAGGGTTGTGGGAGATGGAGGCAAAGAAACAGAATTCCAAATGGCTATAGGACAGAGAAGTAGGCAGATAAGGAGGAAGAATGCATGTGCCACATTGATATGTGCCTGCAGGTCAGTCACAAGAGTGGAATTCTGAGCCCAGCTTTCTACAGAGATGGCCAGGAGTACTTGAACTACTTTATCTGGAGAGGACAAGTGTTCTGCCTTCAGGATCCTGAGCTATCCTCTCACTGATGTGGGAGGAGGGAAAATTTGGGGCAGAGGAGTCGCATTAGTGGCAAGCAAGGAGATCCTGAGGGCAGGATATTTTCCCCTTCTCTTTCCAGTTTCCTACTTCCCAGGCTGCAGTCTGCTAAGTGGCTGCTCTAAGCTAATTGATCGCCAGACTGTTGGCTAAAGTAATAGGGAATTGATATATAAGTAACTAAGTGCCTCTGGGGGTAGGAGCCAGGAAACAGGCAGGGGGAGGAGCAGCTTTGGGTCCTGGGCCTCTGTGGCTGTCCTAGCCTGGGTCCAGGGTTATCTATCCCTGAAGGATGCGACTTATATGGTCAAGACTATAGCTATGGACTAAGGGCTTAGAGGGGGAAAGAGGGACAGCGCTTAATGGAGTGTCCAGGGATTTTCTTCATGTAGATAGGGATTGCTGCTAAGGCTCCTGAAATGATTCCCCTGAAAACATTTTCAAATGTCAGGGACTCTGGGAGAGGAGAAATTGTATGCTAAGTATTAGGGATAGAGATGAGGAGAAGAAAACTAAGTAACAAATATGAGTTAAAGTAACAAGACCTAAATCCTAAGAATGGGGATAAGCCTAAGTGTGGAGATGAAGTTGAAATAGCAGAAATGGCATCTGAATCCTGGGAATGAGAGACTCAAATATCCAGTAATAGCAATATACTTTATTTCATTTACCCCATCTTAATTCATCTCTTCGGTAAACCTCTCTAGAAGAGAATTCCTAGGACCCCTCTTCTTCCATACAATTGCCTTTACTCCTCCCTCATTTATCCTTTTTCTTTCCCTGAATTGAGAATGGAATGTGTGTATGTATTTGTTTATGTGTGTAAAATATATATATGTGTATATGCTTATATGTATGTGGACATGCACAAAATAGATCAAATGAGATAACATTTGTAAAGCTCTCAGAATATTGTGGGGCACATTGTTGATGCCCCTCTCCTGTTTCTGGGGATTTTCCAGTTCCTTTGGACCAGTACTCTGGGGAATGACCTAAGCAGGTGATATAGCATTGGGGAAGTAGTTTCAATACACGTTGAATTCAAGGATAAGTTGAGAATGAAGCTGGGTGTTGGAATTTCTGGATTCTATTCTCTGCAGCTAACCTCTCCTCCTCTGCTTGTCACGTCTCATCTCCCTACTCTGTTCTCCAGTATTTCTTGCTCTGATCCCACCTACTTCCTAGTTGGATTCCTGTTGCAATATTCATTGCCAAGGTTCAGCACCTCTCTGTGCTGCAGGAGAAAGGAGACAGCAAGGAACACCCATCAATGTGTGCAGGGTCCCTGTCTATGCACATCTGGGGATTTCTGTAATGAAGCGTGTGATATAAATGCAATATTTAAATTCATCTCTTAAACTTTCTTTCATTCCCAAGATTTATATCCTTCTACCCACCACTTGGCTCTTTTTCCCATAACACAGACTCCTCCACTAAGTCTTCCAGTGTCTTATCATGGTAGAGAGGTGACCCTGGGTCCTTCAGAACTATGTCCACAAAGCAAATTTAGAAGGATCATTAACAGAAAGCCAGCCTGAAGATATATATCAAATATATACCAAGCTAAACTTCATCTTTATCATTCCATAACATGACCCCAATGGCCATGCCTTTTGAGCATTTAAGTCTCAAAAAAAGAGTCCCCTTGAACAACCACCAGGGTGTGAATAGGGTTCATCATAATCATACCATCCCACAGGCTACTCCCCAGATTCCATTTCCTTTGTTTAAGGCTACTCTCTAGGGAATGGGTTAAGAAGTATGACTCATTTGCTTAAGATCCATCAAGGTCTTTAAATGTAAATGTTTTCCAAACCATTGGTATATTCTCTCTGGGATGAGAAAGGAGCTTTGAAGCCAGACAAATGAGGTACTTAATGAGTGATGATGCCCCTATCCATGTGCTCTTAATATGTTTTGACTGCCAGGGAACCTTTGCATATATGATAAGAGAAACTTGTGAGGGTATATATAACTGGGGAAGAATATATGAATATTTTTTGTGTCTCTGTGTGTCACTGAGATTTTGTATGAATATATACCTCTATACATAAAGAAGGATCATAGAATCTACAGCTGAAAGGACCTCAGAGGGAGTCTTTTTTTCCAGATAGGGAAACTGAGACCCAGAGAGATTAAATGACTTATATGGTGTTCCATAAGTTTATAAGTTATCATACACATCAAAGTCTTTCAATTATATTTTCTGTGTATATATGTCTATGTACAAGAATCCAGCTTCTCTTCCTCCCTGGTATATATATATATATTTTTTTTTTTCATTTAGTCCGGACTCATAACAATAAAATCCCAGTGCCAAATTCTCCTAGCTCTGCTCTAGAAACCCAGGAGGTAGGAGTGACTGGGGTGGAGAGTGGGGGGGACACAGTGCTCTCTAGTGACCACAGAGGACATAAGCACTTGCCCCAGCTCTATATGGGTATTGGACTTTTGCAGAGCACTAGAAGGGAGAATGAGGGAGAGACAAAATAGTCTATGGCTGCCTTCAAGGAGTTTAGAGTTTAGATGAGAAAAAAAAACACACTCTGAAAATGACTAGAAAATCTACTATTTATTAATTGTTGTGCAATATCATATATATATGTATGTATATGTAATATGTATATATTTAGAAAGAACAACCTGAATCCCTCAGTGGTGATGGTTTATAGAATATCCGAATGAGATCTCTTTCTTTCACCAGGAACTTCTTTCTCACTGTCTCTTTTTATTTCTACTTCTTTAGCTTTTTGTATTTTTTTGGTGTCTGTGATTCTCCATGTTTCTATTCCTAGCTCTTTCTAGAACTAGTGTAGCTTTCTAGTTCCATCTCCATGTGTCGATTTCTCTGTTTCTCTTTTTGCATTTCTGTGTATTTCTCCACATATCTGAAGTTCTTGCTGCATCTCTTGCTTTAATATTTTTGTCTTCTCCTCCATTATATCCTCCCTTCACAGCAAGGAAACTAAAGCTAAGAGTCATTGTCTATGGTAGAATTCAGACATCCTAAATCCTAGTCACCATCCAGCACAGAGAATCCCTAGGAGTTTGGTTCCTTTCTATCCCTCCCAACCTTCCCATCTTCTCTTCAATAGCCTGGCAAAATTCTGGATGTAACTGGAAGAAATAAAGGGTTACAAAGGAAGGAGGGAGGAGCAGAGGGAAGGGAAGAGCCTGGATTGGAGCTATGGTGTAAACAAGATTCCTCATCAGGCAGAACAGAACTGAGGATTCTTCTAGCATCTGCCTCTTTTTCACATTGACACAGCAGAACAAGGGTTAACCCTATTTCTCTTTCTCTTCACTCTCCCCTCCACCCTCCATCACTGTCCTAGCAATGAAGACTAGAGTTGGCAGCTCAAGTTCCTCTCCACTGGCCTGAAGTAACCAGAGCCTCACTGAGGGACTGGGGGGGCATAGAGGGCTAGAAGAGAGTAGGTTGAAGGTTTATAGGACCTAAGAGCCCCCTGGAAGGATAGGGCTTAATATATTGGTCTAGCAGCCTGAGAGGATGAGTGCTCAAAGATCTAAAGGCCCAAGAGAATGAGGAAAGGGCTAAAGGATGAGATGGAAGACGAACAGATAGGAACCCTTGGTTCTCAGATCTCTCAGCCTGACCTTGGCCCCACAGGTTAGGATAAGATTTCTAGAACTGATGTCTGAAAGGCAGTAGGAGTATGGGGGGTGGGGGAAGGAGAGGCAGGAGATGCTGAGGGGGAGAAGATGGTGCAGGCAAAGAGAGGTGGAAGAGCAGCCAGGAAACTTCTTAGGTGATTGAGGGGTTATGGTCTCACCCTCATCCCACCCCCATGCCGGGAAATAGCTGCAAATGAGTCTGTGGTCACTGAAAGACTTCTGCTAATGGATCTTTGGGCTGCCATAAAAGCCACAGAGGGAAAGGGGAGAGTGGGGAAAGGAGGGGGGGGAGGCATCAATTGTATTTGTTGTGGGATGGATGAGGAGAGGAATAGGAATCTAGTAGAAGGGCTAGAGGGATTAGAGAAATAGGAGGGGAGTTAGAAGAAGAGACATAGGTTAGCTTCCTAGCTATAGGAAGAGGTTAGTTAAGTGCTATGGTTTTAAAAGAAACTAGACTCAGAGGAGAGACTAGATCAGGATGAGGGTCCAGGAAATGACTGGTATGGGGAGGGAGAGTGATTTAAATCAGAACCTGGGGTATACATGCTTGAGGAGGAGTGAAGGGAAGGGAAAGAGGGATTTGCTGAGTCAGTTATTGTGGCTTAGATCAAAGATAGAGGTAATTATTGGACCAGGTTTTACCTTCTATATTTCATGGGGGAGGTAGAAACAAGGAGTATTGGTCACTAGTTTAAGCAATTGGAATTCTGTAGGATTTCTCATCTGTGTGGGAGAATTGGAGTTGTAAGTGGCCTTCTCCCATCCCATTCTTCAATCCTTAGCTAAAGCTGGTGGGGCAGGAGTGGGGGGGGGTCCTTTTCCACTCCTCTCCACCTCCCCTTCTTATAGGCCATCAATTATTCAGAAGCATAGATGACTGAACGGCTCTGCCTCTTTCCCAGCTCCACCCCATGTTCCCTCCCTCTTCTCCCTCTACACTCCCCACTAAGGACTCAGGCACAGACAGCTGAACTGCTTTGGGGCACGACTGGCTGGCATTGCTTGCTAGCCCAGGCCTGGGCATCTTACCCCATTCTGTTCTTGCTCCTTCCTTTTTCTTCTCCCATCCTTTTAGTCCCAGAGACATCATTCTGCCTTCTCCCTTCCTTGTTCTTCCAAAGATGCCCATCCAGATTTTCTGCTCTCTGTCCTTCTCCTCGGGTGAGGACCCGGGGGCTGTAAGAGACAGCTGGGGCCCCAACCAACATCAGCAAGAGGAGTCTGAATCTGAGTCAGAAGAGGAGGAGGAGGAAGAGAAAGAGACAAAGGAGGAAGAGGAAGGCTTAGCCATGGATTTGGTGGCCTTTGCCAACAGCTGTACCCTCCATGGTGCCAGCCATGTTTTTGTGTCAGGGGGCTTAGGGCCACGCCAGGCATTATGGGCTGTGGCCTTTGCCCTGGCTTTGGGCACCTTTTTGTACCAGGTGGGAGATCGGGTGACCTATTACCGAAGCTACCCACATGTGACATTGCTGGATGAGGTGTCTACTTCTGAGCTGGCCTTTCCAGCTGTTACCTTTTGCAACACCAATGCTGTACGGTTGTCCCAGCTCAGCTATCCTGACCTGCTCTACCTGGCCCCACTGCTTGGGCTGGAGGATGGGGAAGACCCTGGTGTGCCCCTTGCTCCACCAGGCCCTGATGCCTTCTCTGGGGAGCCTTTCAACTTGCACCGTTTCTACAATCGCTCCTGCCACCGGCTGGAGGACATGCTACTCTACTGCTCTTATCGAGGGGGCCCTTGTGGCCCCCACAACTTTTCTGTGGTGAGTCAGAGTCATCCCCCTTCATCCCTAACAACCCAGAAAACATGGGGGTCAGCCTGACCATTAACTCCAGGGGCATCAACATCATCCCAACAGCTTCTGCTCCAGGTGGCATCTGAACTCCCCTCCACAATGCCCTTCCCCCAAGAGAATGGGTTGGTCTCTTTTAAAAGACCTTTGCAAGCTTCCCCCTCTAACCCATCTTTAAAAGATAGATCTGCTTCAGAGACTTTGGGGCAGGGGTTGAGAATGGAGAGCTGAGAAGGGAACAACAGAGGTGGGCTTAAAAGAAGGACCAAAGAAGAGATCTGAGGTTGGGATCCTCTGAGGTTTGGTCAGTACCCGGGAATCTGGAAGATAGAGGGACAGGAAAGAAGAGGAATCAGGAACTTCTGCCAGAATCTTATTACAAGGGAGAGGTAGAGAGAGGGAGGAGTGGCCAGAGAATGTTACCCCCACCCCCTTCCTTATGGTAGAGATAATGAATTCTTGGTTTTTCATGCCTATTCAGAGATATATTCTTCCCTTTCTACCCCAGTTCTTCTCTATCTTCTATGTCTCCCAGATTGTGTGTATGTGTGAGAGAGAGAGAGAGAGAGAGAGAGAGAGAGAGAGTGTGTGTGTGTGTGTGTGTGTGCATCTCACAAGGTCAAGAGTATAGGTGAGCTGTAATGGGATATGATCTTCCTGTGCCTGGCTTTCCTCCATCTGCAGCTATTCTGAATCCATCAGGAAAGGGTCGTTAATATTAGGTACTAGGAAACATCCAGATTATTGGGGTCCCACTCACAGGAGGAATCCCAAACTCCAATCTTGCCTAAAAATTCCAAAGTCTATACAATTGGTATGGTCAGAAGTTCCCTTGCCACCTGTCTTCTCTCCGAAACACCAAGAATTTGACTTCTCAAAACATTTGTTTTGTTTCAAGTCTAGCTTCAAAACCTTGGCAGAAGAAGGGATGGATAGACTCTGTTACAGAAAAAAGAGTGGAGACCTGGTAGAAGTGTAGACAATGTGCTCCCAGGTTCATAGGAATAAATAAAAGATCCTAGGAAGATAGAAACATTAGGAACAGGAAAATGAAACTTTGGGGAGAAAGGTTCAGTGTCCAGAGATAAGCTGGCTCTTCTCATCTGGAACCACCAGGTGGCACCAGTATGTCATAGTTGTGATGGTAGAAAGTTTAGGCATAACCAGGGCCATTAGGGCTCAAGATTCTCAGCTCAGATCTCCTTTCTTTCCCATCTTCCACCCCCATTTAGTCCCTTTATTTCCTCAACTAATGATATATTTTACTTCCCTGAAATCGCCTGTAGGACATATTAGTTATTCAAATATTGACTAAATAAATGAATGAAAAAAATTAATATATGACACTTTTACCTGAATCATATAATATTTTAAAATGCTTCAAAACATCCTTAGAAACCATCTAATTCTTATTTTTTATTTTTAAAATGTATTTTATTGTTGTCTCTTGTCTCCTTATCCAATTATTTCTCATCACTTGTTTTAGAATGAACTTCCTTTGTTACAAAGAAAAACAATTAGACAAAAACATATGATAAAGAGACTATATACAGTTTTCTGTCCTGATAGTCCCCCATCTCTCTGCTGTAAGGAAGGAGGTATGTTTCGTTATTTCATTTTGTGAAGTTCAACTTCTTTTTAGTAATCTTTACATGATTAGTTTTTAAGTATATTAATCTCCTTGCTCTGTTCATTTTTTACTACTTCATTCCAAACACATCTCCACACTTCTCTGACTTTTTTTATATTTGTCATATCTTACAGCACAGGAACGTTATATTACTACATGTTCCATGTTTTTTTTTCAGACGTTTCCCAATTGATGGGTATCCCCTTTGTTTTTAGTTCCTTGCTACCAAAAAGAGTGCTCATATGAATGTTTTGATACATATGGAATTTTGATTTCCTTGCCCTCTCTCTGCCCTCCCCCCACCCATTTTATAGATGAAGAAACTAGGACCTAGGGAGGGAAAATGTCACATTCAAGATCATAAAAGTAAATGACAGAACTAAGTGTTGAACTCAGGTCTTCTGGCTCCACTTCTGTTGTTTTTTCTAGGATATCACAATGCCTTAGCAGTACCTAATAATCTCCCTGAAAGGATGGAGACTTCAGGTTACTATTGTGTTCTATTAAGGTCTCATTGGGAAGTCAATAGGCTTTGATTTGGAATTGAGACAAGAATTTAGGAGCTCAGATCCAGTGGTTATGCTAGATGAACTTGATCCATATAATGAAGGGGGGAAAAGAATATTTCCTAGTAGTGGAAAAGAGGCAGCATGCGTGTCTCATGGCTCATTGGATTCTGGGACCCCAAACTCTTCTGAGGGTAGGAATAAGGAATCATCAAAGAAATAGTGTTCTTCCTCCTTTTTTCCCCTAACTCTACTATACTCATTGTTTCTCATTTTTTCCCCTGAGTTTTCTCTTTACATGAGATTCTTAATCTGGGGTCTTTGAACTTTAAATATATATATATATATATATATATGTATATATATAAATATATATATATATATATATGTGCGTGTGTATATATATATTATATGAAATTTCACAACAGTATTTAATATTAATTTGTTTCTTTTATAACCCTCTGTATTTTGTTTTATGCATTTATAGACATTATTCCAGAAAAAAACAAAAGAAAATTAAACAAACATTATTCTGAGGAGTCTATAGCTATAGGCTTCACTAGGCTTGGAAAAGGGTGTATCACAAAGACACACACACACACACACACACACAAACACACACGTTAAAAACTCTTGGTCTATATTAATTCCATAATTTTCTTTGGGGACATGGCACTTTTCAAGGGTAACAGTAACTGTGACTAAAACCACATATCCCCAGTTTTGTAGAAAAGTGTTGATCTTTTTTTTTTTTAGTTTTTTTTTGCAAAGCAATGGGGTAAAGTGGCTTGCCCAAGGCCACACAGCTAGGTAATTAAGTATCTGAGGTCAGATTGGAACTCAGGTACTCCTGACTCCAGGGCCAGTGCTCTGTCTACTGCACCACCTAGCTGCCCCAGAAAACTGTTATTCTTAATTAATGCTGTGGGAACAATGGTTTGATAATTATGGACATTTATTAGATGCTTAAAGTTTGTAAAATTCTTTCCATACATTATCTCACTTGATCACAACAACTTTGTGAACTAAGGACTAGGAGTATTTTTATCCCCATTTTATAGATGAGGAAACTGGGACATTGGGAGATTATGATTTGCCTATGGTCACATAGCTAATAAATGTCAGAAGTGGGATTTGAGCCCAGCTCTTTAGGACTCAAATGCAAAGATACTCCCTCCAGCACTCTCCACTAGATTACATTTCCTCTCTCCTGAGAGGTTCAAAAGGAATTATTATTGGGGACTATAGAATAAACATTGAGAAGACCAACTGTAGGATGAGGACCTTTCTGTCTGTAAGCAGAGGTTTCTTCTGGACTCTCTTTGGAAATGATTATTCAAGTGTTCTTTGTTTAGTTGCACTTAGTACCTTCTTAGGAGGTAATGGGGAAGAACTGAGGTACCAAAAAAAAAGTAAATCTAGACCAAGGTCAGCATATTGATTCTGTTTCTGTCCCTACATCTTTCTGTAATGAGAGAAGCATAAAAACAAGGAGAGTTACTTGGGAAAGATGAAGCATGGGATGGCTAAGGAGATCTCTCTCCATTGCGGAGGCTAGATTTGGGCCAAAGGCATCAAAAGATTGTGATTGGCATATTAATATAGGACCTGGTGAGTCCTTGGGCAATAGGCCCAAGGTACAGTGAGGGGTATGGAAATATTGATAAACATGGTTTGTGCTGTAATTGATAGTGAGATAAATTGATTAAGGAGCTGATAATGGGAGAAGAGCAGAAAGTTTAGCTATTGGCCAAATGATACAAGGTTGTGGGGCTACGGGAGGAATGTGATTTGAGGTTGAAGGACTGGGACTTGAGGGGAACCTTATTCCAAGGGAATGGCAGTGTCACTTTATAAAGCAGGTAATATTTTGTGTTGTGGGTATGGGCAAGAAGGTTTGGGATCTAGATAGGAGGCTAATTCCAGGAGGATTAAAATAGTTCTAGGGATCAGGAGTCTGGGCAAATCCAGGATAATTTGTCTTAGTATTTGGGGACAAGAAGGTTGTAAAGGGGAAGAGTCTCAGGCTCAGATTTTGTCTCTCTGCCTCCTACCAGGTCTTTACACGCTATGGAAAATGCTACACATTCAATGCAGGCCAGGATGGGCGACCACTACTCAAGACTATGAAGGGTGGGACAGGCAATGGGCTAGAGATAATGTTGGACATCCAACAGGATGAGTACCTGCCAGTCTGGGGAGAAACAGGTATGGGCACTCAATTGCCACTATCTTCACTACTCAGGGTATCATTTTCCTAGTCCTCTTTCATCATAGCACTTGCTCTCTTCAAAACCTAAGCCCTGAACATTATGCCTCCCTGGGTTACAGTCCTAAGTGGACTAAAGTTTGAGCTATAGCATCCTCAGTAGGGAAGTTCCTTTTTCACTTTGTATATTTTTCTGTATCTTTGTTTCTTTGACATGCAGTGTCTGTCTGCCTGCCTATCTGTCCCTTCTTTCCTCTCTCTCCATCCTGGCTCAGTTCCTCTCCAAGGTAACCAGTCATCATTTTCTATCAGGAACCGCCACTAAGCTCTATAAATAACTCCCATCTTCTCTCAGGCTGCCTGCCATCTGCTCTTAGGGGCCTTGGGACAGATAGAAGGGAGAAAGAGAGAGATAGAGACAGAGACAGAGAGTCAGATAGACGGGAGTGAGAGACAGGGATGGAGACAGACAGACAGAGATGGGGGGTAGGGGAAAAATAAATAGAGAGAAAAAAGAAAGATAAAAGAGAAAGAGACAGACAGACAGACAGACAGACACACACACACACACACACACACACACACAGAGAGAGAGAGAGAGAGACAGCAAGAGAATTACAGATGAGTTAAAGAAGATGGAGACAAGTAAGGTATTTTTAGATCCAATGAACCTTTGATTCCAGGAGAAACTAGAAACTTGAGGGTCTTAACTGTCACTCCATCCAGGTAACCACATTTTCCCTCCACCTCTCTTCCCTTATAAGTATTCTAGCGCCAGGACACCCAGTTTCAAAGTTTTAAGTTAGAATGACTTCCAGGATTCAGAAGGACGGGGCAAACTATGCCAGGAAGTCAGGTTAGAAGTATTCTTTTATAAGCATTCTTCCTACCATTACTATTGCAGATGAAACTTCCTTTGAGGCTGGGATCAAGGTACAGATACACAGTCAGGATGAACCTCCTTTCATTGACCAACTAGGCTTTGGTGTGGCTCCTGGGTTCCAGACCTTTGTGGCTTGCCAGGAGCAACGGGTAAGACCTTTATTAGAAAGCAGTCTAGGTGGGCACAGTGGATAGAATGCCAGCCCTGGAGTCAGGAGGACCTGAGTTCAAATCCAGCCTCAGACACTTAATAATTACCTATCTGTGTGGCCTTGGGCAAGCCACTTAACCTCATTGCCTTGCAAAAAAAAAACCCCAAACCCCCTAAAACTAGAAAGCAGTCTATAGGTTGGGATCTGGGACCTGGAAAGCAATTAGAACTGGAAACCAGGGAAAGAGTAGAAGTTTGGTTGGAGGAAGGAACCAAATAAAGGCATGAATTGGGGCCAAGAATTTAGAATGGAAGTTAGCCATACAGGTCATGAAAAATTAGTAAAGAAATATCCAGGCTTAAGGAAGATTATCAAAAAGTGGAAAAATACTTGATTTCTGAATTCTCAACATTAGTTAGGGGGCATTTCTAGTGATTTACCCTTTCCTCCATTAGTCTTTGTTTCTCTACTTTCCCTACAGCTCATCTATTTGCCTCCACCTTGGGGTACTTGTAAAGCTGTTACCATGGACTCAGATTTCTTTGACTCATACAGCATCACAGCTTGTCGAATTGACTGTGAAACGCGTTATCTAGTGGAGAACTGCAACTGCCGCATGGTGCACATGCCAGGTCTGCCCCTAGCCCCAATTTCCTTTTCTTACACTCACTGACTGCACCTAGAAGAATCTGAAATTGTTTTCCCTCACTGATTGTTTCATAGCTTCTTGTCCAGCTACTCTCTGAAGGCCCATAGCTTTCCTTGTACATTCTCTCTAGTTCCCTATGACTCTTCCTTAACTACTCCTGCCCATAACTCCTCAATATTCTCCATTAACTTATTCACTAGTGCTCTTATTCAATACATATATATGAATAACATGTATTTTCCCCAGCTAACTGGATTCTATGGTCTCTGCTTCCTTCCCCAGATATCTCCATTGCAGACTTATGGAGATACCATATGGCTCTTCCCCCTTCCCTCCCATCCCTATTTCTAGATCTGTTTCTGTTCCCATTTGACTATCCTTCCAATTCTGCCTAGTATGAGGGAAAGGAGAAGGGATCAAGGTTATGGACCACTTGAGATTGTATAGGAAGAGTCTATTTTCTACCTTTCATTTGTTCTTCCCTCTCCCCCTCCCTCAATTTCTCTCCTTTGTAGGTGATGCTCCATACTGCACACCTGAGCAATATAAGGAGTGTGCAGATCCTGCTTTGGGTGAGCTTATCCCCACTGCTAAGAAATAAGGTTCTTCTTCCTTTCTTTCAAATCCTTTATTCTCATACAGTGACCTAGGAAAGGTCCTGGATTGCCACTGAAATTTCAAAGGAAAAATATCTTGAAAAGAAAACAGGGGAGCAAGATTTACCCTTATTTGAAGGCAAAATTAATTTCAGGTTCTCTTGCCTCCAAATATTCCCATACTAAATTCTACCATCCCCCTAATTTTTGACTTGAAATTCCAAACATCAGGGTCATGAAAAGTTAGAAAATAAATTTAAGCTCCCTATTAAAATGCATCTGTTAAACTGAGAGAGCTTCTTCTTCCTTTTTCATTGGCTCCTATTAGAAGGTGAGTTGGCACTTATAAAATTAGTCAATTGACAGCTTGGTTCCAAAGAGGATGAGATCCAAGACTGGTAAATATTGCAAATGGATGAACCAGGATGGAAGAATAGGACAGGGTGCTGAACAAGGAGGATAGGTTTAGAATTAGGGAGACAGAGAAGGGGAGGAGACTTGAGGAGTAGGAGACGATGAGGTTTCTAATGACAAATTTTGCTCCAGTCATAGTTTTGCTCAGTCATCAAATAGCTTGTGCATGTCTGTTTGGGAGAGAGTGGGGAAAACTGTTTCCTAGAATGGGGTCAGTGGTTTCTAGTGCCTTAGTTCACTCCACTTCCTCCTGTCCCCTGGATCCCTATCTCAGATTTCCTGGTGGAGAAGGACCAGGATTATTGTGTGTGTGAAATGCCCTGTAACCTGACTCGCTATGGGAAGGAGCTGTCCATGGTCAAGATTCCCAGCAAGGCCTCAGCCAAGTATTTGGCCAAAAAGTTCAACAAGTCGGAGCAGTACATTGGGTGAGAGTCTTAGCTGGGATTAGAGCTGGGACTGAGAGGTGGGTGTGAGGTGTGAAGATAGACCAGAGTGTGAAACAAAAGGTGGCTGGGGTCAGCACTAGGCAAAAGGGAGCTTCTTTGGAGAATGGAACTGAAATATCAGATCCTGCTATCTGTAGGAGAAGCTGAGCACACTTAGGAAAGATCAAAGGAGTTATTTGAGAGTTGGGAAGTTGAAAAGTGGAGAGGATGTGGAGTTGGAAAGAGCAGGAAAACAGGAAGGACATCATTCATGCTAATTCTTTATTCCCTTCCCTTTGTCACTCCTTTGCTTACTCCACTGCAGGGAAAACATCCTGGTGCTGGACATCTTTTTTGAAGTCTTGAACTATGAGACCATTGAACAAAAAAAAGCCTATGAGATTGCAGGACTCCTGGGTGAGCTACTGGGGGGAATTAACACCTGGTCTTGTCACCCAAGGTCTTAAATGGGGAATTCAAACCAATTGAAACCATCCTCACTGGGCTCTCCTGGACCTCCTGGACATGTCCCTATCCTTACTGATTGTAATATTATCACAAGTAGTTCTAACCTTTATTTTCTTAACATGTGGATTGTTGGTTATTATGAGTACGGTAAGGGCAAGCTATGAATACCTATTCTCATGAGGTAAAATAGATATTACCTGGGAGCTTTTTTGCTGGGGCAGATACACTAAAAGTTGACTTTAATGTTATATTGAACTTGCATGCTCTTAATTGCCAGCCTCTGTCCCAACTCCAGCAATGTGTCTCCAACACTATTGACCCTTTCCCAAATCCATGGACCCCTCTCCAATTCCACTGATAGCCTCCTGATTCAACCCACTCTGCCCAAATCCAATAACCCTGGGCCTTATCCCACTGCTTTTCCACGGACTCTATGGACTTGGTGGCCTCCCTATTTAGGTGACATTGGGGGTCAGATGGGATTGTTCATTGGAGCAAGCATCCTGACTGTTCTGGAACTCTTCGACTATGCTTATGAGGTGAGAAGGGAGCAATAGATGGGAAAAGGAATGGGCTTGGGGATGCTAGAGACTAGGAGGGGACTTGGTAGGGGAGGATGTGTTGGGGGATCCAAAGTGGGTGGTTTTGGCTTGACCCTATCCCCACCGAAGTTCTTTCTTCCATCCAGGTGATTAAGCACAAGCTGTGTCGTCGGGGTAGGTGCCAAAAGGAATCTAAAAGGAACAGTGCAGACAAGGGTGTAGCCCTTAGCCTGGATGATGTCAAGCGACATGTAAGAGATTGCCCCCCACTGATACTGATACATACCAAAAACTTCTTCTATTCTATTTCATTCTCTCATTCCCCACTGGGCTCATTGGGATCCCAACAATATCTGTCTATGATAGGCAAGGTAATGTGGTATGTATTAGGGGAAACAAAGGCAAAAATTAAAAATAATTTCTGCCCTCAAAGACTTTAAATTATATGGGTATGTAAAATTAATGAGAAGAGGCAGATACCAGGGGGATCATCTCAGGGACTACTGTAGTAATTTAGGAATAAGGCAATGGAGTTATGACTGGAATAGTAGCCATAGAAATGTATGTTGGGGGAGAAAAACCTTTCTGAAAGAAGGATCAATAAGATTCAGTTGTTTGGATAGATATAGAGGGTGAAGGGCAGAGAAGTAAAAAATGATTAGTATTTCTTTGCCATGACTCTTCACCAACCCACGTCCAATATATCCAATATATCGGGCTTTTTGTTTGCCTTTCTAGTCATTCTTTTCCTGCTCTTTCTCCACCCATTCCCCCCTCCCCAGAACCCCTGTGAGAGCCTCCGGGGCCATCCTGCTGGGATGACATATGCCGCCAACATCCTACCTCACCATCCAACCCGAGGCACCTTTGAGGACTTTACCTGCTGAGCCCTGCCAGCCATCATACCAAAGGCCTGGGAGGGAAGAGGAGGGCAAGGAAGACCTGGGAGATAAAGCTGCTCACCTGCCCGGGGGCTTACCACTGCCCCACCCACTCCAAGGGCAGCTCCCGACTCCCTTCCAAGTCTTTCCCTCCTAGAACTGGCAGAAGGGGGTCCTGAATCCAGTGCTCTTCTCTACTCCCTTGCCTACCACACCCATACATTTTTATTTTTAACAAAACAAATAACAACAGAAATAAACTACAAAGAGAAAGGGCAAGGGACCCCAGGCTGTCCCTCTTTGCCCTATGCTGCCTCCCCCTGCTCCTAGCCTGACCCATGTCTGTTTGAACATCCATCCTCATCCTGCTTCTGCCATTCACCGAAGCTCTCTCCCAGCAGGGAGGTCATGAGTGTAAAGACTCCTTGGGGGTCTTGAATTGGGCCCTAGACAGAGAATGTACCTTAGGAGGGAGGGCTAATGGGGGAGGAGGGCTTCCCTAGCCTTAAGAGACCCTTTCAGTACAGTGTCCCCCCCTCCAATTGTAAATCACAAGGGCAGGAACTGAGGCCCCGGCCCTCCTTTCCCTTACACTTATTGGATGCCCCTCAGAAGTCAAGGAATGTATGATGTTCCCTGAGGTACTTGGGACAGATGAGACAGAGGTTTCATCCTAACATGCCCTGGTCCAAACCCCCAATCAGAGAAATTTTTGAATGGGATCCCTCCTCCTCATCCCATGAAAATGATGTAGGCACTTGATTCCCAACTCAAGGAGAGGGGAACTGGTACCTATTTCTCTCCTAACTCCCAGTTCCTCCCTCCAGGGGTCCCTTGCATGGGACCACATCCATAAATTTTCTTATGGAACTTCCCCCAGTCTTTGTCCTCTTCCATTTGTTTCTTTCTATGACTTCATCTGCATTTTCTATTTCTATATGATACAGACTCTATATTGCTATAACTCTGTATATACTCCTTTCCTTAAGTCCCTGTCTGTCTCTGCCCATCCCTATCCCCTGTGTTTCCAAGTCCCATTCCTACTTCCTCCCAAATCTCCTTCTGTGTCTCTCTGACCACCCTACTACCAACCCCTCTGAATGCCTTCACCTGTATAAAGTGTTGGACTCTCTCCTCCGGTGTCTGTACTGTGTACACACATCCCCCTGAGAAGCACAAGGAGACGACGTACGCATTGTAACTCTCTCACTGTCTTGGACATAAAGGAAGCTGTGAATCACAAGCTCTGCCTCTTTCTGGCCTGCCCTGGTCCACTCAACCTTCCTACGCTCAGAGCACTCTCTGCCCTTGCTGTCGCCTTAAGGCCTCTTCTTTCCTTCTCTTTGGTTCCATTATCCCTGTTCTGGCTGGGACTTTCCTCCTGGGCAAAGGGTTGGATGTAGAAAATTGGTACTTAGCTCAGAGGATGGTCATTCCCTCTTAGCCTCAAGCCAAAGGAGAGGTATAGATGGAGTACCTGGAGCAAGGAGTTAAGGTATCAGACAGTATGAAACAATCCACACCTTCTAAGGGTAGCCACTGAGATATACATACATATATACATACATACACATATATATGCATATATATGTATATATGTATGTGGTTAAGAATAGTATCTAAGACCCTTATCCCCAAGGCAATGTTGACTAGGGTCAAATTCTGCCCACTACTGAATACCCATTCTCTCTTTCCTTCCCTGGGGTCCAAGTCTATACTTCTATTGCTCTGATTTTAGGGGCAAGGCTGGAGTTGGTAATGAAATAGGACTAGAGCAAGAGTTGGGAGCTCAGGCTATACTATCTCCCCATCCTTCCCCTAGAAATAGGGTGAGAATAGAAGTTTGGTCCTTCCATTCATCTTTCTTAGACTTTCTCATTTGATCCGGAAACATCCCTTCCATCCTAAAGACCTCTTGCTCCCTGAGGATGAGTCCTATAACATAATTCCAGGAGATACTTGTTCCCTCCTCTGCATCCCCCTGGTAGGGATCAGAGAGGGAGATATTGCCGGGAGTCCATAAACACCGGGCTCCTGGTGGTCACTTCAACAAAGAAATGAGGGAGTCTGCTCCAAGTAGCACTGGTGGCAGCAAGCAGGATTGTGGGTGATGCTCTCCTCTGGTCTAATAAACTGGGTTTCAACCATATTCCCTCACAATGTTGTATTAATTATTCACTAATTGGTTCAACAAATATGTGTTCAACACACCTGGCACTATCCTCAGGGCTTAGAACTCTGCTGGGTTTGTCATCAGCGTGCCAGAAGGGAAAGGACCTTGCATGGCCCTTTCTAGGCCAGAGCTTTATTTTATTTTTTTAGACCAAAGATCTTTATTCCGCCGAGCTAGGACTGCTTCACACACACACACACACACACACACACAGAGACACAAACACACACACACACACACACACAAACACACACAGACACACACACAGACACACACACAAACAGACAAACACACACACATACAGACACAGACACACAGACATACACATACACAGACACACACAGACACACAGACACAGACATACACACAGATGCACGCACACACATACACACAGACACAGACATACACACACAGATGCACGCACACACAGACACACAGACACATACACACATAGACACACATACACACACATACAGACACATACATGCAGACACAGACAGACACACATATACAGACAGACATACACACACATACACACACGCACATACACACGACTGTATGAGTTTCCCACTGAAGCATCAGTAATTCTGTGGATGAGTTTTCCGTTTTCCAGCAAGCTGCGGTGGGAGTGAGCCCCCAGGGGAGCCAGCAGTCTGGCGCTAATCCCCACTGGGCGGGGTCCCCGAAGCTCCGTCCCCTCGTGATGACGTGGAGGCCCCGCCCCCCGCCGGGCCGCAGCCGCGTCGGGCCCATAAGCCCCCGGGGTGTGGCGCCGGACCCCCGCGGAGCCCCCCCCCCCCGCGGCCCGCTCGGCGGAAGCCCAGGCCGGCGCCCTCCGGCCGGCAGGGGGCGCCGCTCCGCCCCGCCGGCGCTCCTCGCTGGTGTCTCCGCCCCGCGCGAGGACGCCGGAGGGGGAGGGGCGCCCGCGCCCGGCCCGCGTCTCCACCTCCCCTTCCAGCCCGCGCTCTCGCCGTCCGGAGCCCCCCCGCCCGGGCCGAAGCCAGGGCTGGCTCCGGAGCCGGGGTCGCAGCGGGGCGGGGGGGGCGGGGCGGGAGCGGGGCCGAGCCGGGGGGGAGTTCCGCTTCCGGTTCTTTGTGCGGCGGCGGCGGCGGCGGCGGCTCCGGGGGAAGATGGCGGCCCGGGCTGGTTTCCAGTCGGTGGCTCCGAGCGGCGGCGCCGGAGCCGCGTCGGGGGCGGGCGCGGCGGCCGCTCTGGGCCCGGGGGGTACCCCGGGGCCCCCGGTGCGAATGGGCCCGGCCCCCGGCCAAGGGCTCTACCGCTCCCCGATGCCCGGAGCAGCCTATCCGGTGAGTGGGGGCGGGGAAGAGGGGGCAGGAGGAGGGGCGCGCGGCCCGGGGGCGGGACCCGCGGGTGAGTGGCAGCGAGGGCGGGGGGGGGCGGCTAATGGGAGAGGAAGGCGAGTGAAGGGGGCGGGGCCGCTTTGTACCCCGCTGGGCGCTGGGGAGGTGGGCACGGGGGTGCCCCGCGCTTGGAGGCCGCCTTGTGTTTCCCCGGAAGCCTTCGGAGTGGGATAATAAAGGCAGATGGAGCGGGAAGGCTCCGGTTCTGTTTAGTTGGAAGGGCAGGAATTAGAGACGAGAAGAGGGGGAAGACAGTCGGGAGGCGGGGGGTCCAGGCGTCCTGAGGATGACCCGAGGGATGGGGGTCAGAGAGACCCCCAGACAGAACATGGAGAAGTAAGGGAAAGTAACGAGGCAGTCCCAGAGCAGCAAGAAGCCACCCTCGGCCACTAAAGGCGGCCAGAGAGAACCTGAAATGGTACTTTGCGCTTAGGCTGCATAAAATTTTACCTTGATCTTATCCCTTTTCTTGGACTTTTGGGCAGTCCACTTCTCCGAGCCAGGATCCCTGGTGATGGAAGCACCAGTTAACCCGTGTTCATAGAAAGTTCTAGGTTCTTTTCCCATTTTCCCCTTAATTTTTCACCAAGGTAACACAATATTCCTTTTAACATCCCACTCCCGCTCTCACAGCTCAAATAACTATAACATCTCTACGTTGTTTCCTATCTGCAGCGTCCGGGCATGTTGCCAGGGAGCCGTATGACACCTCAGGGACCTTCTATGGGACCTCCTGGCTATGGGGGGAACCCTTCAGTTCGACCTGGTCTGGCCCAGTCAGGAATAGATCAGTCCCGAAAGAGACCAGCTCCTCAGCAGATTCCACAGGTCCAGCAGCAGGCAGTCCAGAATAGAAATCACAAGTAAGATTTCTGGGACCGGTAAAAGCAGAAACTGGGGAGTGTGTCAACAAACTTTTGTAACAGCATTCTTTTCTTGTCACGGGATGAGGGATTTTTTTTTTCTGGTCTGAAAGAAGCTTTTCAGCCCCTGGGTTTCCCCTTTCCTCTTTCTTACTCATATGGGGGTGCTATCCTCCCCATTTTCAAGTTCTGGTCAGTTCCATCCCAGCCTAATACCAATGTTTATTCTGAACAGTGCAAAGAAAAAGAAGATGGCTGACAAAATTCTACCTCAAAGGGTGAGTCCAGCATGCCTTCCTACCATCCTTGGTCTCTCCTAGGGCCCCTAGCACCCATGAATTAGAAAGCTAATTGTATATACCTGACAATATATTATTGCCCTTTAGATTCGTGAGCTGGTACCAGAATCCCAGGCCTATATGGATCTCTTAGCTTTTGAAAGGAAACTGGATCAGACCATCATGAGGAAACGGCTAGATATCCAGGAGGCCTTGAAACGACCTATCAAGGTACAGGAAACTCCTAGGCAAAGAGCCAAGAGAGAGAGGGATTCAGGAATCTTCAGCAATCTTAAGAACGAGAAATTAAGAGTTCTCCCAGTCATTTAAGTTTCCCTTTTTCCCTAATGACTAATTTTATTAGAAATGCCAGAATAGGAAAAGGAGAGGACGGCCCATTATTTCCCCAGAAATCGTTGTACTTTCCATGTCACTGTTGTAATTGCTTTCTTCACCCAGGAACCCAGTTGGCACTGTGAATATCCTTGTTTGTCTTGCATCATTACTTATGCACTCAGGGCTGGTTGCCCATTCACTCCTCCTAGTTGGAATCGCTATCCCACCTCAAAGGACTGGGCAGACAGCAGTTTGGTTTGATAGAATTAAATGGCTAGGTTAAAGTATTGTGTTCAAAGCTCTATCCTAATCTTTGTTTTTAAAGTTCTATACTAATCTTTGTTTCCACCCCCTTCAGCAAAAACGGAAACTTCGTATTTTTATTTCGAATACTTTCAATCCAGCTAAATCAGATGCTGAAGATGGGGAAGGAACTGTGGCTTCCTGGGAGCTTCGGGTGGAAGGTCGGCTCCTTGAGGATGTGAGTGTGAAGTTCACACTGGTAGGGACTGGGGGTGGAGCAGTGTCTTTCTGGTCTGGAGGGACCCTGAATGGTGCTCACAACTCCTTTCCAGAGCAGCAGGGAGAGGGACGTTCGGCTCCTTGCGTTGGAAGACAATGGCTCTTTGTGTGCAGCTCCCACAGCTTTGGCCTTCACTGCCATATCGTGTTGAGAACACTATTGTCCTGTGATCTGATTTGCTGTTCACTTCCCCCCTCGGCTCGTTCTGGCCATTAATGGTTTCCCAGGTTTCTGCTGATTACCTTGGTTTGGGCTTATTTATCAAGTGAGTTTGCAGGTTTTCCCCCATATGGCATTTCAGGCCATGACTTCCTGTCTGAATCCTTAAGATCCTTAATTCCCACTGTGTGATCTCCCTTCTCTCTGCTGTTGCTGAGAACACATCACAATTTAGAAAAGGCAGATTTCTCTGACGTGCTGTTCGTTATTTCATGCTGAATGACAGACAGCTCAGGGGCTTTTGCCCCTAGACCTCTACTTGCTACTTGGGGAAGCTTACTTTTTCCTCATTACCTTCCATCGTTTACCTCTTAGCCTGTTTTTAGCCACGGAGACTGCTTATAGCCAAGCTATTTTGAGTGAATTTTGCTCGGAGAACTGGAGCTCTGTATCAGAGCTTCCTTCCCATATACATAAGTGCATTCCATCTGCTTTTGTTGTCATTCTGTCCCAGTAAAATCGTTTTTGTTCTTGCTGCTATTGCTCATGATTCACTTTTCCCAACAGTCAGACTTTATTCTCCTCAAATTTATTCTGTTCCTTAATGTGGATATTTGAATTCCTTGCCTCATTCCCAGAAGTATTTTTCCCTTGGGAGTGGGGTGGGTGAATAAAAGACCATGTATATGTTACACATTGTTTTTCCAAGGTTTCAATGTCACTCTGACTGGTTTGTTGCCCAAGACATCAACCTGCCATTCCCCAATAAAAATATTTGGAAATCATTTCTGATTCCATTTGGCTTGAACTCGTCCCAGTATCACTGTGGGTTCTTTGGCCATAGGCCTTGTTTTGGACATTTTCTAGTTTTTCTTCCCTAATATGGCTTTTCTCCTCTGCTCTTCTTCAGTCAGCTTTGTCTAAATATGATGCTACCAAACAGAAGCGTAAATTCTCCTCCTTCTTTAAGTCTTTGGTGATTGAGCTGGACAAAGATTTATACGGGCCAGATAACCACCTGGTGGAAGTGAGTAGTTCATTTGTCCAGGTTCTGACATGGATGGGGCTGAGGGAAGTGGGAACCAATACTTAAGGTAGTGGAAGAGAAATGTAAGTCCAAGATAAATTCAAGAGATTATTCCAAGTATACCTTATCTCCACACCAAATATTTATTCTTTATAGTTTGTTCATTGGCCTCCAGGGGGCACCATCTGGTTTAGTTTGAGCTAGGAGAGCTTGTTCATCCCAAGGCTAGAAGACACCTTTGACATTTTGCCTCTTTGCTAATAGGACCTCTTAAAGCATATAAAAGTTTTGCCTCCTCCTTCTCCCCTCCCCTCTTCTCCTCTTTCTCTCCCCCTTCTCCCTCCCCCTGCCCCGAAATCCTAGCTGGGGCCTCTTGATTATGCCCGTGTCTAAGGTCAGCTCCCCATCCTGCTTGCCACCTGGGAGATCATGTATCACTTTAAAACCCATTTATACTTCTTCCTGGGGGAAGTTGCAATAACTTGTGGCCTTGCATGTACCTTTAAAGTGATTTTTTTCCCCACTAGATAACATCTTTCTCATTTCTGGGCCTTCCACATTAGCCCCTGGTCCTTTCTAGGTGTTACTGCAGGGGGGTTCTAATTCTGCAGACAATAAGTGATTATGATAAAAGATCATTTATTATGTGCCTAGTTGTAAGTTGTAATATAGATCAAGTTAGAAACATGGTTATTCCCTTGGATATACACCAAGTCAACATCAGAATAGGTGGCTCATCACATCCATGGAGTCTTCTACCACTTCTTTTTTTTTTTTAAACTGGATCTGTGACTTCATTGCTGTGGAAAGCTGGTGAGGGGCACTGCCTCTGCTAATGTTGATTAGTGCAAACTCTGAAACTTTGAGTCTTAGAGAATTGCTTGGAGCAGTGAGAAGCTAAATGACTCACTGAGCATCACATGTCTGGTATGTGCCGAAGAAGATGAGACTTAAATCCAGGTCTTAACTGATGCCAATTCTTTTTCTACTATTTCACTTCATTCTTTGCCAGAACACAGTTAGCTCCCTACTCTCTTCTATCTTGAACTTCTTAGATTGGCTGTCTTTCTTTGGCTATAAGGAGGAAAAGATAGAGCTGGTATCATTAAGGGTCTCAGGCTCTTCATCAGTGAGTGAATATCAATTGAAGTTGCATAGCCAAGTACCAGAAGCTTGGGAGATAGAACATACATTGTCTTGCTGTCAATAAGCAAGGCATGGAATCAACAGAAATCTACTTATCTGCAGCTGATTGACAGTGTTTTTTCTGTTTGGGAATGAAAATTTCATTTATCTGGCGTTTTGCTCAAACAATATAAACTAATTTTAATAAGTCAGCCAGACCAAATTAAAAATGAAATATGTTGCCAAAAATGTTTCAGAATCAAATAAAAGTATTTTTTTATTGCCCTCCATTCCCTTTCAACAACACAAAAAAGAATAATTTCAGTATATTTATTAACAAAAGAAGTTTTCTGGGAAATGACTGATATAAAAGAAATTCAAAAGGCATTAATCAAATTTCAGCAAAAAAGGTGTCCTCTCCCACCACCACTCTTTTTCCTTTGGGAGAGCAGCCCCTGAAATATTTCTCTCTCTAGTGGCACAGGACTGCTACCACCCAGGAGACAGATGGCTTCCAGGTGAAGCGGCCAGGAGATGTAAATGTTCGTTGCACTGTTTTGCTGATGCTAGATTACCAGGTATTGTGGAAATGAGTCCTGCTTTTCATCCCTATCTGTGATAAGTTCTAGTTAAACTAGGAATCATCTCTTCCCCACCCATCTTTCTCAAGTCCTTGAAAGTACAGTTCAGATGTAGCTTACTGCCACCACACTTTCCCAATACTGTTGTATCTCTGTAGCCTCCTCAGTTTAAATTGGACCCCCGCCTGGCCCGGCTTCTGGGTATCCACACCCAGACTCGTCCAGTGATTATCCAAGCACTGTGGCAGTACATCAAGACTCATAAACTTCAGGACCCTCATGAACGGGAGTTCGTTATTTGTGATAAGTACCTGCAGCAGGTGAGTGAGGGTTCTGCTCTTCAGTTAAGAGTTCACTATATCCTGACAGGAGCCCTATATATCCTCAGTCTTAAATTGCTTTTTCCTATAGATATTTGAGTCACAACGGATGAAGTTCTCAGAGATCCCCCAGCGGCTCCATGCCTTGCTAATGCCACCAGAGCCCATCATCATTAATCATGTCATCAGGTAGGAGCATGGTTGCAACAAGACTTATTTTTTTTAAGAAAGATTTTATTTATTTTGAGTTTTTACAATTTCCCCCCATTCTTGCTTCCCTCCACCCCATCCCCTACTCCCCCTCAAGGCAGTCTGTTAGTCTTCACATTGTTTCTATGGTATACATTGATCTAAGTTGAATATAATGAGAGAGAAATCATATCCTTAAGGAAGAAAAATAAAGTATAAGAGGTAGCAAAATTACATAAATACAATAATGTGTTTTTTTTTCCTAAATTGAAGGTAATAGTCTTTGATCTTTGTTCAAACTCCACAGTTCTTTCTCTGGATACAGATGGTATTCTCCATCGCAGATAGCTCAAAATTGTCCCTGATTGTTGCACTGATGGAATGAGCAAGTCCATCAAGGTTGATCATCACCCCCAGCAACAAGACATTTCTTTGTTGAGGAGTAAGGGACTGGAGGGTAGGAGGAAGGAAGGATTTGAGCCACCTTTTTCCAGTAATGAGAAGGCAGGAGCTGAAGTTTTGCACTTTTCTTCATTTCCTTCTTTTATTCTTGGGCAGAGGTTGAATGAGGAAGGCTTCTCCAGAGTCTAAAAGCCTTAGAGTGACTTCTTTCTATAGTTGAGCCTGGGACTATTTTCTAGGTTTCATTGCTTCAGTGTTTGGCTCTATTCTCCTCCATTGGGGAAGAGAAATACTACCGTTACATAGTATGTAACTCAAGGTTCTGTAGACAATGTCTGAGTTATGTGAATTGGATCACTAGAAGCTAGACTATTCTAAGCTAGAATTGGGAGCATCTTTCTGAATCTCAATAAGTGAATTTTTGGAAGTATTCCCTTCACCACACCCCTATGATTTCTTCACTAGTGTTGACCCCAATGATCAGAAGAAGACTGCCTGTTATGACATTGATGTGGAAGTGGATGATACCCTTAAGACCCAAATGAACTCCTTCCTGCTATCTACTGCAAGCCAGCAGGAAATTGCTGCTCTAGACAACAAGGTAAGACCTTCTGCACAGGTAGTTTGGGGGCTGTAGGTTTTCCTCGTCAAAGTTGCTATGCCGTTTTGCCTCTTTATAGACCACAAGGTCCCACTCTGCAGAATTTTCTGCCCCCAGACTTTTTTGAGACAAGAGTGGTTGACTATGTACAAGGTTATTTGTGAATGATTTCTCTAAAGAAGATTTTGCCAGAGTTTGGAGTAGCCCAAAGGAACCTTGAAGGGAGCACCTAACCTTAACCATAGGAGAGCAATTATAGTATAGGAAAAAGAATTCTGAACTAAGGTCAGAAGACCTGGGCAGTCATGCCTATTTTGCTACTTGTGGAATGTCTGGCCTTGCACGGGTGACTATACACCTCTGTTCCTCAATTTTCTAAATCTGTAAAGTGGTACACATACCATCTGTCCAATTTGTCTGTTTCAAATCAAAAGGAGATACTGTATATGAAAGCATTTTGTAAGCTATCAAAATTAATACAAATGAAAGGTGGTATTTGTAAGAAGAAAATGCTATGGTTTTCCTAAATTCAGACTGTTTTAACCATATCCTTATCTTTAGATCCATGAGACAATAGAGACCATCAACCAGCTGAAAACCCAGAGAGAGTTCATGCTGAGTTTTGCAAGAGACCCCCAGGGCTTCATCAACGATTGGCTTCAGTCCCAGTGCCGGGATCTGAAGGTAATATATTCAGAGCAGAGTTGCAAATATGCCTCATTTTTGCTGGGATAGAAATAGAAAAGGTAGCTGTGGGAGCCAGATTCCTAAGGATTCCATGCTCTTTAATTTTAGTCAGGGAAATGGAAGTTCAAACAATCAACCGATATTACTGAGTTTTCTGCTGTGAAATCAGCACTGCCAGGTGCTACTGATGATCCAGAAGTATTCAATGTCCTTGCCCTAAGTTGAGAGACAAGACTAATACGTGTAAGGAAATGGCAACAAACAGTGCAAAACAGTATATGATTAAGTAGTAGAGATAGTTGTGAGTGAAGCACTTTGAAAACCTTAAAGCTTTATATAAATGTAAATTGTCCTAGGAATACAGAAGAGAATGAGATCAAGGAAGAGATTAAGTTAGGAAATGCTTCATGGAAAAGATGAAAGTTGGACTGGGTTTTAACAGGATAAGCAGAATTTGAATTGGGAGGATGGAAGAGCATGGTCTATGAACCAAGTATGACCATTGTTGGATTTGTGGGATAGTTCAGAGATAAACCTGTCTAAAACAATGTGGGCAGGTTATAGAGAGATCCTTTGATGTTTAGATGGTATAATTGGAAATAAAGAGCCATTACAGATATTTGAATAAGGTAATAACATGATGAATAGCATTTAAGAGTGTTTCATCTAGACTGATGTCAAGGAGAATGAATACCTGTGAGACTGTCACAGCAATCCAGGTCTGGGCTGATGCTTAGAATAAGAATGAGTCTGCCCTTCTTCACTTCTGTAGACCATGACTGATGTGGTGGGTAACCCAGAGGAGGAGCGCCGAGCTGAATTCTACTTCCAGCCATGGGCTCAGGAGGCTGTGTGCAGATATTTCTACTCTAAGGTAGGTACCTGAGAAGATCAGAAGAGGTCTGATAGAGAGCAAGGGGTTTGGGCCTGTTTGCTTCCTAATTGGAAGTTAGGGATGTCAGATCCCAGCCTGTAAGGCCTGCTTGCCCCAGCTTTCCTTTCCTTTCCCCCTCCCAGGTGCAACAAAGACGGCAGGAACTGGAGCAGGCTCTGGGCATCCGAAATACATAAGGTCCTTCCTCTATCCTCAGCCCGGCCACACCAATACTTCATTTAGGCTCTCATGCCTCCCCATAGCACCTGCCCTAGTCTTGCTTGGGGTTCCCCCAGGGGAAGCTGCTGGTTGAAGGATGACACCAAGATGAAGAGGGTCCCACATTTCTGTCTCGAGACAAATATTCCCTTCTCCCCAGTCTCTCCAACTCCCCTTCGCCTCACAAAACTCCCATGTGCCTCTCCCTTTTCTTGGTCTACATAGGACCTCTAGTTAGTATTAGTGAGAGAACTTAATAGTGGTAATCAATGCTCTGAATGGATTGGGCCTAAGGCCAAGTGATCTTCAAGGGAAACAACTAAACTCATCTTGCCCTTATGAGACCCAGGATTAAGGAATATAGCCCTTTTCCCAGGTCTGCACCCGGGGGCATTCTGTAAATGAGTTGGTTTTGGTTGTCCCTTTATAGGATCCCATTTTCTTTCATCAGTTTGATACAAACTCTTAACTTAATGGGATGTTCTGGGACCCAAGGGAACCTTTAGACCACTTGCCCTACTTGAGCCCTAGGATGGCCTGCTGGCTTTGCTCTTCCCTGAGTCCCCCATATGGGACTCACATCAGTATTAGAGTTTGTTCCCTGACTGCTGCTCCCACCTGGCACACTCCCTATAGCTGCTGCTTTTTCTTAGGATTCCTCCTAAGCCAGGGCATTTGGGCTGGGAGCCCTGCCTTTCCCCACATCCATTCCCTTGTGTGTTTGTCACTGCCAGCAAAGGCATCTATTCCTTCCAGCTGTTGCTTGGAAATGTGGCCGCCAACCCTCCCAGTCCACCTTTTCCCCCAGTAGAGAGAGACCCCCTCAAACCCAATGAATAAAAGCCCTGGGCCATCTGTATCCCCGTCCCTTGCCCCTTTACTTAGCACCCCCATAGTGGGTCCTGGGGCATTGGGGAATGAGGAGAGCCAAGGGCTAGAGAGCGGCTCTTTGTTGGGTTTGTGACTCTCTCTATCCCTATCCCAACTGAAATCCTTCAGCCCCTCAGGTAAGCAGCAGGGCCAGGGGTCTGGCCTAGTGGAGCTGAGATGGTTTTGCATCCTTCCAGGAAAGCCCCATATTCCTTTTCCAGGTTGAATTTTTCCCTTAAGTTAGCATATCTCAGGCTCGCAGACTCAACACAGCAGGGTGGGAGAGAGCCAGGTGCAGAAGGGGCGTTGGGTTTGGCATCAGCTCCAAAACCCCACAGAACTGACAGACTCCTGCCTCCCCACCCCTCCTCAGGCTCCTGCGAGTATACCCTCCTCTGTGCCTGCTCCACATCGTGTAGCAGCGGAATCTTCCTACTGTCCCTTTGAAAAGCTTCCCTTACACTACTACAATGACACCTCACAAACCTCTTTTTGGGGGAGGGCAGCTGAGCCCTGGCCCCACTCCTGGCCAGGACTGTGTGAAGGAAGCTCAGACACCGGCCTTCCTCCACCACTTTGGCAGTGTCCCTGTTGCAGATAACTTTTTATTAACTGAATATTATGTTTTTTCATGGACCAAAATTTTTTTTGTACTGTCCCCTTATAGATGTCACCCAGTTTTAATAAAAGCATCTTCTGAAGGATGGGTTTCCTTTTCTTGATAGAGAACTCTAATGTCCTCTGGCTACTACCCCTCACTCAAACCCAGGTCACTTGCACGTCACTGGCGTCATTTCTCTGATGTTATGGTTTTCTTCGAGAAGGGTGGACAATCATCAATCAATCTGCTACTAGTTACCATATTCATAGCCTCTTTTGGGGGGGGGGGTTCACAGATTATTCTACAGGAAAAGGGAATCTGGGTACTATAAGACTAAAATAAAACTGAGGCTTTCAGTACTGATCGGGATTAGTTTTCAGATAAAGAAGGAAATTTTGGCAGGGGGTAATTCCTGTTACTGGATCATAGGGGCCTCCCCTCAAACCCATCTTCCCTGTGGTTTTCAGCACTGGGAAGTCCTACAGCTTGAGCCAGCTCCAGTCCCTCCCCACCGTTTGGCTTTCTACCTTAACCTTCCCTAGCTTTGTCTAAAACCTTTGATTCTCTAGGACACTGGAGCTCCGACTCTGGGAATTAACCATCCTGGGGGAGAGGAATATCATTGCTTGATGAATTTTGCTGGCAGGTTATTTTAATAAGGCTGCTTCTCTGCCGCTTCTTCCTGTGAGCTTTCCTTGTCCTTCAGGATTCTCTTTTTAAAGGCCCAGAGGATACAGTTCACATTAAGTGTTGGAAGTAGTGAGCTCTTACTGTTTTAATAAAAAAACTACTAAGTGAACCAACCACTCAAGAGCAAGAAGGATTCCCTCAGGAGTGTTTAATCTCCAAAGTATATTAACCCACATTGACATTCCTTACAATCTACCTTAATTATTTGTCTGGCAGATTGTCTCAGGCTTTCCTTCTACCAGTCAGTTTGATCCTAGAGGGAGAAAGGGAATGGTATAATTGTGTCTTCAAAACCACATCCGAAAGTTAAGTAACTTGTTATTTCTCTAATGGTAGAGAGTTTATTAGTACAATTAAAATGGGGTTAGATTATTATATTGTTCCTAGTCCAAAGCTTTGAAATTTAAAAGATCTGAATGGGGAGGCACCTTGGGGGGAGGAGTTAGTGACCTTGGAACAGGGCAGGGTCTTATATACTGGACAGTATTTATATAAACCAGGATTGGGATTGTGGGCCAGTTCTGACTTTTCTCTAGATGCCTTAGTTTTTTTTTTTTATCCCTGCCCCTCCTTGAGAGGTGGGAGAAGAAAGGAGTCAAATTAGAGAATCTTGGCAATAAAATCAAGTGAAGGGAACAAGCACAGAGCTGTGAGCTGAGCCTTTTTTTTTTATAAAATATCTCCTTTGATCCTCACAACAGCTCTGTGAGGAAGGTGCCATGAGCTTCATTTTACAGTTGAGGAAAGTGAGGCTAGCAGATGTTGAGTCATGACTAATAAGGATCTGAGGCCAGACTTGAACTCAGACCTTTTTTTTCCAGCTATTGCATTGCCAGTCCCACCTCTGGTGGTTTGATAGAAGTAGAATGCATACACATCATGAGATTCACTTAAATCTGTGGTGTCCTCTGACCCTGTGAAGGAAATGAGGCATTCCAGGGGGTAGGGTTATTCTGACTTTGCTTGCAGTGCTTCTAGTCCTCAGTCTTGCTGCCAGTCAGTACTCTCTGTGCCAGGGGAAGAGGGGGTGGAGCTGTGGGAAGAAGCTGGCCTTGAGTGTGTTCTGAAGAGGGATGATAACCAGGGAAACACGGTCATCCTGGAGTGAGTTCTGTCCTGGCCAGAGCAGTGCCTGCAGGCCCCGGACTATCCTCCATAGCCCTGGAATCCTCTGGAATCCAGAATGACCCATCTGTGAACCTTTGCCTCCATGGACATGCTCTTACCCCCCAGGTAGCGGGGGCTCCCCTCTAGCCCAGTTGTTATCCACCAGCAGCTGCCAGAGCAGGAGCTGGCCATGTGAGCACCCAGCCTTAGGCTGGGTTGATGTCAGCCTTTTAGGCCAAAGTGCACAGGCAGTACTCCCACCCTGCTCTCCAAGGCGGCTTGGGAACCTTTGCTCTCTTCACCAAACATGACCACATGAGCATTCTTGCCGTTTCTCCTACCACCCCTTCACACACTCTAGGAACAGTGTGGCAGTATTGTCAATGCCTGCAACTGATTGTAGCAGGGGAAGGGTATCCCATCTATTGATCTCATCTCTGTTCCCTATAAATGCTTGAGAAGGTGGGGGGGGAATTGGAGACAAGGGGAAAGGCTGCAAATTGGTTGACCCCCTGCCCAGTCTTCCTCACAATCTTTCCACTGTCATCCCAAAGTGAGAGAAACTCCACCCCTGCCCCTCATAAGGTAGTCTGTTCTTAACAAACTTGTCTCACCCACCCTCAGTCCTTGAAAATTCACTTATCTGAGTCAAAAGAACCTGAAGTGGGGGACCCAGAATGACTATTGGAGGCTCAGTTGGGCTTTAGTGTATTGATTGATGAGCTTTCATTCTCAAGCTCCCTATTTTTGTGCTAGGTTATGTGGGGGGGGGATCCTTTCATTTTGGGGTTCCCTGGCTGTAAAATTGTAGGGATCATAATGAGGTGTTGGTTACTGCTGCGCAACAGGCCTGGCACTTTGAAAAGGCAGTAGTTCTTAGGTCTGCAGATGGGAAAGACAGCCTGCCTTCCTCACCTATTGTGCTCTCCTAGGGAAGCAACCCAGAAGGTGCCTGCTGAGGGGTAGAGAAAGATTGAGATCGTTCTCTCTCCTGATTCCCTGTCCCCATCTCTCTTCATCTGTTCCTCCCTGTCTCTGCTGGACACTCCTTCACTCCCACCCCCTCTTTAGGGGTGGAGCTTGGCTTCCCCAATGTGCCACAGTTAAATACTCCAAGCAGACGGAGAAGCAGGGCAGTGTGGTACAGAGCAGGCCCAGGCAGAGAGGCAGGACTATGGCTGGCAAGAAGGTCTGCATTGTGGGCTCGGGGAACTGGTAAGAGGTCATTTTGGAGGGCTATGGTGGGGAGAAAGGGAGGGGAACAAAATGATCATCAGAAGGGGTCAGTATCAGGGGTCTGAGAGGAGAAGTAGGAAATACTAGCTGCTCTATATCCTTATTTTGAACAAGAGCAGGAGGAAAGGGCTTCAGGATTGCACCCCCTTTTTCCAATTGTACCAATACCCCTGAAGAAAAGAAGCCACCTTGATTTTTCATCTCCAGCAAAACCCGATTGACTTAAGTTGTGTTGGGCTGATAGGTACTTTTCCTAATAACAGGATGTGGTATGAATCTGAAACCTAGGTCTCATCGCCAGGGAGTAGGACTAAATCTCATTAGTATTCCAAACTATTTGGAGTCTTAGATACCCCATTATTCCTTGGCAGAGGGATCGAGATATGACAGGAAAGTGGGTTCAATCTGTCAGTCTAAGGATAGGTCTTGGCTGTTCCCTCTGTCTCCTCAGGCTACTCAGATCCTAGAAACTATTCCCTTACCACCAATCTCACTATATCCCCCCTCTTTTACCACTATTCCTCAGGGGCTCAGCTATCGCCAAGATTGTGGGTAGCAATGTGGCCCAGCTGGCACAGTTTGACTCTCAGGTCACCATGTGGGTGTTTGAGGAGGAAATATCGGGCCAAAAGCTAACAGAGATCATCAACACGAAGCATGAGAATGTCAAATATCTTCCTGGGCACAAGCTGCCACCCAATGTGGTGAGGTCCCCTTAAAAGATGAGTGGGGGTAGGGAGAATGATGGTGGAGAGTGTATGGGGTAACACTCCAAACCCTAAATTAAGAGGCCATCTGAGGGAAACTAAACCTAATTCCAGGTGACTGGGGTCTGCACAAAGCCTAACCTAATTAATCTAAGGGGTATTAGTCCCTCTGACACTGATCTGGAGTTTCTCAGGACCAGAGAAGAAACAGAATTGTAGTCCTCACTTTCCATAAGGTAGTTCCAGGCTGGATGAGGGAAAAAGGGGAGGTTTAGAAGCAAGTCATCTCTGTGGCAACGAAGGACAGGCTTCCAGACTCTGGGGTCCAGGATAGTGCCCTTGCCTTTCATCCTGTTACTCATTCACCCAGTGGCTGACCTTGGAGACCGCTCCATGGACGACAGGAGTAGGGCCAAACTCATTTGTCTTTCACTTTCCCCCGAAAAGGGGGAGGACATGTTGTCCAGGGCTCATTTTTAGCCCTGAAACTCATCCAAGTCGATCCATCCAGATCATCCCAAACTCCTTTGGTTACCTGTCACGTCCAATAGGCGAGGCTTGGGAGCAAGTTGAGAGTTTCAGAAGTTGTTTTCAAGAATTTTTACCCCACAAAATAGCTGGAGCTGTTGGGGGAGGGAAGTTGGGAAAATGACCTCTCTCTTTTAAGTCTAATAGCTTCTATGAAATCCGATTCTGCCCCCATGTCCCCATTTCCCTGCTCCCTTCTACCACCACCCGCCCCACCCCCAAAATAGTCCTATCAGCACTACTCAACCACTCCTATAGGTGGCTGTCCCAGATGTGATCCGGGCTGCAGCGGATGCAGACATCCTCATTTTTGTGGTGCCCCATCAATTCATTGGCAAAATCTGTGACCAGCTCAAGGGTCATCTGAAGGGAAATACCATTGGGGTGTCTCTTATCAAGGTGCCTAGGGTGGGAAGGGGGGGAGGGGAGAGGGAGAGGAATGGCTATGGTGAGGAATGAGAACCAGAGCAGCAATTTGAAGAATTAACTCCAGAGAAATAGCGGAGGGGAGTGGGGTGTTGGTTTGGGGCACTGTGGGATATAAGGAAAGAAGTCTATCTGGTTCCTGAGCTGGGTTGGGAGGAAGATCTTAAGCAGGAAGCAGGCCACCAATTGACAGTTTTAAAGGAGATGGGTCTCCATGTATGGAGATTGGGATGGTAGACAAAGAGATGGGGACAGGGAGAGATGGGAAGAAAAGAACAGACAAAAGCTAGCCCTGAGTCCCATTCTATGTCCAGGGTGTGGATGAGGGCCCTGATGGGCTGAAGTTGATCTCTGAGGTGATCCAGGAACGACTGGGCATCCCCATTAGTGTGCTGATGGGGGCCAATATTGCCAATGAGGTGGCTGAAGAGAAATTCTGTGAAACCACCATTGGTGAGACCTCCTTGTCCCTATCATCACCATAACCCAAGCCATCTCTTTTTTCTTGTTTTTCCCCCACAAAGATACTGAAAGGGGGAGACTAGAGGGTTCTGTAGGGCAAGGGGAGAAGAAAGATTACCTTCTGTCTGAAGCAGAAATAAGGGAGAACAGCCTCACCCCTTCCCTTTAGGCTGCAAGGACCCGGCCCAAGGGCAGCTGCTGAAGGAGCTGTTGCAAACACCGAATTTCCGAATAACTGTGGTGCCAGAAGTGGACACAGTAGAGATCTGTGGGGCCCTCAAGGTGAGGGGGGGTGAGGGGGAGGATTTAGGGCTCTGTTGGACTCCAGGGAGAGACGGAGACTGCCCGGACACCACCGCAGGGGCTGCAACCTATAGAGGCAACTGGCGGTGGGGGGGGTGCGGAGATTCAGATCCTCCCGCTACCCACCACGAACTGAAAAACACCTCCCTTCACACCTCAGTCTGGTGGCAGAGACAGGGAGACACCAAGTAGGCAGACCTACTGATAAAAGAATAAGGAGCAGCTTAGAAAGAGATCTAGAAATAATGCTAGAGGCAAGAATTAATCAGGGTAACATTTCTAGAAGAAGGAGGTTTGAAATAGGATTGGTTCTGGGAGAGGAACAAGCAACTACTCACTTAGACTAAGATATCTCATTTGGTCATCACAACACCCCTTCAAGGTAGGGGCTGTGATTGTTACTGTTTTACAGATGAGGAAGCTGAAGCAAACAGATGAAGGTGAATTGCCCACACAGCTAGTTAGGCTGGATTTGAACTCAGGTCTTCCCAACTTCATCTCTTATCTGCTGTCACCTAGGTGAGGTGACAAAGGCAGTCCCAGGGAAAAGGAGCAGTCTTTGTACTCAGAGGGAGGGCAGTGTATAGTATTTTGGAAATAGGTTAGAACCCCCCAGTTGCTACTCTTCCACATTGCCCTTGTTAGTGAAAAAGCAGAAACCTCTACTTTAGAGGTTATTAACCTTTTTGGCATGGATCCCTTTGGCAGTCTGGTGAATCCTATGGGACCCTTCCCAAAATAATGTTTATAAATGCATATAATAAAATATAAAATAAAATTTACAGGGAATATCAATTATGTTGAAACAGAGTTATGAAAATATTTTTTAAATACAAGATGAGGAGCAGCTAGGTGCCTCAGTGGATAGAGCACCAGCCTTGGAGTCAGGAGTACCTGGGTTCAAATCTGACCTCAGACACTTAATAATTACCTAGCCCTGTGGCCTTGGGCAAGCCACTTAACCCCATTGCCTTGAAAAATCTAAAAAAAAAAAAAAAATACAAGTTGATAGACCCGTTTAAGAATTCCCGGACACGATTCTCAGATCCCACCCCCACCCCCGAGATCTAGAAAGAGAGCATATGGGGTTAAGGGAGGAGATGTGGCCCTTAAGATCCTCCCTAGGAACTATCTTGCCTCCCCCTCTTCCCCATAAAGAATGTGGTTGCTGTTGGAGCTGGCTTCTGTGATGGCCTGGGCTTTGGGGACAACACAAAGGCTGCTGTGATCCGGCTGGGACTCATGGAAATGATCGCATTCGCCAAACTCTTCTGCAAGGGCTCAGTCTCCTCAGCTACCTTCCTGGAAAGCTGTGGGGTTGCTGATCTTATTACCACCTGTTATGGAGGTCGGAACCGAAAAGTGGCTGAAGCCTTTGCCCGAACTGGAAAGGTAGGGACTGAAGAGGTGGGGTGGAAGACAGCAGAGAGGATCTGAGAGGGCAGTGGGGAAGAGGAGAGAGGTTGGAAAGGCTTCTGGGACATGAGGGCTTGGGAGGACCAAAAGAGGCTCGAGGAAGGCTACCAGGGAGAAGACACCAGCTAAGCATCTGCTGTGAATGTTCTTATCCCCTCCCAGAATTCCTCCCCAGTACTCCTATTCCCTATCTGAGATTTCAGGCTCCCCCTGTCCCCAACTACTAAGATCCTCTGCTCCCTACCTTCCCCCCCTCCCCATCTCCTTTGCAGTCTATCGAACAACTGGAAAAGGAGCTGCTGAATGGGCAGAAGCTGCAGGGGCCACAGACAGCTCGGGAGCTACACAGCATTCTGAAACACAAAGGCCTGGTGGACAAGTGAGTGTAGGCGCCCTGGACCAGGACAGAAGCTCTGAGAGGCCCAGGGACAGGGCTTTGGCAGCCAGGCATTGATTGTGTGGGCTCTCCCACCTATCCTTGCATGGAACAGGGTCCCTCTTCTCAGGGTTCACTCTGAAAGCACACACACATCATGTCTGTCATACGCATAAGCAAACTCTGGTAGAGGGATGCTGGTATGATGAGAGCTGAGTCTGGGAAAACTTCCTGGAGGTGGAGAATTCTGAAAAGGGTTTGGAAAGGGGCTGGTCAATAGAGGAGAAAGAGACAGTTGGCTGTGGCTCTGTCTCTGGTAGGAGGAGCTGCCTAGACAAAGGTGACAAGGAGTGGGTATGAGGGCTACCTGGTCAGGAGAGCAAAGGTTGTGGTGACAGGAACAACGGGAGGGCAAGAAGGACCATGGTGAGGGAGCCTTTCACCCCAAGGCAGAGGAATACTGGGGGACATCAGGACTCAGAAGCTGAGCCAGTGAATCGCTCTTTCTGTCCTGCTCTTCCCAGATTCCCCTTGTTTATGGCAGTGTACCAGGTCTGTTATGAAGGTCACCCCATCCAGAAATTCATCCACTGCCTCCAGAACCACCCAGAACACATGTGAGTGGCCCCAGGGCTGGGGTCCTGAAGACCCCCAGCTTCCTTGAACCTGATCGGCTCTGAGAACTTGCCCAAGATTTCACAGTTGTTCATCCTCAGCTCAGCCCTTTCATTGCCTGGGGTACATGAAGCCTTGAGGCTTAAGAATCCCTGGAAACCTCCCATCTGGAGACCAAATCAAGCCCCAGTTACTTACCTCATCTTAGCTGGGAAAGTCCTGACTTTTTGTGTCTTCCCCTCCTCCCCTTCCTCTCTTGAGGAGGGGGTCCTTTCTTTTCTCTTTGGGGATGGGGGAAATGAAGCTCAGTGCTCTCTGGTAAATAGGGGACCAGGATGGCTGCTACATTTTGCTGACCTACAAAAATTATGCCCAAAGCTACTAATGCTGTCCTCCAGTCCCCATGCTCCATGGAGTGGCCAATGAGGCAGCTAGGAGTGTTGAAGTTTTGTGGAAGGGAGGAAGCTGGGCCAAGGGGGTCTAGGAGATGGGTTCAGCTTGGGGGAGGGACAGAGGGAAGAGGAGGAAGATAAGAGTCTCTTGAACCCCCTTGGCTTTGATATCACCAGGGTCACTGCCCTGTGTCAATGGATTTCTGTGTTTGTAACAAAATACAGAGATCTCAACATCCCTTCAGCCTCTCCTAGCAACATCTCTGGCCTCAGAAGCCTCTGAGCATGTCCATTCCCCTCCTCCCCTGGCATCAGAATCAGCTCCACTGGCATCAGAGGCCCTGGGGCCTTCCTGGTGCTTGGCTTTTTGAGCTTGGCACTCTCGATGGCTTTGCCAGCTCCTCTCCTACAGGGCTGACCTTTCTGGTGACTTTTCTCCTCCCTCCCTCCTCCCCGTCCCTGGGCTCACTCACCCTCTCTCCTGGGTATCAGGAACTTAATCTGCTGACTAGGCACCTTCTAGGTACCTTTTCAGAGTAGCTTTCATTCTGACCTTTTAATTTACCACTCCCTGCCTTTCCTCCCCACCAGTCTTCAGCTGAGGATATGACTTCCCCAAAGGGACATCACTCTCCAAATGCCACCCCTCCATTTCCTAAAATAATTGCTCCTCAGTTTCAATTCTACCAAGCAAAAGGAGGAGCTGCTGATCATTAATGGGGAGTGGGAAAGGTGTTCTGTTGAGTAAGGGCTGGTTTCTCTTCTGTCTTTTGTGGGTGAGGTGAAGGGAAGAAAAAAGTCTCATGGAACAGGGGTGGGGAAACAGTTTGGGGAAAAGGGATATCTCCTATACCACATTTTGGTCCTTGCAGAATTAGAAGGGGGTGAAGGGGAGCAGGAGTCTTGGTTTGAGAGGGCCCTCTTCAAAAGCTAGGAGTGTTTTCAGGAGTACCTGTCCACATTGCCCCATGCATGGCCCAGGGGGTGAATGAAACATTCACAGCTATTTCACAAGACTGGTTGACAAAAAGGAGCAAACAAGGAGAGAGACTTAAGTGAAGGAAAGGGAATGGGGAGGAGAAGGGAGAGGGAGAGGAGAGGACTATTCTTGGCCCTAGGCTTGGTCAAGGATTAGGTGGCAGCAGCAGGAATGTGAGCAGGTCAGCAGCCTGGGTCTGGGCTATTAATAGTCTTCTGGAGCTCTGTCCAGCCAGCAGAGGGGACACTAGTCAGTGAGTGGCACGTTTATGGTCCACTAACAAGAACTAGAGTCCGCCTCTATCTCCCAAATCAGGGATTAAATACCTCTGAAACCAGGGACTTGGACCTCCCCCAAGCAATGCCAGTAAGAACAGGCTTCAGCAAGTCTTGGGTAGCAACCAATATCAGAACTGCAGATTTCTGGAAGTCTTGGGTAGCTTTGAAGGGCTACTAAGCTCTTGGATAACTGAGATGGGAGATAGGATTACTAAAGGATCAGGGTCAGCCTTCCAGGTCTTCCTGAGAGCCACTGTCATATCACTCTCCATCTCCAGGAAGCTGAGTTGGGGAAAAGACCAGAGAACCCACCCCCACCCCATCACTTAGAAATAGGTCCAAAATTCAGGAATATAATTTACTGACACTGAACAGATTCCCACTTCTCATTGAGTCCTTTGAGTCAAACATCCTTATTTCTACAATAAAGTCAGATTCTTTTCTGAACTGAGTTCATGTGAGTGTGTGTATGTGTGCTCTTCTGTCCTCCAACCTTATTTTTCTATAGGGTGAGGGAAATGCCGTCTTTACCATTCTACCATTGGATTTGTCATTCATTCCAAGAGTCGCTTGCCCCCTTATTATTCTAGGTCATTGGTCTATGCAGTGGAAAGAATGGTGGATTTGAAGTCCAAGCTTCAAATCACCCTCTTTGGGCCTCTTTCCTATGCAACTAAGTGGTCCAGAGGAGAGAGGGATGGCAGCCCAAGTTCAAAGCACCCTGGAACATTTCCTGGCTGAGGGACACTTGACAAACTGCTTTGGTTTTCTCCAGGATCGTGTTAGGATAAAAGTAAATGGTATTTGCAAACCTTAATAAACATTATTATTATTTTATGGTAGTTCTTATCATTATATTGTTATCATCATCATCATTATTGTTGTTCTTGTCATCATCATCATCATTAATATTGTAGTTAATACCATAATCCTCATTATTTATTATTATTTTAATTATTACCACAAAGTGAAAAGTTTGGGCTAGATTGGCTTTGGCTTTAAATGTGTGGCCATAGGAGAGCTATGGAAACAAGCCCGGAGAGAAGGGCCAGGGTCAACGGCAAGAGTTCAAGTCTTCAAGTGCTTCTCTAAATCCTCATGATTCTTTCAAACAAATGCCCAGAGCTTTAGGGATCAGCGCCAGTTTTAACAACAGGATGCCTTTGGCTTTCCAATTCGCACGTCCTATGACCAATATTATGACCATTGCCATATGTGGTCATATTTCTTTGCAGGGTCCGGGTCAATACTTTACTTGCCTTGGGTTCCTGGCCTGAAAAATGCAGGATGAAGCACCAGGGGGCGCCCTGACGGCTTCAAATCGAATCTTTCTAGAAAAAGATCTGCCTGACGACTAGTGACATCACCATATCCGCGTGTTTGGGATTGGATTTTCGATTAGCGACCTCTCGGACTCCCATAAGGGAGTCCTAAAGAGAAAAGACCACAATTGCGTCAGAGACTTTCGGGGCGTTAATGATTGGCTCGGTGAACCGGAAATTCGTAGGTTGTTCGTAGAGGTTCCTCCTCAGAGGGCGGAAGTATACAACCACTGGCTTCGGGAAGTTAGACGGCTCCCTTCCGCCTGAGGCCGGAAGTTCCTACGGGAGTTCCCCTCCCGCGGCTTCCCCGCTGCATCTCTATGGTTCCGGTCCATCGTCCTTTGGGGCCGGAAGCGGCGCCGTGGCGGACTTCCAAGCGGAGTGGAAGGACGCGGCGGTCCGAGTGGTGAGGGCCAGGTATGAAGGAGGACCTGTGGGGAGGGAGAGGCAAAGCCCATGGAGGGTGGCGGAGCCGAGCCGGGGGCTCCGGGCTCACTTGCCTCCCCGGACCTCGACGTGACAAAAGGCCTGGTTCTTTCCCAAACCTTGGTGAAGGGTGGACCTAAAGGTTGGAGAAGGAGGGAGGGAGGGCCCGGACCCGGGCAGGGGGCACGGGCGGGGGACACGCGCCGCCCCCAGCTCTTCGCCCTCCCGCCGGGGTCAACAGCTCCCAGTTACTCCTTGCTCATTAGTTTTCCGAATGCGCGACCCCTGCATCCCTGCCGGCCACGGGGCCCCCTGAAGAGCCTTCGTTTTCTCAGACCGGTTTCCAAGGCCTAATGCCTCAAACCGGGCCCAGACAACACCCTTCTCCCCTCCAATACGTCCAGGCTTGTTATCCTGCCTTGATACAGGATCTTCCCTTTGCTTTCATTATGCTCAGCTTCACTTTCTTATCTTGCCCAGCCAGCAAACATTTATTTATTGATTGATTGATTTTTAAGGGGTTTTTTTTGCAAGACAATGGGGTTAAGTGACTTGCCCAAGGCCACACAGCTAGGTCATTATGAAGTGTCTGAGGGCGGATTTGAACTCAGGTCCTCCTGACTCCAGGGCCACTGCCCCACCTAGCCGCCCCTTCAGTAAACATATATTAAGCAACTATTTGCTAGGCAGTGTGCTAAGGTGATAGGAGAGACAACATGCAAATAAATATTTAAAAACAAATATATACAGGATAAACAGGATCAGCTTTAAATGAGGGAAAGCACTAGAATTATAAAACTTAGGAAAAAATTCTTTTTTGCCTCAATTTTATATTTTATTTTTCCAGTTCTGTTATGCCACTTTTTCAATATTCATCCATAGATATATGCATAAGTTACATAATTTCCTTCCACTTTTCCTTCCCACCCCCTCTCTCCTCAACAGTGAACAGTCTGGTGAACATTGTACATATATGTTTGTGTTTAACATGTTTACAGATTAGTCATAGAAAAGAATTTTTGTAGAAGGCGGGATTTTTAGTTGAACTTAAAAAGGAAGCTAGGGAGGACCAGTCAAAATCCTGGTCATCTCTCATAGTTCAGAGCTAGTCCTTACATGAAGCCTTCTGGGACTACTTCTGCCTTCTACCTGTCTTATAGCACTTATTCAAATACTGAAATAGATTTTCGGCTTTATCAGTCAATTCTCATTTACCAAGGTATACTCTGTGCCTCCTGGCCCGTTGCTAAGTGCTGGGCATATAAAGAAACACAGTCCCTTAACCCAAGAAAGGAAAGGGGGGGGGGGGGAAGAAAGGGAGACTCTGCTTTCAAGGATTTCATGACTTCCTATAGTCTCTCCAAAAATGAGGGTGTCCACCCATTTTTATCCTTTGTGACTTTTTGTTCATATTCTCCCAGGATACACCCTACTTACATAGGAACACTGAGGACTTTCTCATTTGCCCCCTTTCATCTTCAGGATATCAGCTCTTGGGTTATCTAACTTGTTACTTCTTGCCACCTAACACATCTCTTCTTTCCCTCATAATTTCCTCATGTCCTTTTTTACATATTTTACCATTAAAAAAATTCTGTGTTTTATCTTTATTTTCGGGGATAGAACTGAGTTTTATTTAATCACATTGCTCCACAGTATACCTTGTTTGTTTGTTTTTTTAAAGGAAAATCCTCTGAGTTTTTGCTTGGCTTAACAAGATAAAACTCAGAATGAATTAGAAAGAATTTATTAAAAGTTGTCTAGGTAGCAAAGGCTAATTAATCCCTGGAGAGCAACAAGGGATTCAAGGTGAAGCCAGCTTGTACTGATAACAGAGATAAAGACAATTAGGATGGAACCATGTCAATAAAAAGAGTTGATTGTAGCACTTCCCTGATTGTTGGGTATATGAAGCTACTTGATGTTTAACTGGTGTTCTGGTACCTAATAAATAATATATAAAATAAAAGCTTCAGTCTGTGTGGCACCTTCTCCAATATGTCAACAAACAGGTCTGTGAAAAATGGGTCACTGAATCAGTATAACTTTCAACAATTCTTCCATTTGGTGCTAGCCATATAATTATATATATATATATATATGTAAAAAACTGAATAGTAAAGCAAAATATATATATGTTTTATATGTTTCCCCACCACCTTTGGTCTTATATCATTCCTTTATTCTCAATTGCATCATCCTAATCTGCTCCTTGTACAAAATTAATGACCATAAGCCCTCATGTCCTTTCAACTCAATAGAAAATAAGTGTACTATGACCATAAGAATAACAAATCATAATTCCATGTTTCCATCAATGTCACAAGATTGAATAAACCTAGATAATAGATAACAATCTCATATATTTCCCCAAGGAGTCAAATCTTGTCAAATTGTCCCTATAAAGTAAGGCCTAATGCAGATCAAGTCATTTAGAGGGCACACGGCCTACTGTCTTTTAGAGAGCAGATTTCTATGATAGCAGTAACCAAGAAAAATCAGTGAACAGAAGTATAACACAGAAGACCAAAGTAATATAATAATGATAACATCAGCAGTCCTAGTAACGTGGTAACGTACTCCCAATATTCGGTTAATCAGCACATTTCATCTCGAATCCCAGACATCCCATACATTTGTCTGGTCTCTGGAAACATCTTGGACATCCTGAAATAGGTCTCAATCCCAGGGCAGTTCTGGATAGTCTTCCCAGATTCCAAGTCACTTGCAGAGATTCCTAAGTGCTTTTTCCAAATCTATTAGTAACAAGACAATACAATTTAGCATAACCTCTTAGATTTGCTTTTTCCAATAATTTGGTCATGCTTCTACTCTTATTAGCAATAGAGGTATAAGAAGAACATATTAGGAACCCATGAAACACCTGAAATGTCAGAAAATTTCAGTTATTACATATCACTGTTTCTATCTTCTTTACAAATATTAATGAAATTTTGTATGTAAAATCCTGAACCCAATTTTTAGAATTTGTTTTTATAGCACGCTCAAGGCCTGCATATCCCATTAGAATAATTTACATTTGACACGTAATCATCTGATCTTGTTGCTTTTCTTAAAATTTCTTTTCATGGGGCAGCTAGGTGGCACAGTGGATAAAGCACCGGCCCTGGAGTCAGGAGTACCTGGGTTCAAATCTGGTCTCAGACACTTAATAATTACCTAGCTGTGTGGCCTTGGGCAAGCCACTTAACCCCCATTTGCCTTGCAAAAAGCAAAAAAAAATTTTTTTTTCAGTAATTTGCCTTAGGAAGGAAGAGATACTTTAAGGATGTAATTCTATACCAGGGCTACCAGCACTCATTTTAAGTAGATGCTTTTTTTTCTAGATTCAACAGGTACACAAATTAATTTGTTTAAAAGATACATAATAACTCATATAAATACTTGATGAGTTTTAACATTATGACATTAACCCCTAAAAACTTAATAAATTCATAATTTTCATAAGTAATAACCAAATGATTTTGCTGAAATTTCCTCTTTATATAGGCAAACCTGTAAGTTTTTAATTTCTTAACTTTTCAGTATTTTGGAATATTGTAACACATGGTCAGCAGGGCTGATAAAATAAAAGCTTTTAAACATTTTTGACATCTTTTAATAATTCATTTCATAAGCGAGCAACATCCAAATTAAAAGAGAAGCTGCTTTTCTAACAACATACTTGATATAATGCTTTATGAAATCTTAGAATATAAGAAAATTTTGAAACATCATAATAGACAATATTAATGATTTGAAACATGAAACAAAACCCATTCCCAAACTGGTCATCTCAGTATTTCCAAATTATCTATGTTGGAAAGTCATTCATCTTAACACTTTTTGGCATTTTATATTAATCATATCTAAAGCCCATTATAAAGTTATTCAGTGTGGAAATAATAATAGGAACAATAGTTAATCATTCATATAGTGCCTACCCTATACCAGGCACTATGTTAAGCACTTGATAATCCTGTGATCCTCACAACCCCTGGTAGGTGGATGCTATTATTTTATTTTTCCCTTTACAGATAGGGAACGGAGGCAAGCAGAAGTAAAGTCATACCATTAATAAATTTCTGAACCTGGAGTTTTTTGACTCAGGTTTTTCTGGTCTCTATATTTTCTAGCATATTTTTTCTTGCTTTAATGCTGAATAGCAAATGTTTATTCTTCACTTGTTCTGATTTACCACAATTATTCTAATAAAAGAACAGAGACTCAATCTGATTTATTTTCAGGACAGACTTCAACAAAATCAAATCTAGATTTGAATCTCAATTTACAGAAGGACCATTTATTTTTAGTATAAAAAGAGCACTTTGAGGTGGTTAGGTGACTCAGTGAATAGAACAGCGGCCCTGGAGTCTGGAGGACTTGAGTTCAAATATGATCCCAGACACTTAATAATTATGTAACTGTGTGATCTTGGGCAAGCCACTTAACTCCATTGCCTTGCAAAAACACTTAAAAAATAAAAAGAACCCTTTATTATTAGTAAATTCATTTTTATAGGCATATGGTGGTACTTTATTTATAACACCCAAATAGCCTGATTGATTCCTTTTGTGGTCATGATGTAGTTCCCACCCTCTCTTACCTGTTCCAGAGACTTTTCAGATAAAGAGGGGTCCTATTGTTCCCATCCCCCAGCTTTGGAGCCAGGGAATTTAAGCTGCATATCATAAAGAATAAAATTTCCCATGTCCTTACATGAATGAGATCCATTCCTCACTTCTCTTTCCAAATCTCCAGAACCTCTTTTGTTATTGTTGGTGGGATTTGGGCCCAAGTCTTCATGACACAAGATAAGAATATTCCCATTTTACCTATGTGGAAACCAGTTCAGATAGTTTAGAAAGGTCATAGAGCTAATAAAGTGATAGAGTTGGGATAAGAATTTAGGTTTCTTAACTCTAAATCTAGTTGTCTTAACATGTCATTCCATTACTATAGGATTTCAGAGGGAGGAGTAATGGCCTTAGACTGGATGGTTGGGGCCTCACAGTAGGTGATTTAAAAAAAACCACCTGAGCTGGGCTGTGAAGGCTTGATAGGGAGTAGTCATCTGTGGAGGCAGTCCCCTGGTAGTGGGGAGCAGAGTTAGGAATTTGATAATTGTCTTCAGAGAGCAATGAACACACCAGTTTGACCAGAATACAGGATTCTTCCCATTGATTTTTTTTTTAGGTTTTTGCAAGGCAAATGGGGGTTAAGTGGCTTGCCCAAGGCCACACAGCTAGGTAATTATTAAGTGTCTGAGACCAGATTTGAACCCAGGTACTCCTGACTCCAAAGCCAGTGCTTTATCCACTATGCCACCTAGCTGCCCCCCAGAATACAGGATTCTTTACGGAAATAGTAGGCATTATGTGGACTTCATTTTGTAGACAATAGGGAAATTGCTGTGGAGCACAGTCAATAGAGCACTGGATGTGGTGTCAGAAAGATCTGAAGTGAATAGTTTCTGTGGAAACTAGTTGTGTGATCCTGTGCAAGTTACTAAATATCTTTCAACTTTAATTCCTCTTCTATAAAATGGGGATAATAATGTATTTACCTTACAAGGTTGTGAGGAACAAGTGATATTTGTAAAGTTATTTGCAGACCTTGAAATTATATATATGTACATATAAAATGTTATTATCAGTAATAATAAGTAGGAGGTAAGGTAAGTGAATTTAGGTTAAATTTTGAGAATTTTGGTTCCTTCAAACTCATCTTCATGTGGTATGATTCTCTTACCATCCTGGTTGCTCATTTTGGGAGGTGTGAGGCTTATCAGTTGTATTCTTAAAATGGGACCTGAAGAGGTCAAAAACAAAGCACTGTTGATCTAAGAATAGGCAATCCAATGGTGCCTCATAAATGTATACCCTTACTGAGTTCATTTCTTTCTGTTGCTGTATGCTTCTTATAAGGTAATCTCTGTTAAAAAAAAAAAAGACAGCTTTATAGCATTAACTTTATTAAACCAAACAAAATACTTGTTCAGGGAGTCATTTTTCACTTAGCGGTTTTGAATAAGTTTTGAATAAGCTTAGTATTTTTTTTTTTGGTTTTGGGGGATTAAATGACTTGCCCAAGGTCATGCAGAAAGGTAATTATTAAGTGCCTGGGTTCAGATTTGAATTCAGGTCCTCCTGACTCCAGGGCCTGTACTCTATCTACTGCACCACCTAGTTGCCCCTTAGTATTTCCTTTTCATCTGGTCTCTGAAGTTACTGACCTTCAGTCTATGGACCCAGCTAGTGGGTATGATTCTCTCTGGGCTCCTCAAGACCCAACTTGAGAACTTTCCCAATAATTGGGTGTCAGGAGTAAGATAATTTGAACTCCTTTGGGGATCCTTGAGACTGGCAGCACAGGTGAATTTTCAGAGATGCCACTAAGGTAAGATTTCTTACCTTTCACTAGACTTTGCTATGCTGTCTCAATCCTGATCTCTGAAGATGCTAAAAATCATTTTTTTTCCTCTAAAAGTCATGCCTTCTTAAGACCTGAAAACTTTTAACAAAAACGGTGAATATAGAGTTTTCTCTTTGAACTTGACTATTTAATTGTTTGAGATTTAGTGCTGTTAGCATTAGTGAGAAAGAAAGCCTAGATACCTGGGAAGATTCTGAGGAAAGAATATTTCAAGGGAAAGTCTCCAGACTACTATGTATAGATAGCTTCTTTTATGTGGATAGACTCAACTAGGAGTATAGTCAATGGAGTAAAACTACCCTTGGGATTCCATTGACACAAATGGTTTAAAAAAAAATTTCTAGCCAGAATTGATAGCTTCATGCAAAGTCATCTCTAAAATATTTAATCTTTCTCCACTCATGTGGAATGGGGATGCTATGGATGATTCCAGTTGGCAGTGGCCAAAAATGTATGTTCGTTTGACTTAGATAAAATGACATGGCTTTTTAAAAAAAAATAATTTATATAAGGCAATGGGGCTAAGTGACTTGCCCAAGGACACACAGCTAGGCAGTTAAGTCTGAGGCTGGATTTGAACTCAGGGATTATTGGGGGTTTTTAGAAGAATCAGATACATCTCATTTATTAAAACTGAAATTTTATTTTATTTTTCCAATTACATGCAGTGATAGTTTTTCAACATTTATCCATTTGCAGATTTATGAGTTCCATATTTTTCTTCTACCTGCCCTTCCTTCCCCATGGCAGTGAACAGTCTGGTAAAAGTTAAACATGTACGGTATTGTTTAACATATTTCCATATTTGTCATTTGTGAAAGAGGAATTAGAATTAAGGGGAAAGAAAAAAATGAGAAAGTAAAAGCATAAAAAGTAGTTTTAAAAAAGTGAACATAAAAAAAAGTGAACATTGTGGCATTCAGACTCCATGGTTTTTTCTCTGGATGTGGATAGCATTGTCCATAGCAATCAGATGCATTTCACTTATTCATTATTTATTTATTTGTTTGTTTATTTATTTTTGCAAGGCAAATGGGGTTAAGTGGCTTGCCCAAGGCCACACAGCTAGGTAATTATTAAGTGTCTGAGACCAGATTTGAACCCAGGTACTCCTGACTCCAAGGCCAGTGCTTTATCCACTGGGCCACCTAGCCACCCCCAATCAGATACATTTTAAAAGAAGAAAGTATTTGCTAGCTCATTGTAGCAAAGACTGCTTGAATTCCAGATCCTTACTTTCCTCTGCCTCTCTCATACCTTTTGACCAGCTATAACCCTCTTTATTTTCTCCTTCATAGTCCCCTTAAGACCTCTCTTGGGTCTTTGAATCTCTGTTTCCTTTGCTCCTATGGCCCCTTCATTTCTCTCCATTCTACCTCCTAGCCTTCAAATTCTCTTCAATTTTCCCTCCCTCACCATGTCAGGAAGTAACAGAGCTAACTAACCCTCCCACGGGACCCAGGCTTCTGTCTTCTAGATTACTATTGATAGTCTGCAGACTAATCTGAGACTTGGTCTAAAAGATAAGGGAATCATAATCATAGACATGAAACTTAATGTTCAAAGATTATCTCTGTATCTCAGCCAAAGTTTGGAAGAGGAAACAAGGTAGGGTTGATTTTTTTTCCTCTACTTTTTCCAAAAAAAGTTGAAGTGATCAGTAAATTCAAGCTATGAAAGTCTCTATGCACGTGTTTCTGAAACACCCCTTCTTGGATAGGAACTGTTCCCTGCATTGTCAATGATACTACTTGTTTAGAAATCCTGGTGCCACCCTTTCTGAAGATCCAAAGAAGTTCAGAGAAGAGCTTAGTCAATGATTAACAATTCATAATCCTTCTCAAAGGGATTTAGACTGACTCTTGCAAGTTGTCCTGCCATCACATGAATATTGTTTTATGATCAGTTAGTTCTTCTGCTCTCTGCCCCCTATGTGGAGAGATTTGGCCCAGACATAGGCTTGCTAACAATGAATTAGCAGAACCAGACCGCCTAAATGCTGATGGACAGGGATTACTGACTGGAAGTTTACTGGTTCCAGGTACAATTATATAAACATTTGGAAGGGAAAACAACTGAAAACATTGGTGGAAAAATTTTTGGAAATTTAAAAATATTCCTCTTAACTAAACCTAGAGACTGAAGAGAATAGGTCCCTTATACTCTGTACCCTAGTAGGAAATCTGCTCCTAGACATCAAAACTGCCATGCCTGGCACAAAGAAAACACTTCCTAAATGCTTTATCTATAATCTATTGAAAACTTTTGTAGAAGGGTCAAATAATAGATTATCCACTCACTTCTATAAGAATGAATTGGCTAAGAAAAAGAAGAAACTTAAAAGTATTTTTTGTTTTTTGATTTTTGCAAGAGTGGGGTTAAGTGACTTGCCCAAGGTCATACAACTAAGTAATTATTGTGTCTGAGGTCAGATTTGAACTTAGGTCTGACTTCAGGGCTGGTGCTCTATCCACTGTGCCACCTAGCTTTCCCAAAGTCCTTTCTTAGCCCTACAAATTGGAGATCCATAAAATAAGTGAGCCACTCTTGTGAAAAGCCAGGTCTTTAAAAGAAACAAGTGCCTACAGGATAAGCAGTGCTTTAGAGATTAAGCCTACCCGGGAATAAACCAACCCCTTAAGCCAGTGACTTGCTGGACAATTTCCTTCCATGATGATGCCAGATGACTGTTATACAGATTCCACAGTCTGATATACAGTTTACTATTGGGGACTGGAAACTGAATTTTCCTATTCATAACTGGGATTGCTTGGACAATCCACTGTCAAGCTGATAAAAGTTGACTTGCTCTCCTTGAATGAGGTTTTGCACATCATTGAGGTCTATGGAACTTACTATCTTGAAAAGATATACTCTTTTCTGTTGGCTTCCTCTGTAATGAATATGCCTTTCTACTACTCCTCTGTACAGTTGTAAATTAGTGGGAAAGGACTTTTTAATGTAAATTTCATGCCAAAATATACAGCTTTCCATAAGGAATTTAGATTTACTTTCCCCAGGAAGTCATTTCTTAATTGATTCAAATTCTGTCCACTGAGGGCCTAGCATGGTAATAGAGCAGTATGCCTCAATTCAGTAAGGAACTTGACCCTCTGAGCATAGCTGAGATTCCTTCCCTTCTTCCTTGTAGTCATCCACTCTGAATGAAGTTGGTGCCTCCATTTCAGATTTGGTACAAAGCCAACTACTCCTTTTGGTCTCTCAGTATTTCCTTTCTCAAGATGTCAAAAAAAGGAATCGCTCCTCTCATTGAATTTCTTCTTTAAAAAAGCATTTTCCCTTGCAGTATTGCTAATTCTTTTGGTCAAGTAAGAAGACAAAATTGACTGAGATGAGAAATTGTAGAACCACCTTGATTTATCAATTCCCTTGTAATTTCTCACCACTTTGTTGTTTTTAACCCAGGTACCATATTTGTGTTATTACCCTCTTCTGCTATGGGGTTTACTGTTATTCATTTTCCTTTGTCTTTTTCTCCATTCTGTTCTACCAAGACTCCCAATTCCTTTCTGTCAAGGGACATCAGCTTGCCTGCATTTGAATTTCACAGGAAATCTCCTTACCTGTTTTCCCAAATATTTTTAATAAATTTATTTATTTTTCAATTATTTGTAAAGATAATTTTCAACATTCATTTTTGTGAAGGTTTCTTACTCCCAGCCTTGCCTCCCCCAGATTAGAAAGCAGTCTGATATAAGTTATACATGTACAATCATGTTAAAAATATTTCCCATTTAGTCATGCTGTAAAAGAAGAATCAGAAGAACAAAAGGGTGTTTTTCCCAAATATTAAAGGAAGACTTTCCTTTTAGATCTACCCTTGTTTCATATGTTGATAACATTTCTTTACAATCATACTATCTTCACTTGTCTCATAATTGTTTGTTCATCTCATCTGCACAACAAGACCATCAAAAAAAAAATCCAAGTTCCAGTATGTCCAATGTCATGAGATTTCCCACCATTCCTACCATTTGGACCCACTTAAACACACTTTCCTTTCTATTCCCATGCCACCAACTAAATGACAAATTGAGACATTCTTAGGGACTCCTGCTTATTGTAGGCAGTGTAGCTAGTAATTTGTAGACTTGATAAAAACCTTTCTACTCCTTGTTCCTGATCTCATACTATGGGACAGAGAACATTATTTTTCCTCCAGCCACTTTGTAAGCCTCATCTCCAGATTTAGGTCTCTCAGACTTTTACAAATCTGTTAATACTTTTTCTTTTGTCACGAGAACTTGGAAATTGTGACAACTGTTTCATGCTAACCTCTAGTCTAGAACATGAGAAACAGACCATTGCCTTTTTCTTTCCACACAGATCCTATACTTAAGAATGGTGGCAATGACTACCCTTTTGGTAGACAAATAGACCTCTCTAACACCACCCCCCCCCTTATGTTCCCCATGTCATTTGTCCTATCTTTTGATCTGAAGACAATTTATGAAAAACTATTTACCTTTTAAAAATTTATTTTTCCAATTATATGTAAAGGTAATTATTTTAAAGATAAAATTTATTTTTCCATTTATATGTAAATATACATTTTTGTGACATTTTTCCTCCCCCCCCATCTAGCATAGTGGGTAATCTGATTTAGGTTATACATGTACAGTTATTTTATATTTATTTCCATATTAGTCATGCTATGAAAGAAGAATCAGAACAAAAGGGAAAACTGCAAGAAGGAAAAAAGCAAAAACAATTTTTTAAAGGTGAAGATAGTACACTTTGATCTGCATTCAGATTCCATAGTTCTTTCTTTGGATGTGGATGGCATTTTCCATCACATTAGACAATTAGAATTGACTTTGATCACTGTATTTCTGAGAAGAACTAAGTCATCAAAGGTTGATCTTCGAACAGTGTTGCTCTTAAGGTGTAGAACGTTCTCCTGGTTCTGCTTACTTCACTCAGCATTAGTTCGTGTAAGTCTTTCCACGTGGGAAACACTTCTTAACTATCTAACCTTTCCATCAAATCATCTAGCAATCCTGCTACCCTTTCCCCCAAAGGAGGGACCTTCACTTCATAATCCAGGATTACCTCCAAATTTTTCATTTATCTATGAAACCATGCATAGGATTATCTTATATTTTTCTGCCCAAAGCTGACATTGTTCTTTTCTGTAATGGATCATTTAAGTAAACCCCAGGCTCTGGTAGTATCCACTGTTCATCCACCATTAGTAGAGCTATGAACTAGTTTGGAGAACAATTTGAAACTGGGCTCAAAAAGCTATTAAATTGTATATCCTATGACCTAGTGATACTGCTCTAGGTCCATATCCCAAAGAGATTAAAGAGGAAAAGGGCCCATATGTACAAATACATACCAGCAGCATACCTAGAATCATTGTGAATCTTCAGGGAAATTCCTGGGACAAAATGGAAAACACTGTACTTCCATTATCTCCTGTGTAAGATCCTATTATCTTTCTTTCTTTTTTTAAGGCAATGGGGTTAAGTGACTTGCCCAAGGACATATAGCTAGGTAATTAAGTGTCTGAGCTAGGATTTGAACTCAGGTCCTCCTGATTCCCAAACCTGTGTTCTGTACACCTCACCACCTGGCTTCCTATTAGCTTTCTTGAGGACCACATCTGGAAGGAAAAAGGTAGGAGCATGATAAGAGTTTTTAATGAGATGGATAAAAGGGAACCAATGGAAAGGGTTTCATTGAAAATCAACTGGAGCATAGCGCATGTTCATGGGGCACCTGGTGCTAAATCATTCGTAGATGATCTGCTCCTGGATCAGGGTTTGGTGCATAGTGGAACAGCTCCCTCACATGAATCAATTGAAAGTCAGCCCTTCTCACAAGCTTTTTTTTTTTTTTAAGTTTTTGCAAGGCAATGGGGTTAAGTGACTTGCCTATGGTCACACAGCTAGGTAATTATTAAGTGTCTGAGACCAGGTTTGAACTCAGGTCTTCCTGACTCCAGGGCTGGTGCTCTATCCACTGGGCCACATAGCTGCCCCTGACACAAGCTTTTGAAAAAAAGAAAAGAAAAATCAGAAAGTGATAATTGATGAGAAGAGTGTGGAAAAGAGAATCAAGACTAGTAATTATTTAATCTCATGTTAGTCTTCACTTGATCTTAGCCAAAAGGCCGAGAAGCGATAATCTCACATTAGTCTTCTCTTTTTCAGGTTGAATAATCTATTAGCATATAGAACTCATCAAGAGAGTGTTCTTTGTGTCTCCTTCTAGGCCCCCTAACACAGTAAGTTCTTTAAAATAAATTTTTATTGCATTACCTACTCACCTCTACCCCCCCAACTGTCCAGAGAGATGTCCCTTATAAATATTTTTAAATAAGAGGAAAAATCTTTTCAGCAGAACTAAACTAAGATGTTAAAAAGAATCTGATACCTCTAATTCCATATCCAGTAGTCCTCCACCTCTATAAAAGTACCCTGAAGGGCACTGTCATAAATCTTTGGCACCAAGCTTGGTCATTATAATTTCACAGTAACCATTTATATTGTTGCAATCCTTTGTATGTGGTTTTCCTAGTTTTACTTATTTCACTTTTCATTGCTATATGTAAGTCTTCCTATGAATCTTTGTATTAATCATCTATCATTTCTTATGGCACAGTGATACTCTGTTACAGTCATGTACCAGAACTTCGTTAGAACATAGTTCAACTATAACTATTTTTATTATCAGTATCCCTAGGGTATTATGTGACTAAAAGTGAAATCTCTAGGTCAGAAGACATGGACATGTTAGTCACTCTTAATTCCAAATTGCTTTCTAGAATTGTAGAATAAGTTCACAGCTTTACCAGAAGTCATTAGTTTATCTTTCCAATCTCCCCTGTCCCCCAACATTGACTGTTCTCATTTTTGTCATATTTTGGCAATTTGATGTGTGTGAGTGAACCTCAAGGTTCTTTTGATTTGCATTTTTAAAAATATATTTTTATTGATCTTTTGCTTTTAAATCTTCTAGATTTCCCCTTTTGCTCCTTCAATAACACTTCCTCAGAATATCCCTTTTAACAAAGAATTTTTTAAAAATAAGTTATTAGTGGGTAGCTAGGTGGTGCAGTGGATAAAGCACAGGCACTGGAGTCAGGAGTACCTGGGTTCAAATTCGGCCTCAGACACTTAATAATTACCTAACTGTGTGGCCTTGGGCAAGCCACTTAACCCCATTTGCTTTGCCAAAATCTAAAAAAAAATAAAATAAGTTATTAGTGTCTATATATATTTTTAATTTCCCTCAGTATCCATTATGCTCTCAGAGGACTATCGCATATGAAGAACAATATTTTTAAACAGAAGAAAGGGCAAAAATCAGCAGACAATACATAGGAAACAATCTAAAAATATGTGTATTATACCACATTTTGGAGGGTGGGAGTATCTTCTCATATCTCTTTAGAGTCATACTGCTTCTTTATTATTTTGCAAATTAACTTGATTTTTTTTAATATAGTTATTTCCACTATATATTATTTATAGTGGACTACACAATAATCATTGTGTATGATTTTTCTTGGCTTTGCATAAAAAAGAATTTAAAAAATGAAAGAGAAAGGTAAAAAAAAAATCAGCAAAACTGATCAGTACATTCCCTCCCCGAAATCTGACATTGTATTCAATTCTCTACTTCTGTGGACTTCCTTATCTTTGCAAAGAAGTGAAGGGAAATGTTGAGACCCAGCTTGTTCTTTGCAGTTTTTTTTTTTTTTGTTTGTTTATTTTAGGTTTTTGCAAGGCAAATGGAGTTAAGTGGCTTGCATGGCCACACAGCTAGGTAATTATTAAGTGTCTGAGACCAGATTTGAACCCAGGTACTCCTGACTCCAGGGCCAGTGCTTTATCCACTGCGCCACCTAGCCACCCCTGTTCTTTGCAGTTTTGCAGCATTCGTTTTTGATTGTTTTTTTTTCCCCCACTTAACCTGAATTAATGTATTACTTTTACTTGACTTTACTTACTTATAACTGTTCATTTAAGTCTCTGTTTCTCTATTTATCTTTGCTTCTTATAACAGTAATTCTCCAGTACATTCATGTAACACATGTACCACAAATTTTCTACCCATTTCCTAATTAATAGACATCTATTTTGTTTCCATTTTTTTGCTCCCACAAAAAGTGCTGTTATAAAACCTTTTGTCAGTGACCTCCTTGGAGTATAAGCCTAACGATGTAAATTTTAACTTCTTCACATGCAGAATTTCAAATTGATTTCCAGAAAGACTGGACCAGTCATAGTTCCAACAGTGTATTATTAGTGTGCTTATTTTTCCAAAATTTCTCCAACATTGACTATTCCCATCCATTGTCATCATTGTCAATTTGCTGAGTGTGAGGGGTTATTTATATATATTTTTTGTATTAATAATCTAGAGTTTTTTTATATTAATAGTTGGCAGTTCTTTTGAAAACTGTATATTCATGTCTTTTGACCACTTAGATTTATGAGGAAATAACTTGACAAGTCTTTCTTTTTTGGATATCAGGATCTTATCAGAGAAATTTGAAACAAAGGTGTTTTTTCCCCTATTCAGTACTACCCTTCTTATCCTAATTGCATTAATTTTGTCCATGTCAAAGCCAGTAGTTTCATGTCATCAAAATTAAAGAATCACTTCTGTTTCTCATTTGGTTATAAATTCAACTCAGATATTTTCTCTTTTTTTTTTAATATCTCAACATTTTATTTGTTTTCCCATTATATGCAATAGTAATGTGTACCCATAATTTTTTGCAAGGCTCTGAATTCTATAATTTCTCTCCCCTCCTCCTTTCCCTCCCCGCCACAGAAGGCTGTCTGACAGTCTTTACATTATTTCCATGCCATACATTGATGTAAGTTGAATGTTATAAAGCATAAGAATAAACATACCCCCCCCCCCAAGAAGATGAGCAGCCTCAAGAATAGAGAGAGAAAAAACATTGTACTTCAGTTTTTGTTCAGATTTCAATGGCTCTGTCTCTGGGGTGAGTTGCTTTCTTTATCATAAGTCCACCAGAGAAGTTGCTTCAATATTTTTCCCACAGTTGCTATTACTAGCTGTACCTCCACTCTATGCCTCCCCACTCTCATTTATTCTATTCTTTTTCATCTTAACCCTGTCCAAAAGTGTGTTGAATCTGAGTACCCTCTCCCTCAATCTTCCCTCTCTTCTATCACCTATCCCCTCATTCCCCCTCATCCCATCCCTTTCCTCCCATCCTTCTCCAGGGCAAGATAGATTTCCTCACCCTATTAAGTGTGTATGTCATTTCCTCCCTGAGACATTTCTGATGAAAATGAAGGCTCACTCATTCCCCCTTGCCTTCCCCCCCCAAATTGAAAAAGCTTTTGCTTGACTCATTTGAAATCTCTCAGCTTCTTCTTCATCTCCTTTTCCTTCCTCCCAGTACTTTCCCCCATCACCACTGACTCCATCCCTTTACCACATCATAACCATTATATTTTGCTCCTTCCTATGTCCTATCTATATATGTGCCTTCTATTTTTTTAGGGTTTTGGGGTTTTTTTTGCAAGGCAATGGGGTTAAGTGGCTTGCCCAAGGCCACACAGCTAGGTAATTAAGTGTCTGAGGCTTGACTTGAACTCAGGTACTCCTGACTCCAGGGCCGGTGCTCTATCCACTGCGCCACCTAGCCACCCCTATATACTCCTTCTTACAGCTCTTATAAATGAGAAAGTTCATATGAGTTATCAATATCTTCTTCCCATGCAGGAGTACAAACAGTTCAACATCATCAAGTTCTTCATAGTTTCTCTCTTCCACTTCCTCTATGGTTCACCAGAGTCCTGTATTTGGAGAGCAAACTTTCTGTTCAGCTCTGGTCATCTCAAAAGGAAAGTTTGAAAGTCCCCTGTTTCATTGAAAATCCATCTTTTCCCCTGAAAGAGGATGTTCAGTTTTGCTGGGTAGTTGATTCTTGATTGTAAACCAAGATCTTTTGCCTCCTGGAATATCATATTCCAATCCCTACAAGCCCTTAATGTAGATGCTGCCAGATCCTGTGTAATCCTGACTATGGAGTAGTTGAATTGTTTGTTTCTGGTAGCTTTTAGAATTTTCTCTTTGATTTGGGAGTTTTGGAATTTGGCTATAATATTCCTGGAAGTTTTTCTTTTGGGATCTCTTTCAGGGGGTGACTGGTGAATTTACTCGATTTCTATTTTTACTCTCTGCTTCTAGGATCTCAGGGCAATTTTGCTGTATTATTTCTTGAAAAATGAAGTCTAGGCTCTTCTCCTGGTCAGGGCTTTTCAGATATAGCCCAATAATTTTGAAATTATTTCTTCTGGATCTGTTTTCGAGTTCGGTTGTTTTTCCAATGAGATATTTCACATTTTCTTCTAATTTGTGGCTTTTTTTGGAAGAATTTTATTTCTTCCTGCTTTCTTGCAAAGTCATCAGCTTCCTTTAGTTCTGTTTTGCATTTGAAGGAGTTATTTTTTTCAGAGAGCTTTCTTCTTTCCTTTTCCAGCTGACCAATTCTGCTTTTTAAGGCATTCTTCTCCTCATTTGCCTTTTGTTTTGCTTTTTCCATTAGGCCTAAACTGTTTTTTAACATATTATTTTCTTCAATATTTTTTGGGGGTTGCCTGGGGGCACATGTCAATAGTCAGGACTTGAACTTAGAACCAGAACTTCTACATTGTTTTCTAGTCATTGTGCCCTGCTGTCTGTCATATAGAGTCTTCAGGAGTAGGGACTACATGATTTTTTTGTCTTTGTGCCCCCAGTTTCTAGCACAGTGCCGACTTCTGGTAGCTGTTTAATAAATGCCTGAGAAAAGATTGAGGATGATTCAGTTCATGAACCTGAGTGAGAGACTAAAAGAATGTAGGTATCCTCATGAGAAATAGGCAAGTCTGGAGGAAGGAGAGATAATGAGAAGAGTGTTGGACATATTGAGGTTTGGTGGCAGCTCCAGCAGGCAGATGACAACATATGTCCCAAGTGTAAGACAAAGATTAGGATTGCAGATAGAGTTTTAAAAGCCATCTGAAATAGAGCTAATTCTTGAAGCCATTGAAACCTCCTTTCCAGGATAGCAGAGAATAGAGGTCTAGGTCTTGTACTTGTGTTCCAGAGGTTCAAATTAGAATATCCTTATTTCCTTATTTTTAAATTTTTTTCCAATTACATATATAGTTTCCAACATTTCACTTTTTGTAAGATTTTTGAGTTCCACATTTTTTTCCCTTCCCTTCTCTTTCCTTTCCCCAATGACAGCAAGTAATCTCATATGGGTTATACATGCACAATCATGTTAAAAACATTTTCATATCAGTCATGTTGAAAGAAGAATTAGAACAACAGGTGGGAATCAGAAGGGGAAAAAAATAAAGCACATTTTAAAGAGTGAAAAATAGTATACTTTGGTTTGCAATCAGACTCCATAATTCTTTCTTTGGATGTGGAAGGCATTTTCTATAGCACGTCTTTTAGGATTGTTCTTGATCATTGAACTGCTGAGAGGAGCTAAAAGTCCATCATAGTTGATTGTCACACAATGTTGCTGTTACTGTGTACAGTGTTCTCCTGGTTCTTCAATCATGTCAGTCTTTCCAGGTTTTTCTGAAATACACCTCTTCATCATTTCTTATAGAACAGTAGTGGAATATCTTTTCTTAAAGAAACAGCATTTCAAAGGGTAGATAAATATAGGTCAAAAATTACAGTTCATATTATGAAGCATTTGTTGATCATGTTCTAGGAGTATTTGGGACCCTCTTAACGTGACACCATAGTGAGTGTTAATTTTTTTATACCTATACCTATCTTCTACTTGCCATTTGATCTGTCATGAGTTCAGGGCATGCAGATTTGATTATTAACCTTAGTCAAACAAAATTAAGAAAGCTGATCTCCTAAAAATTAAAAAAAAAAATTAGATCATGCACCCCAAACCAAGGGAAACAATTTTGGCATTCTGTCATTGGCTTTGTCCATATTCATTAACATAACTGATAATTGATTGTCAGTCTGGTCTAATTCAGCTCTTTATTTTTTTTTTTGTTTGCTTCTTTGTACTGGGAATTCCCACTTTCTCATACTCACCTAAACCTTTTTATATAGGAAATATATTGTTTATTGCTGGGATGAGTCTTACTAGAAAGGTGAGCACTTGGGGGAGAATATGTATCAAATTCAAGAATTTGGATCTGAATCCAATTTCTTTGCAGGGGACAAAATGCCATCAGCTAAACAGCTAGCTGACTTTGGTTACAAGGCCTTCTCTGCCTCTATGATGCTGCTCACTGTGTATGGTGGCTTCCTGTGTAGTGCCCGGGCCTATCGCTACTTTCAGCGTCGTAGTTGTCTGCGCCAGGCAGCTGAAGAACAGAAGGCTCGGAACATTCTGCAGGACTGAAGAGATGATCCTGTCCCAAGGTTCCAGAGACCATAGGTCTGGAAGAACTGGGGTCTCTCCACAGCTTCCACCCTGGGAATGTCTCTACAAGCTCCCTGGACTGAGCTTTGAGTGACAATGGATCATAGCAGCGGAGTGACAATGAAGGATATATAAAGACATTCACTATGTTTACCATTTCAGGCTTGTGGTATTTGTTTATTTGAATTGGGGATTATTCTATTTGATAAGAAATAACAGGGATAAAAACCTTAGCATCCCAATGTCCTAGGCAGAGACTGTATCCTAATCTCCCTTAAATTTGATTATCTGTAAAATAACATGGGCAGCTTGCTGCAGGGACTGTCAATGATAGGCTGACTCCTTCCTTCCAAGTCTCCCCACATTCCCACTTTTCTTCTCCTTCTAAGAATAAAGGAATAGAATTCCTATTTGATTACTGTCTAAATAAAATTGTTCAGAGTACAAAAAATAGTAATATGGGCAACTAAAAAGAAATTTGGTAGGGTTTATTTTTCATAAACTGCTAAAGCAGTGATTACAAGAATCATTTGTTCATAACTGACCAAAGCATTAATATATATACATAATAGATGCTATCCATCCTCTGCTTCAACTTCAGTACCTGAGAACTTGCTAAGTAGTCTAGGCCACATCATCCAACTTAAGTGTAAGGAAATTATTATCTGCAAACAAAATCCACAGTTCTGTAACTTCTGTATAGTTTTGCTTATCAGACAGTTGATTATGCTTCCTTCCTGTCTAAGATATCTTTTGCCTCAACTTCATTCTTTTAATTGATCCTTATAGTTTCCAAACCCCTTAATTGGTACTCCTTGTAGGTACTGTTAATTGGAACAGATCTGAACACAATTACTCTCTAGCTTGATTGACATACTGAGCTTTGTTTTTTCCAAATAGCCATACTCAGAAGCAAACTTGTTAAGATTCAGTTTGAAGCTTAAGATATATTCCTCAAGGATATGTGATAGATAAGGTTCCTTGAGATTCAGATTAAAATTCTTTCTCAAAGTAGGAAACATAGCACTTGGAAGTTAAATTGCTTGCTTTCATCAGAATCCAAAGATTATTATCCAGGCCTTTGGATAGCTTGACTTTGGCTCCTGTTCTTTGGAGGTAAATAAGTAGATGTGATACCACAGGAGTTGGATCCTTTGAGGCCAAATAATCAGTTGAGAAAAGGTCATAAAAACTGTTATGGAGCCCAACCCATAGAATGATGAAATGGAAAAGAGTGATGACTCTGGACTTAGAGGACCTGATTTTAAATCACAACTCAGGCATTGCTGTTAATTGTTTTCAAAAATGGTTGGGACCTTTTGGGGACTGTTTTGTGAATAAGATTTGAAAGTTGTCAGCCTCATTGTCTCTTCCAGAATCATCCAAGTCCAGTGGCAAGACAAAAGTCAAGGCTCCAGGATGCAGTGGAAGCTCTCCACTGTGCTTGCTTCACACTTAACCTCCATGGCCAGTGGAACAAATTGTTATGTGCTCATTCCACCAGAGGAAGGCTTTATATGCTTGGGGTAGACAGCCTGTAACTCACCAAATGTCAGTTTACTCTTAATGTGGATCAGCCCATCTGCCAAGACCAATTCCCTGGAATGTGACCAGTCTAGGTGCTAGAATTTCTTGGAGCCACAGGGGAGAGTTCTGAATACCTAAGGCAGATGAGCAGCCCTGTAAAGGGCTCAGCAAGCCCTTGCACCAGAGGTGCTGGCCCTCCCTCCTACTTTGTGTGAGAGATACAACCTCTAAACTTTCCACATTTGTAAAACAAGACTAAATGACATGAGGCCCTTTCTGACTCTAAATTTGTGATCCTATGACCTCCCAAAGAATTATTTCAATTTGACATAGATCTAATTATTAGGAAGTTTTTCCTTACATCGGGCCTAACTTTACTTCTCTTCAACTCTACCACCTGTTATACAGAACAAAACAAGTTGAATCCCTCTTTTATACGAAGGCAATAAGTCTCATGTCTCCTCCTCCTAGTTTTCTCCAGCTCCTCCAGTCAGGCAGTCCTCATATAACATGAACTCAAGGTTGCTTACCTTTACCCTGGGAGATAATTTCTTACTGACCAAGAAGGAAAAAGATAAAAGATGGCTTGATGGTCACTTGGCTATTCTCATATAACTTCCCTCCTTTGCATCAGTTCCCAGATAGTATGCTTATATCTGCCTCTAGTTACTCATTTTCAAGTCAATTAAATATTTACTGCCTACTGTATGCATAATTTCCTGCCTTAGGAAATTTTTTGTGTATTAACTGTGCCCTTCAGGAAACCTGTCTTTACAGATTGATCAGAAGGGAACTGAGAGATAGCATTATTCTTGGCTGGAGAAAAACAGGTACTAGGTCATTTGTGTGATGCAGAATCTACAGGGAAACTTATTGATTATGGTTTGTTCTCAGAAGCAAAAAATTGCTGTTTGGAATGCTTGACTTGAACCCATTTTATTGTAGAACTGTTTTCTTTTCATCATTTGAATTTTTAATATAAAAATATTAATACAACAGGGACAGACCCATTCCTCTCTCCCCATTGGTGTTTTTGTGGGGTTTTTTAGGTTTTTGCAAGGCAAACGGGGTTAAGTGGCTTGCCCAAGGCCACACAGCTAGGTGATTATTAAGTGTCTGAGACCGGATTTGAACCCAGGTATTCCTGACTCCGGGGCTGGTGCTTTATCCACTGCGCCACCTAGCCGCCCCCTCCCCGTTGGTTTTTGAGGCCTTCCTGATACAGACATCAGGAGGAGGTGGAAAAAATCTGGAATGTTTCAGATTAAAATTTCCTCAAAAGAACCAAACAGTAAAACCTAGATGCTGAGATAACTCATTAGAGACAAATTGTAGCCATGTAGCCAGTCACTGGTTTTCAGTGGTTACTGAGTTGCAAAACAGTCACACTGGGAATTAGACTGTTCACATGAGACTATAGAAGTCTCTCCAAATAGAATTCAATCCTTATCCATTTTCCCACTACCACGATATTGGAATATTGCACATATATGTATGTGTGTATATATCTATATATACATATATATGTATGTATGCTTCATCAGTCCTGTGTGAGTTAGGACTTGTTACCACAATGGGATTTCGTGATTTTCTACAAGACCTAAAATCAGTTGAAACTACCTTTTCTAACTTTTGAAGACATTGATCATATATTTCACCTGGATAAACTATTCTGGAAATTGGCAGGTTCAAGAAGCAGATTTCAATATTGAAGCTTAGCTGTTTAAAAATACATTCTCCTAGGGGCGGCTAGGTGGCGCAGTGGATAAAGCACCAGCCCCGGAGTCAGGAGTACTTGGGTTCAAATCCGGTCTCAGACACTTAATAATCACCTAGCTGTGTGGCCTTGGGCAAGCCACTTAACGCCATTTGCCTTGCAAAAGCCTAAAAAAAAAATACATTCTCCCATATCTGAGGTTTCAGGTCCTTTTTTGTTCACTTTGACAAAGTAACTTCTGTAGAAACAAAGGGAAATAGCTACATTAGTCATTCTAATTTTAAATCTGCATCAGTATCAAGGAGAATTACCTGGTAAGATGAACACTAACTCACAAGTCCAAGTTACCATTCATCAATGTGGGTATTCTTTTGACTGAGGCAGGTCATATCCACTCTTAAAGATTAGTAGACAGCTGTGATCAAAAAAAAAAATACTCTGCAGCAAACCTGAGGGTATGGGGCAGCTAGGTGGTGTAGTGAATAGAGCACCAGCCCTGGAGTCAGGGACCTGAGTTCAAGTCCAGCCTCAGACACTTAAATTACCTAGCTGTGTGATCTTGGGCAAATCACTTAACCGCACTGCCTTACTAAAAAACCCCAAAAACTTAAAAGAAAAAAACCTGATGGTATTTCTCTGAATTTAGCCTTAAAAAAACAGGCCTCTGATGTCTCATTGTATAGCAAAAAGGTGGGATCCTAGGTCAATCTGCAAGCCTTGATTGATAGGTCCTTTCAAGCTGGAAAAGGACTGCCAAGAGTCCAAGAACTTATTTTGTCTAGTAATTTTTCCAAATTCTTATCAATTGGCATAATAACTAACTCTGAAATAAATGATAGGACAGCATTCTTGGGAAAGCTTCAAGATCTGGATCAGTGATTGGAGTCGTTTCTCTCATTGGGCCTCCCTCATAGTTTTTGAGATGGGGAGACCTTACAAATGATCTTTCACTTCACAGATAAGGAAATTACAACTCCAATTCAGTGTGGTATAGAACACTGGTTCTGGAGTCAGGAAACTTGGTTTTAGTTCAAGCTGTGCTTCTTTAAACAAGCCACTTTCATTGCCCTGGCCCTCAGTTTCTCTAAAGTGACTTAGTTTTAGGCTAAGTGACCATTAAAATCCCCTTTGGCAGTGACCTGCACTCTCTACCATAAATATAGTATGTGTGAACATAAGAGGAGATCATCTAGTCAGAATTAACCTGTTTCATTCTTAAAAATGTTATTTGATATCTTATTTTTATAAGTTATGGGGGAATTTACATATCTTTTAAGATATTTTGTAAAGAGCTAGACCTCTTAACTTCAGATCTGATTATGGATCCAGTGAAGTAGGTAGGAAGAGTCACTTTTAGGACAGTAGAGGAGGGCTGAAGCACTTTTAATCACAGAAAAGAGTAAACAATGGTATAAAATGGTAACACCTCCCCCAGTTGCTGCTGCCCTCCCCCAACATCAGCCCACCCCAAGTACCATTGAGTAATGAGCAGGATATCAACAACTGCTGTTGCTGCTGGGGGAAGAGGGAGGCCATTCTTCTAGAATTCTTCTATCTCATTGTAACTGTTGTCATGCACATGCTGTTTTCTGGCTCCAGTGCAGAAAACAGGCTGAGATTGGCTGCTCTATATTCAGAAAGTCCAAGGGGCCAGAGCCATAAGCAACAATGAAAGTGGAAATGGTGATCCATGGCCAAGTCAATGTGATCCAGAAATGCAGCCAGAACTTGAAGTTGGGTGAGGCATAGCTCAGGAAGTCCAGTCCAGAATTGTGCCCCAACCCATCAAATCATACATATGTATGTATGCACATTACACACACAGACACACACACACATACACACAAACATACAGCAAATAACATTACTTGACAAGAAAGTTATTAAATACAAAACAGCAGAGTTTTTAAAAAGTGAAAATGTTTGCTTCTTTTCTCCTCAGTGCCTGGTAGATCTGCATAGCCACATAAAGAATGGGGCTATGAGTGGAGAAACAGACATGGGAGCAGGTTGCCAGTGACCCTGAAAGTTCATGTGTCCTGGAGTCACTATGGCAGTCTACCCTATTCTTCTGCCCAGCAATTGTTTCTCACATGACCATTAACTTGGTTGGCACCATTGCTGGAACTACCATCATAGAGATGCTTCCTGTTGCCAGTAGGAACATCTTCCTCTTCTGAGCTGCTCTCCACGTCACTTCGGTCATCCTTTGAAACCTAAGTAGCCAGGGGCAAGAGAAAGATCTGTGAGAACAGAGCTGCAATAGAAACTGCCAAGTAATCTCAATTCCTGCCTCTAGGAGTTGTAGGATCTATCCTGCCAAACAGAATTCCTCCTCTTCTGAGTTTTTCCAAGGAAGATATGAAGGCAGTCTAGGCTGATGTAATCCTTTAGGTCCAACTTCAGTCTATCCCAGCATCCCTTACCAAAAAACTGCTAAATTCTCATACATTAGGAATTGGTAAAATCATGTGGTATATCTAATCTTACCTCTAATTTCCCCAAACTCCAAGGTGAGAAACCTAAACTACTTCAAAAACATGGGTCTCAACTACTATTGCATGAAGTAACTGATGACCTTGCTTAATCCCACCCTTCATCCCTGAATTCCCCAGTACTTGTGGACACTCACAAAGCTGTTTAAGTCCTTCAAGTGCTGATGCCAGGCCAAGTAATTTCTAGGAGTTCCTGCTTTTCCCTGACCTGTTATAATTAAGCTACCCTTTCTAATTCATGGACTGTCTTTTTGGGCAAAAGTATACAGAGTATAGCAGATACCTAAATCGCCTCCTGGCTCTTCAATTTACTACCTCTGGGTTTCAGTTTCACTCACTGTAACCCTTAGGCAAGTCATCTTCAGTTTTTTCATCTGTAATGGGGAATAATACTACTTAATTTACTATGTCTCCGGGTCATTTTGAGGAACGCACTTTGTAATACTACATAAATATAAGCTCTGATTATCAACGATAACACTGAATCTGAGAGTAAAAATTTAGGATTAGAATGATCTCATTTTTGCAACTTGAAAGTCTTCTGACCAATAGAAAATTTAGAATCTGACTTGGAGATCCAAACATATCAGTTGGTTTTCATCATGAAATCTCCACCAGGGGGCAGACTGACCCCAGAATGGGTAGAGGAAGGCTGCCTTCCAGAAAAAAACCTGCACAACTTCTTTCAGTCAGACTCAATAGTGGCCCCTTCCCAAATCACTCCAAAGTCAGGAGTGAGAATAAGCCCTTAGAAGATGAGAAAAGTGTAAAGGGGAAAAAAAAAGAAAATAATACACATAAAGAAACAATCTATTCAGCAGCAGCAGCAGCAGCAGCAGCAGCAGAGCACTTACATGCAGGAGATGAAACTTTCCAGCTCCCACTTGGCACAGAGAAAAGGAAGGAGATGAGAAAAGAGTTGAGAATATAGAGTCGGGGTCTAATCCTTCCTGGCTAGGTCACCTGGTCAGGAGAGAGAAGCCAGAGAGAAGAAAGGTGTTGGATAGCTATAGCTGGAGGAGAGAGATTAAGCAGGTTCTAGAACCAGCAGCAGCCATGAAGGACATGAACACAGGAGACTACAGACATGGCTGCACAATCTCATTCTCAAATTCTAGAAATGGTTCCTCCTTCTAGCGGAACCTACCACTCCTTGATGACAGCATAGCATTGGGAAATGGAAATGCTCCATCTGGGGTCCTTTTTGACTACTTCAAAACTCAAAGATTTGTTAAAAGCCTCTTTAAACGCTCCCTTTCAGGTGTTAGGTGGCACAGTGAATAGAGCACCAGCCCTGGAGTCAGAAGGACCCGAGCTCAAATCCAGCCTCAGAATAATTGCCTAGATGTGTGACTTTGGGCAAGTCACTTAACCCCATTACCTTAAAATAAAATTTAAAGGCTCCCTTTCTTTCTGCTTTTAATATATTCAGCAGGAGGCAGTTGTTGAGGAGCCCTCTCTCTCTCTCAAGGGCCACAGGACCTTTTCCTGGGATGTTACTAGGACATCAAACCAGTTATCTTCCTGGGTTACTTCAAAGCACTGCAGTCAGTCAGTCATTCTGGGGCATCAAAAACATCCAAATTATTCTTTTTACTAGGAAAGGGATGGGAAAAAAAAGTCATCTAGATATTCCTGATCTACATCCATTTTTCAGTGCATAGAAAGAAGAATGGATTTTTGTTCCTCTTGACCCCATATTTCACTTTTGAGGAAGGAGGAGTAAAATATTTGAAGTTAAAAGGAAATGGAAAAAGTGAGAAGCTACAGACTACTCCCTGCCTCATTTGGAGAAAACGTTCACAAAGTATCATGGAAAAAGGGGGAGAGGAGGAAACATGTTTCTAAGTAGTTCTAATTTTCTCAGCTAGACCTGGAGGTAGGAATCAGCCTTAGCCCTCACCTTTCCTTGAACCAGGGCCTTGCAAGCAATTCGAGCAATCAGGTAGGACCAGACAATGTGTAGAACCTGTAGGATCAGGAGTAAACCATTGAAGAACCACCAGGCAGAATAAGGTCCAATGATCTCCCAACTCTCAAACAAGGTTGTGTTCAGGACCCTAAATTGGGGAAGAAGTCAGAAGTCAGACCATGGAAGATGGCAACAGAACTAAAACCTTAGGAATCAGGATCTATTTCTTCTCCACTCTGCACCCCCCTCATTCTTTGTACTCGATGAAAATCACTACCAAAAGGGATGTTTCTATGTTAAGGATGGGCAAGGGCCACCAAATAAGCTGGGGATTCTGAGGTCTGGACTCCAAATTCTAATCATATTGCTTAAGGCAGCTGAAGTCCTGAAAAGCATAGATACACTCATATTTAACGGGAGTCAATGGCTTTCTTAGGAATAGGTTCCCCAAATTCTATCCCTTAAGCTGCCAACAGGACACCAGTGAGCACTCCAGTTAGAAATGTTAGGAATACTAACTGCCCAGGCACTCACCAGAATGGATAGATACCAAGGCGAGTGATCACAAAAATGACACTGAACACCACAAACAGGGTGTCACAGAGCCGCTGATACTTGGCATAGTTGGCCAATTTGGCTGCCTGGGGAGGAGGGAAAAAAGTAAATGGGAGAGATCAGGATTGATGGGAAATGGAAAAGGAAATACAAAGAAGAGAGGAGACTGGGGTCTCACCTCGAGCAGGAAGTCTGAGGAGTCATGTAGGCACATGACCAGCGTTCCCACCCGTACCATGTTGTTGATGTAGGAGAAGGTTATGAGTCCAATGGTGGCCAGGTGATGCACAAACATGATTAGGAAATCCTAGGAAGTAGTAGGTGGGTGAGGTAAGGTCCAAGGATTGGGGTGAGATGCCCTCAATCAAAGCCTTAAGTGGGATTTAAAAGTGTCCCACATTCCTTCCCTGAAAGAGTTCCCTTCTGCCTGCATTTGGCCATGGCAAGGCCAAGACCCACCCTAATAATGCCCAGACCAAAAATCTCTTAGCATGATCTCAAAGAGAGACATTTCATTTTTCCCCCCAAGATACTAAAGGATGCATAGGTTGTGTTGCTAAGCTAATTCTGGGTTCATCCATTTCTCAACTGCCATTCAGTCTGGAGACCAATACTTCCAAATTCCAAAAACATACAGCCATAATTCAAAATAAGTGAGAAGGGGTGGGAGATGAATTTGGATCAATGGTACAAGGAAGAAAATCCAGTGAGTCCTGCTGATTGGGGGATACCCAAAACAAACATCAAGTTTCAACTTCAGATAAGCATTTGATTATTGTCTCAATCTGAATTCCATAGGGACAGCTAGGTGGTGCAGTGGCCCTGGAGTCAGGAGGACCTGAGCTTAAATCCATCCTCAGACACTTAATAATTACCTAGCTATGTGACCTTGGGCAAGTCACTTAACCCCATTGCCTCAAAAAACCCCAAACAAATCAATCTGTTTCCAAGAGGATTATCCTAACTCTCCCTCTGCTCCCTGAAGAGAGTCTGGCTGCAAATTAGCAGAACCACACATCCATTATTCCAGGAAGACACAAAGAACATTAATAACTAAATCTGGGTCTTCTCTTCTGGAGAGGGTTTAAGTCCTTGGTTCCATCTCTGTCACCAACTTGCTCAAAGCAAGTTTAATGCAGTGAAAAACTACAAGAGACCTTGGAGTCAGAAATGGATTGTTCAAGGCTCTGCCATTAATTAATTTCCTGTCCATGAAAAAAATCAGTTAAAGGTATAAAATGAGCTTTCTTTAGATGATCTTTAACTTTTATTTCTAACCTCTCATTTTATGATCCTCTCTAGGTCAGGTTCCTCACCTAGAAAAAAATTGGGGTTTTGATTTGGATGATCTCTAAGATTACAGATGGTTCTGCCAATTTGTGCTTCTTAATGGAATCAAGGTGTAGAGAAGAAGATGCACAAAACAGTGATCACCAATTGCAGGTAGAACTTTCATTCAAACACCAGGCCTGAATCCTTACCACGTTTCTGTTCTCTCATTTAAGTTCTGCCCCAGACTGTCTAGCATTTACTGATCTGTTCCCAGTGTCTAAAGCAGAACTGAATACATCCACAAATACTATACAATGCTATGCAATACTCTTTTCCCATTAAACCTATTACGTATTCCTTTAGTCAGGGAAAAGGGGGTCCCTCAATGGGCAGTGAAGGGTACTTGCCAAGATGAATGGAAGGACAAAGATAACAGCTTGATGGGAGATAAATGTTCTTACCTTTCGCTTAATGTCTATAAATTGGGAAAACATAAGAGACCAATAAAAGGCCAGTTCCATGATATAGTAGTAGTAAAGGCCAGATGTGAGAGGCTAAAAAAAGTAAGGAGAACTAATCAGAAATCTATTAGTCACAGTTGTTTCATCTCTCTCTAACCAACCTCTAACCTTTCCTTTAAAAAAAAAATCCACCCCACTCAGAATATGCAGAATGACCACTCCCCAAGGTCTTCATGCTAGATTTGGCACAGACAACAATCTTTTGGAGCTCTGACTAGTCTCTCTAACTTTGCCTTCATCCATTTCAGTTCTCCTTTTTAACTGCTCATCCTGGGGCAAAGCAAAAAGTAAGTAAGACCATACTCCGAATACCAGGCACAGTTTAAGGTATTATAAGTAAGTTTCTTTCTCTAGTCTTCAAGTAGTTCCCTTACATTTCCTCACCAAGTTAATACTGATGATACTAGCTCATCCAAGAGGTCACTGCCATGGGCAAAAGAGAATAAACTCACTACAGACATATAATGCTATATCATCAAGTGGATCTGTCTTTCAAGCCTTTAATGAATCATAAAGAAAACGTCATTGACTTTTACTCTTTGAACCACCTTCACCTGAGATTCTCAAAGTTTTAGGGCTTTTCTATGAAGTCTTAGTTCCTACCTGATAAGGGTAGCTGTGCCAGCACTGTCGGGTGTCCCAGAACCAGGGTGACTAAGGAAAGAACAGAGAACTTGAACATGTTTGGGATAACTCAGGGAAAGTCAAGGTAGATAAGCAGGTTCTACCCACAAAACTCCACCTAGATATGGGAAATAGCAGGATGGAAAATATTCCATTTGATTCAATTGGCAGGTGATATCTTGCAAAAAGCCGAAGATTAAAAAAAAATCAAAGGTTGTCTTCTCATGGAACCCTTAAAAAAAGTTTCCAAATTGGGGTCAATCTAGATTTCAAGGAGTCTGAGAAGTCAATGGGGAAGATAATTGCATCTTATTTTCACTAAATCTCTAAATAAGCATTCTCTTCTATTTATTAAAAAAAAAAGTTATTCTGAGAGGGTCCCTAAGTTTCAGAACACCTTACTTTAGAAACCTTGTAGTACTAAAGTTTAGATCCCTCATGACAGCTTTCTTAGGAAAGACAATCTGTATAGCATTCCCCCCTGGGCTAGGACCTTTATGGTGATGGAAGGGGGCAGAGAGAGACAAAGGAGCAAGGTTCCAAGCCTCTCAACTCTGACCCCTGGTAGATCAGACTCACCGACCAGAGAAACTGGATCCCATAGCAGAATATACATAAATAAAAAGTGAACCTCCACCTGTGTAGGGAGAGAGAGCAGAGATTAAACACAAGTCCAGATAACACAAAGTTTCTCAGAAATTTGGGATACAGAGAGGGATGGTATCTGTCTAGGTAGACTATAGATAAAGTCTAGAATAAGAATACAGGCTAGGGACACAAAATTACTGTACTCTGGCCTCTGTTTCACTAGGTATCATTTAATTTTTTGCCTCTTCCTGAACGGACTCTATAGGTGGAAGGGTATCAGTAGAGAAGGGTGGAGATAGGGATAATGCTTAATTTTTCTTTTCTATGTCAATGGCCAAAGATATACTCTGCCCCCAAGGATAATGTCTACCAAATCACAGTTTCCTTTCAAGATGACAGATACCTATCAGTATTTATGGCTACACCATAGCCTTGAGATCTACAGAGAACAGGCTAGAACTACATATGACTTAACAAGTACTCAGGTAGACTTACTTGCCTCATCTTCCTAGATACTTACAAATTAACACTAAGGATTTCTATACTAAGTCTAAAATGGTAATTTAGATCCAGCCACAAGGATCCTGAAACAGAGGAGAAATATCAGCCCAATACTACTAACCACCACCTCATAATCCCCTCTTCCCCTGCCAGCCTGCACACCTACATGCTCTCACAGAATTTAGTGAGTGTTGGGGGCTTGTCTTGGTTCCTCCGATGTCGGAACCAGCCTTGGATTTTTCGGACATCCCAATCCAGTTGCTTTGAGAGGCCCTCTAGCCTTTTCCCATCAGGACACTGCAAATAAAAGACATAATCAGAACATTCCCTTCTTCAACTTTTCCATAGCTTTGCCCTCTAATCTAAGTTGAAGGATTCCCTACCCTATTCAACTAAGGATCTTTTTTGCTCATTTTTATACTATCCTCTATCAGAAGGACCTGATCAAGCCATCCACACTTACCTTCCCCTTCTTCAGAAAGCCAGGAAATTGCTAGACTGCTGCTACTGCTGCCCTCAACTGTTCTATATCATAATTCTGGAAGCCTCTCAGAGATCTCTCAGAGCAAGGAGTAGAGCTATCATCTCTTCCTACTCTCACCCATGAAGAAACTTCCCTTGAGTGTTGTCTTTTCCCCATTTCTATCGACTCACCTTTGTGATGGATGTATACACCTTCTCAAGAATGGCATTGGGCTGTGCCTGGCTGGGAACACTCTCATGGATACCAAGATGAATTGCACATGGCTTAGCAATAAACCTGCAATGAGGAAGCCAAAAGCCAATTCTAAATGTGCTTCAGGCAAAGAGAGAACTTGATTGAAAGAGGATGTAATTGACAGGGGTTAGCAATGTGCCAAGAGGCAAAATTTTGGATTTCATTTCAGAATCCACTACTAATTGACTAGATTATGATTATCACCTCCATCCAAAAAAGGGTTGTAATTCTACTGGACACTGCCCTGGTCAGAATCCACCTGGAGCATTGTGTTCAAATTTGAAGTACTCACTTTCGAAGGGACAATGACCGATCAGAGCACAACCAAAGAAGGGCAACCAGAACAGTGAGAGAACTAGGTTATATGTGGACTGATTGAAAAAGAACAAGGGATGATGAGTTGGAGAGGAGTGGTGGCATAGAAAGTATGATTAGACTAATTCTACTTGGTCTCATAGGGAAGAATTAAAACTATAAGGAAACATCAGGGAATCATATAGCTCAGTATATGAAGGTATCTTCTAGCCTTGCAACCATTTAAAAAAAAATATGTCTCTAGAGGTAGAGATTTCTCCATCATGAGAAGCCTTCAAGTAGAGGCTGGATCTGTCAAGAATAACATAAAGGAGGATCCATGCTTCAGGTAGAAGAAGACTGAACAGTAAATAGAGAAAGTCCTCATGCAAGAAAGTAAATTTGAACTGATAGGTATCTTACAAACTTGGTAAGATGAAACCCATGACAACGCTTGCTTTGGACAAGTTTATCTCACTCAAAAGAAACAAGATAGGTAAAAGGAGTTGGAAGAATATTAAGAAGCTTTACTCAGAAGAAATCCAGGAATCAGAGATAAGAAACATGATACAGAAAAAATTGAGGTTCAAAGGAAAGGAAAAGAAAAGTAATTCTGTCATTGGGCCAGACTACTTGGTCAGAAGGAGAAAATTTAAAAATGAGGACTTTGAGAAACAGATCACAAATAGGTAGGATTCCACCTATCCAGACATCTAACTGAAGCTCTCTTCTCTGCTAAAATCTAAGCAGGTAGTAACTTCTTGATTTACTCTAGTGATAACCTGATCTTTCAAAAGGTAGAGGAACCAACAAAAAGATTCTATTCTGGATTTAATTTTCACTACCCTGAAAGCAGGGTTGCTATCGTGAAACTTGAGGGGTTGGGGAAAAGTAATCTTTCCATCCTAGAATTTGTTAGAGAAAGAAAAGGCAATCTGAGCAGAATTTGACACATACATTACACTTTGGGGAAAACAGTTTTCAAAGAGTTCAGAGACAAGGAGTAAGTCAGTCCAGGAATGATGAGAGATAGCTTAGTAATGAGAGACAAAGGGAAATAATTTCATTGAAGAGGAAAAATGGGATTTGTAGATGAACATTAGAGAATATGGTAGTTAATTGTCCTTGATGAAGATAAACTAGAAGATGTGACTACTAAGCTACTGTAAATGGAACTGAAAAGATCATGGAAAACATAAATACCATAAGATTAGAGAGAATAAATACTCTTCCAGTGTTCAAAACAAGAGCACACATATACATAGGTTATATTATGTTTGCCTTTTATTCCTGGGAAAATCCAAGAAAACAAATGGTAAATATCTAGAAATGAAAGCAGTGATAAAAAAGAGCCAGTATGGCTTCATTAAAAACAGGTCTTCTCTCATCACATTCAACTTAGATCATTGCATACTATGGAAATGACCTAAAGACTAACAAACTGCCTTCTGTGGAGGGGGGGAGCAAGATTGGGGGAAAAATTGTAAAACTCAAAATAAAATTAAATTCCTAAATTAAATTCCTAAAATTAAAAAAAACAAAACAAAATTCCTAAATTAAATTCCTAAAATTAAAACAAAACAAAACAAAATTCCTAAATTAAATTCCTAAAATTAAAAAAACAAAACAAAACAAAAAACAAAGGGAAATACAGGGAAAAATAATAGAAACAGGTCTTGCCTCACTGCAAGCAGATAGATTTGAGTGTGGCCAACCAATTCTGAATTTGTATTTTTGCCTAAACCATACTTATCCATCTTCTCTACAAGAATAACATGAAATGCTTTGTTAAAAGCTTTGCTAAATCTATATAAACTATATCACCATTTCTCACATTTAGCATTCCTTTCAAAAATAATGAGGCAAGACCTGTTTTATTTGGATCAAAGAAATTAACTGAACAAGTATGAAATTTGTGAGGTGGGAGAAAGATCTAAGGATTTCTTATAAGCTTTGCTTTAATAGAAACAGGTTCTAGAATTAAAGCAGTGATGTTATTGCAGCAGCATTCCTTATAGTCAAGAGATATCTGAAATCCTTGTTCGAGGTATTCTAGGTATCACATTTTAGGAAATATAATAAAAAACTGAAATATATCTCAGGAATATAACCAAGAGTTGAGGAGCCTAAACACCAAGAACTGGACTAGAGATATTTATTTAATCTATAAAACAGAAGACAACAGAAGGTAGACAATTTGCTAATAATCTTCAAGAATTTAAAGAGTATTCAAATTTGTTTAATTTGATGCCATCATAGAAAAGATTTTGGTTCAATGTAAAGAAAAAAATTTCTAGTAGTAAAAATCATTCCAAAATGCCTGCCTGAGGGGGTAATCTCTGACACAACTTCCAACTAGGCTGCCTTAATTCTGCAAAGGAAAAAGTACTGAATCTGAGAAAAATTCAATTAAATTCAGTAAGAAATATTTAGTAGAAGCTTATTATATCTTTTCTTTCTGTAAGGAAAATAAGAGCAAACTAAATGGCGAGAAGAATCTAGTACAATAAATATCACAGAACAAGGTAAGGGTAGAAATGGTACCTACCAGTCAGATATGGTAAGGTGGCTAGACTGGGAGCCACATGGTTGAGAGTCTACTCATTTTGTTAAAAATAATCTTTGTGAACCTTGGGCAAGTCAATTTACTTCTCATCTGTAAACTATCCAGGAGATGGGCCCAAATTACCTTTAAGATGACTTTTAGTTCTAAATCTAGGATCCTGTATAATTGGAGTAATCTTGAAGAATTTTTTTTAAAGGTTTTTGCAAGGCAAATGGGGTGAAGTGGCTTGCCCAAGGCCACACAGTTAGGTAATTATTAAGTGAATGAGGCCAGATTTGAACTCGGGTACTCCTGACTCCAGAGCCGGTGTTCTATTCACTGCACCCCCTAGCCACCCCTCGAAGTATTTTTAAAGAGATTAAAGTCTCTTTCCTAGGTTCCTTTCAGTGCTCACATTTTACGAATTTTGGATGGAAGAATCTGGAGGGCCCATCTTTTTAGTTTGAAAGACCTAATAAGTCTTGCATATTATAATTGCTTAATGAATATATGTTGAATTTAACATCCTTGGAGTTCTTAAAAGGATTATTTTCCCACAACTTGGGGTAGTTTAAATCCCTGTTGTAATAGAATGGACTATGTTCTAGTGAAATCACATCTAGAATATTTTGTTCAGTTCTGAGCATATTTTAAAAACAGCTTTAGGGGAATCAAAATGGGGAATACTTTTAAAGTTACAACATATGAATTGGTTGAATGAACTAAGAATTTTTAATTTTGAGAAGACCCAGAAGTGCTACAATAGGTATGGTTCAAGTATCTGAGGCCTATCATAAAGATGACTTGTTCTGTTTGGCCTCACAGATAGACAAAGGCAAGGCCTGAAGAGTAGAAGGTATAGAGTGAGAGATGTGGGTTCAGGATAAGCAAAAAATTCCCTAACAATTACAACTACTAAAAGTGGAATTGGCTGTTTCCTAATTAGATACTTTCAAGCAAAGTTGTGATCCTTCATGATTACTTATGTATATTGTTGAGGGGGGTTCTTATTTCAGATATAAGTTGGTTCAAGAAGCAGTATGGGAGGGTGGACCAAGTTCAAATCCTGCCTCTACCATTTACTACCAATTTGAGTTCAGGCCAGTTATTTCTTCTCTCAGGGTCTGTTTCCTCATCTGTAAAGTGAAATTAGGACAGCTAGGTGGCACTGTGGATGGAGTACTGGCCTTGGAGTCAGCAGGAAGAGAATTAGAATCCAGTACTAGACACTTGCCACTTAGTGTGTGACCTTGGGAAGTGACTTAACCTGACTGTCTCCCATCCAGGGCCTCTTCTGTTGCCCTGATTCATATTCAGCCATTGAACCCAGATGGCTCTGGAGAAATAAGTGACTTAGCACAAACCCTCAATCAAATCCAATTTACATGCTTGTTAAGGAATCATTTCCTCCATGTTGTGATCTTTGAAAATGAAGGATAAAAAAAAAGTCAAAATGAGATTTAACTAGATGATCTCTAAAGTCCTAAATCTCTGGTCCTTATCTCCAAAATGGGGCATGGATATACAGGAAGAAAACATAAAAACTTCTCCTTACATTTATCTTTCAAAAAAAAATTAAATTTTTTCACTATTTAATGATATACCATTGGCACTCCAACTAAATATGTGAGTCTCCTGGTCACATAAGCTACTTGAGGTATCTGAAAAGTATTAGTTTCACAATATTCAATAGAATATTGTGGCTCTCTTACCTTTCAATGTACTGAGACATATTGTGATTTATCTAATTCTAACTCAACCAGACCTTACAAAGTGGAGAAGTAGCTTTAAAAGTATTCTTGAAAAGAAATCCTGGTTTACCCTGGATTTGCTACAAAGTGAAGAAGTAATTTTTTTTTACTTTTTAATTTTGGAGATCATGCAGAAATTAGAAGTCTTGCTGTGGTTTTTAGCTGAGGGGCAAAAGTATTGTTCCACATGCAGGCATGTATGCATATTTCAGATCCTTTTTAAAATATAAAAGCTGTACATATTTCTGAGAGGTTCTGAATTTCTGTCCTTTTTTTCCCCCCTTGAAGCATTTTGCAGTGAGCTTTTTTTAATATACAGCAGACAATTTGAAAGAATATGGGGGCAGAGCCAGGATGGCGACAAGAGCGGATCCTGTCTTAGGTGCTCTCTCATAAATGTTCGAAACTAAGAATTCTAACTAAATTTTTAAGAGACAGAACCCACAGAGGGACCCAATGAGGCAGTTCTCCTACTCAAGGTAACCTGGAAAAGAGCAGACAGGCTCTGCTCATCCAGGTTGGAGGGGCAGCCTGCCAGAGTGAAAGAACTTCAGCTTCCCAGAGGCAGCCCCAGGGCACTGGGAGCTGAGGCTCACAGCAGTGGGGGAGTTTCCTGAGCTACGCCCCGGGGAGCACCAGGCACAAATGGGGGAACAGCCAAGGGACCTCTGCCAGAGGAAGCACATGAAGCCCAGCCCTCAGGGCACACAGCAAGCAGCTTGGTCAGTGCAGCTGAGTTCCAGGAAACAGAAGCAGGCAGAGCTGGTAAGCAGGAGCCCCCAGGGCATGAGCCCATTGAACCTAGGGAGGGGAGTGAAGAGAGACTGCAGAGCTCTGTCCTCTGCCCCTGGAACAGGACTCTGGGGTTCTGACCACATTCAGATCTTGATCGCAGTCTAGGCCCCCCCCACCTCAGCACTATGGCAGGGGGGGGTGCTTATGGTCATTCACAGACCAGGAGGGAGGACAGAGCCTCACACACTGAGATCCTTATGGGAGTGTCCCAAAAGCTCAGGAAGCACCCCAAAACAGGCTTAGGCTGGGAAAATGAGCAAGCAGAGAAACAAGAGGAACACCATTGTGAAATACATTATCTATGATCCCAAGAAGGATCAATATACTCAGTCTGAAGATGAGGAAGTACAAGCTCCTGCATCTAAAGACTCCAAGAAAAATAGAAATTGGGCTCAGGCTATGACAAAGCTCAAAAAAGACTTTGAAAATCAAATGAGGGAGTTAGAAGAAAAACTGGGAAAAGAAATGAGATGCTGGGAAAACATGAAAATGAAGTCAGCAGCTTAGTCAAGGAAATCCAAAAAAATGCTGAAGAAAATAGCATGCTAAAAACCAGCTTAGGTCAAATGGATAAAACTGTCCAAAAAGTTATTGAGGAGAAGAATGCTTTAAAAAGCAAAATTGGCCAGATGGAAAAGGAGATAAGAAAGCTCTCTGAGGAAAAAAAAAATCCTTCAGACAAAGAACAGAACTCAGGGAGATTGATGGATTTACGAGAAATCAGGACTCAATACTTTAAAACCAAAAGAAGGAAAATTAGAAGAAAACGTGAAACATCTCATTGAAAAAACAACTGATATGGAAAACACTTAGGAAAGATAATTTAAAAATTATTGGAATACCTGAAAGTCATGATTAGGAAAAGAGCCTTGACATCATTTTTAAAGAATTACTATAGGAAAATTGCCCTGATATCCTAGAAGCAGAGGTCAAAGTAGAAATGGAGAGAATCCACCGATCCCCCTGAGAAAGAGATCCCAAAAAAACCAACCCCTAGGAATATTATAGCCAAGTTCCAGAACTCCCAAGTCAAAGAGAAAATGTTACAAACAGCCAGAAGGACCCAACTCAAATATAGTGGAGCTGCAGTCAGGATCACACAGGACTTAGCAGCAACTACATTGGGAGCTTGTAGGGCTTGGAATATAATATAACAGAAGGCAAAAGAGCTTAGAATGCAGCCAAGAATCAACTACCCAGCAAGGCTGAATGTCCTCTTCCAGGGAAAAAGATGGACTTTCAATGAACCAGGGGAATTTCAAATGTTCCTGTTAGAATGGCCAGAGCTGAACAGGTTTGATCTTCAAATACAGGACCCAGGTGAAGCATGGAGATTGGAGGAGAAGGGGAAAATATGAGGGACTTAATGATGATGAACTGCATGTATTCCCATATAGAAAAATGACACTGATAATACTCACATGAACCTTCTCAGTTAATAGAGCCAAGTAGAAGGAGCTTTTACAGATCAAGCAAAGCTGAATTTGAAGAGAAAATATGATGTAAAAATGGAGTCAACAGAAAAAAGAGAAATGTAATGGGAGAAAGAAAAAGGAGAGGGAGAACAGGCCAAGATATTTCATATATTAAGATTTTTATTACAATGAACTACTGCAATGATAGGGAAGGGGGGAAGGCAAGGGGGAATGAGGGAACCTTTGCTCTCATCAGAGATGGCTAGGAGAGGAAACAGCATATATACTCAGTGGGGTATAGGCATCTGGAATAAGAAGGAGAGGGTGGGGGACAGGGGGAAGGGGGGGGTGTGAGTGATGGAGGAGAGGATGGACCATGGGGGAGAATGGTCAGATATAACACATTTTCTTTTTTACTTCTTGAAAGGTGCTGTGATTGGAAGGCCTGTCCGGGACCATAGAGCCAGGTGGATTCTGGGTCTAAGGGGTGGTATGGGGGCTCAGGGCTTCTTGGCCCCAGGACCAGGGATCTGTCTGCCACACCACTCAGCTACCCTACAGCAGAGTCAGAGTGAAAGGAGAGAGAAAATAGAGTACATGGTAGTGGAGAAATAAGAAAGGAGGGAGTTGTGATCAGCAATGGCAACAGTGGAAAAATATGGAAGTAAATTTTGCGATGGACTTATCATAAAGAACGTGATCCGCCTGTGACAGAGTTGTTGGTGTTGGAACAAAGACTGAAGCACATTTATTATTATTATTATTTGGGGGGGGGTGCAGGGCAAATGGGGCTGGGTGGCCTGCCTGGGGCCACATTAGCAGGGTGATTGTTGGGTGTCTGAAGCCGGATTTGGACCCAGGTGCTCCTGGCTCAAGGGCCAATGCTCTGTCTGCCACCCAGCCACCCCTACTATTATTACTATTTTACTTTGGGTCTTTTTTCTTTTTTTTGGTTTTTGCAGGGCCATGGGGTTGGGGTGGCTTGCATGTCACACAGCTGGGTGATTGTTGGGTTTACAGGGCCAGATGTGGGCTCGGGTGCTCATGGCTCCAGGGCTGGGGCTCCGTCCATTGCACCATCTGGTCATACCTACAATTATTACTACTATTATTTTTTTATTTTAATTTTTTCTCTCCCCTATATTGCTCAAGCGAGTCTATATTTTTTGGGGGAGGGGGTATTTTGTTTACTCTTAAACAATAATATTTTATTAATGTATAAAAAACATTATTTGTACAAAATGAGAATAAATATTAAATATAGAAGAGAAAAAAGAATACAAAATATGTGAAGTTCATTTAAAAAACTACAGTATATTGCTGGTACAATATATTTAAAAATAATAAAAGGCTCCATTTTAAATGTCTTTCACATATACCTTGTGGATAAGATATATATATACTTTTACATTTATATATATATATATATACTTTTACATTTTTTTTTAGATAAGGTATTGGGGAGGCTAGGTGTCAAAGTGGATAGAGCACCGGCCCTGGAGTTCAAATATGGCCTCAGACACTTAATAATTGCCTAGCTGTGTGGCCTTGGGGAAGCCACTTAACCCCATTGCCTAGCAAAAACAAACAAACAAAAAAAGATAATAGTTCAAAGCTATCATTTGCAAATAATTTAAAAACTTAGTTTTTGTTGCCCAAAGTGAGATGTGTCCCCTATAAAAATTCTAAAATTAGCATGATTAAAAAAAACCCTCAGTTGTTGATGGAGCTGTGAACTCATCCATCCTTTCTGGAGAGCAATTTGCAATTGCCCAAAGGACAACCTAAGTGTGCATACTCTTTGACACCCAGCAATACCACTACTGGGTCTATACCCTGAAAAAATGATTATAAAAGGGTTAAAACATCACTTGTACGAAAATATTTATAGCAGCCCTGTTTGTGGTGGCAAAAAATTGGAAATTAAGTTGAATGTCCTTCAATTGGGGAATGGCTTAATAAACTGGTAAGTGTATGTGTTGGAACACTATTGTTCTATTAGAAACCAGGAGGGATGGGAATTCAGGGAAGCCTGGAGGGATTTGCATGAACTGATGCTGATGGAGATGAGAAGAACCAGAAAAAAGTTGTACACCCTAACAGCAACATGGGGGTGATGATCAACCCTGATGGACTTGCTCATCTCTTCAGTGCAACAACCAGGGACGATTTTGAGCTGTCTGCAATGGAGAATACCATCTGTATCCAGAAAAAATATTATGGACTTTGAACAAAGACCAAAGACTATTACCGTCAAATTAGGGGGGGAAAAGGCATTATATTATAATGTGATTTTACTATCTCATAATTTATATTTCTTCCTTAGGGATATGATTTCTCTGTCATCACATTCAACTGAGATCAATGTAAACATTAACAGAATGCCTTCTGTGGGGGTTGGGGGGAGGGAAGCAAGAATGGAGGGAAAATTGTAAAACTCAAAATAAATAAAATCTTTTAAAAAATCCTCAGCAACAGAATTTTCTAAACTGATTAAAATATTCTAAATGACAAGTTTTTAAACCCATTTGTAAAAAATATAAAAACTCCACACCTTCAAATTATTTTAATCAAGCACATTTGCTGCCAGCAATGCACCTTCCCTGTTTGGGTCTGTTTACCTATGTCAAGCTATCTTTTCGGGGTATGACTGCCATTAAAACTGAAAGTCCAACCTTCCAGTCACAGTATCACACAGTGTCACACCAAGATTTCAAAAACAATGACTCTTATTTAATCACACTGTTTCCAAAGGAATTGGCCACTTCAGATAGCCATAGAAGGCAGAAGGCTAGAATTTCAGCCCTGATCCTGGCCAGTCACTAGGAGGAAGGTTCTCATTTGAATTCCCAAGACTGAATAAATCACAGGTGTGGTTTAAAAAAAATCAATTACTTAAAAACATAATTTATTTAATCTTGATCTCATTTCTATTTGTGTTATGTATGTGTTCTATAATTTAGGCGATACATTAGCACAGCAGTATATAGCTATAACTTATAAACAAAAACATGTATATAGTGGTGTGTTCCAACGTGTTTTTTGAATGGAATGGGTGCGCCATCAAAAATCTCTGGTTTGAATTATTGACTCATATATCTTCCAGTTAGTTAGCATCATCTAACCTAATTCCCTGTCAATAACAGCTTCATTTTTATTCCAGTTGCAAAGCTGCCATTTATGTTTGAGCTTCCCAAAAAGCATGGGCTAAGTTGGTGCATCTTCCTTTAGAAAGCATAGAGTAGAAATCATCACATGATGGAGGCAAGACTCAAAATCAGTGTTAGAACTGGAAGGAACCTTTAAGGATACCTAGTCCAATCCCTTCATTTTATAGATCCAACTAATGAATTAATAGTACAACTGGGATTGGAATCTGGGGTTCCTAAAGCTAAAACTCCACGACATTTTCCAATATACAATCCTGAACATCTTTCTACAACACCAACTGGTGTGCATTCACCCATGGTTTGAATCCTTTTAGTGACAGTTCATTCCATGTTCAAGCAGTTTTAATTGTTAGAAAATGCTACAGTGCTTTTACAAGGTGCCTAATAAAATATTTCTTCATTTCAAACTTCCTACAATTCATTCTAGATGTCCTGTGAGGTATAGTATGAATAGAGAGCTGGAAAGATTCATTTTGGCTATATACTCTAGGAGTATTAGGCAGCACAGCAGATAGAGCTCCAGGCCTGAAATCAAACTCCTCTCCCTAAATTCGAATCTGGCCTCAGACACTTACTTGGGCACTTAACCCAAGTTTGCCTCAGTTTCCTCGTCTGTCAAATGAGGCTGGAGAAAGAAATGGTAAATCACTCCAGTATCCCTACTTAGAAAACCCCAAATGGGGTTCTGAAAAGTCCAACAAAACAGAAAACTAATCACTTAATTCCTGGTAGCCCTCTAAGACTTCAAATGGAATTGATAACAATCCCACAACCAATTAAAGTACAGAACCATTTCCCACTTACTCCCCAAAAAGTAGTCTCTTAAAATATAACAATCTCTCTTAGGCAGCACCAAGAGATGGAGATAATCTCTATTGACAAACCCAAGAAAAAGTTTTGCAGCAACTTTTCAGGACTAGTTAAAGCATTGACCTATTCTTGACCCTTCAAAACCAGAACATGATGTGTGGTAGATAGGGTGGTTGGGGTAAGCATAGAAATTAGAAACTTGATGCAGGTCCCTTTATCTACATGTGAGACTAGCCTTATTGAGTGCTCTTTACTTACCACTAGTGTGACTTCAGATAGTAGACACAGGGTGATACATGAAAAAGAGCATTATTTAGTGAGAGGACTACCAGGAATGCTACCACTGCTATAGCATCTGCCAATAAGTGACCCAGGCAAGTTACTTAATTTGATTGGGTCTCAGTTTTGTCATCAGTAAAATGAAGGAGTTGAGATTAGATGGCTTTGTGATTCTAATAGGCAGATTTCAAGCCAAGACTTCCACACCCCCAAATCACAGAAGAGGGAGAGCACATTTATACTGTTGTACCTAAGGAGCTAAATGTCCCATTATGCTTCATATAATTTTTATAGAACTAATTAATGAGGCTAAATGTTAAATGAGCTATGATTTTAAGTGATTAATTTATATTTGTTTATTTGCTTTTGTTTTTGCAAGGCAATGGAGTTAAATGACTTTCCCAAGGTCACACAGCTAGGTAATTATTAAGTGTCTGAGGCTGAATTTAAACTCAGGTCCTCCTGATTCCAGGGCTGGTGCTATATCCATTTCGATACCTAGCTGCCTCTTTTTGGTAAATTTATGTTTGTTAATAAAAAATTCTGCCTCCTTATTCTTCAATATATTCTATCCAAACACCACAGAAAAGCATGACAATCCTGTGAACTGAGTACTCCAATATTATTATCACCTTCATTATATTATAATCTTCATATTCCCCATCTAAAAAGTGAAAGGGTGGGCTGGATTATCTCTTAGATTCCCTCCAACCCTAAAGCTATAGTTCTATGCTTTTATGCTAGAACAAACAGATTGAGTGAAGTTGTAACCAGTCTTGGGTGACAGCTATTAAAAGTAAGAATCAAGATTCAAACCTATTTATCTCCTGGAGATGTAGACTCCAAGTCCCCTTACTGGACTCAGCTGAAAAGAACATTGGATTTAAGGTGAAGAAAGAACTGGGTAAAATCTAACTCTGCTACTAACTTTGTGATGAGGTGGTTACAACAGGTACAGCATGAAGCAGACCACCTATTTTTTAATGTCTCATTCAATATTTTGGCAATGAATCCCAAACATACAAATACAAATAACACTGCTTGAAAGAAACCTCAGCTAACATGTGAAAGAGGCCAAGTGGTGGAGGGACCACATCAGTAGTGAACCAACAGCACCAGGAGCTGGTTTCAAAGTATTGGCTTTCCCCATAGGCACATGGGGCACTGACTGACCAGACTGATTATGAAAAGGCTACCATATCACAGGGGCAATTTACAGACTATTAAAATGTCTTTTCATTCGATAGAAAGCTTTTGAGGGGTGAATTATTCTTTCAGGGAATCTCAGTCTGATACAAATATTCAGAATAGACTTCAAGGAACTCAGTGACACTCAGCAAGTACCTCCCAAGGTACTTGTATAGAGATAAACCCTCAAAAGGGTGGCTGCTTGGCTATTATAACAGACTGCACTGTGTCAAATTTCACAGGAATAAATAAAATTTATAAAACTGCCAAGGGCAAGGTTTTTTTTTTTTTGGAAAAAAACATATGTAGATGTGTAGAAGAACCCAAATGTGAATAACTGATTCCTATTTATTAAGCCAAACTGGCTTATTAAGCCATACCCAGCAAAACTGAACATCCTTTTCCAGGGGAAAAGATGGGCTTTCAATCAAACGGGAATTTCAAATGTTCTGGTTGAAACGACCAGAGCTGAAAAGAAAGTTTGATCTTCAAGTACAGCACTCAGGTGAAGTATAGAGAGGGTGGATGAGAAGGGTAAATTATGAGGGACTTAATGATGATGATGAACTACATGTATTCTTGCATGGAAAGATGATACTGATAATATTCATATAAACATCATTTAATAGAACAGGTAGAAGGAGCTTTTATAGATGAGACACAGGAGAAAGCTGAATTTGAAGATATATTGTAAAAATGGAGTGAATGGGTGAAAGGGAAAAATGTACTGGGAGTAAGAGAAAGGAGAGGTAGAATAGGTTAAGATATTTCATATAAAAGATATTTCTTGTAGCTTTTGCAATGGTATGGAAGGGGGGAAGGCAAGGGGGAATCCCTTCATCCTCATTGAAAATGGCTCAGAGAGGAAACAGCATACAGGCTCAATAGGGTATAGACATATAAAAGAAAAAGGAGAGACTGGGGACAGAGGAAGGGGAGGGGGGATGTGGGTGATAGAGGAAAGGGTAGATCATAGGAGAGGATATAGTCAGATATAACACATTTTCTTTTTTACTTTTTGCAAGGTAGTAGGATTGGGTGGCCTGTCCAGGACCACTGGGCCAGGTGGTTGCTGGGTCTCTGGTGTGGTATGTGGGCTTGGGGCATCTTGGCTCTATCCACTAGGCCACTTGGCTGCCCCATAGCACATTTTTGAAAGACAGAGTGAAAGGAGAGAAAATAAAATAGAAAATATAATAGTGGGGAAGAATGGAAGGAGGGAATTACAATCAGTAACAATGGGAAAATATGAAAGTAATTTCTATAATGGACTTATGATAAAGAATGTGATCCACCTGAGACAGAGCTGATGGTATTGGAATAGAGTGAAACACATTTTTTTCCCTTTATTTCTCATGAGGTTTTATATTTTTGTGGGGGACGGCGTATTATGTTTACTCTTTACTCTTAGACAAGAATATTTTAGTAATGGGTACATAAATTAAAGAAGATTAAAAAAATAAAAATACATTATTAAGCCAAGATATTAGTAAGACAAACTGTATCTTTTCTAGAACCACAAGCCATTTAAAAAATATTTTGTGTAATTGAATATATAGTAACTAATATAGTCAGAGTTTCCTGACAGAAGAGCACATGTAAAAAAGAACTGTTTGTTACTTTGTTTTAGTATGATGTAAAATCAAGTTAATCAGAAAAATTCCTACAAAAATTATAGTATCTGAGTAAGATGGAAAGTACCATTGGGCATTTGGTGTACAGACCCAAGCAGACAAGCTGCTCTCATCGGTAAAATGAAGAGCAAACTCTACCACCTCTGAACCTTTCTTAAATAATTGTTTTCTCTTCTCCATTCAAATTGTAAGTTCATTAAGTCCTAACCACAGTCAAGGAACCTCGAGAAGTACTCAGTCAAAAATGAAATGTGTGCATGTGTCCATGATCACATAAATTCAAAGTGATAAGGGTTGAGAAGCCATCAACACAGTACTGTAAGAAGCTCATTGGAGCTGGGGTCAGGTGGAAAAGCAAGTGCTAAGGTTCTGGAGAGAAGAGTAGGAATTCAATGGGTAGAAACAAGGAAGAATTGCATTCCCAAAACAGAGCGAAAGAAAGGGCTGAACAAAACTGGAAAATAGGAGTCTACTTTGGATGGACAGTAGAATGCACAAGTGGGAATAAACATAAAATAAGGCAGAGAGTAACCTATCAGTTTCAAGGAAGGATTTAAACACTAGGTTACAGAGACTATGTTTTCTTCTGTAGGCAATGGAATACTTCTAAAGTAGTTGCTTTTAGCAAAATGGCAATGGTTCCCCAGGGCTCTACAGTCAACAGTCCAAAAACAATGACTCTGGATTAAGAACAAAAGAAATGGGGTGGTTGGGTGATGCAGTGGATAGAGCACTGGAGTCCGGAGTACTTGAGTTCAAATCTGACCTAATACACATAAATAATTACCTAGCTGTGTGGCCTTGGGCAAGCCACTTAACTCCATTTGCCTTGCAAAAACCCTAAAAATTAAAAAAGAACGAAAAAAAGAACAAAAGAAATGGCAAATGGCACCCCACTTCAACATTCCTGGAGAGTTTGGTCCTCCAGAATGGGAAGTTGAGTAGTTTTTGCCCGAAGTTAATTCAGGACCCTAACAGAATAGAGGAAGGCTCCCAAATGTCTCCCTTTTGTGTAACATCCCTGAAGATCCTAAGATCCTAGACTGTATCCACTCTTCACCCCTAAGCCCTAGTCTCAAGGGGGAGAGGAAAGAAGACATTTCTCCAACAATTCATCCCTGTTACCTCAAAAAGAAGAAGCTTCTTAAAGGCAGTGAGGCTTAGAAAACTAGAGTCAGGGTCACAACTCCTCAGTCCAAGTGCCATTGAGGAAAACGAGATAAAATGCAGAGGGGATAAATACAAGTGGCTTGCCCACTGTAACACTGGGGTCAGCAAAAAAACAAAACAAACAAACAAAAAAAAAAAAACTAGGACTAGGTAGGAGTCAGGTCGGACTTCTAGCCCTGTATTCTACTCATTATGCCAGCCTAATTTACAGCCCCTGCTTTCTCTGTACTTCTGGGTTTCTAGGACTCCTTGATTGCCCAAGGCTAGGAACAGCCAGATAACTCTTTCACAGAGAATGTACCTAGGTAAATTGTAGCGGTGAATGAAATCAAGTGAATTCCTTGGAAAGTAGTTGACTTGACTCAAAATTCCTTAGGCAAGCAAATGTTTTGTTTTGTTTTGTTTTAAAAAGATAGGCATTCAATTCTATTCAATATTTGTGTGGAAGCCACTGTGCTAGGTCTCAGGAATACAAAGACAGAGTGCAGCCCTCACACTTCCATCTCCGGTTTGCAGCCCCAGGAGACAACGCAAGAATCACACAGTGGAAAGTAGAAAGAATAGGTCCAGAATCAGATACACATTTTCCAACAAGGTCAATTTGTTTACAGCATTAGAAATACAGTGTCTGGGGTGGGGAGGGGGTTTAGGGTAGAGTGAATTAGTCAAATGATACAAAAAAGATACAAATACAAAAAGCAATTTTGTTATAACTTTGCTAAATTTTAAAAAAATCCCCTTTGCCTTTATAATAGAATAGAATGTTTGTTGATGATTAAAAGTTTATAATGCAGCTAGGTGGCATGATGGCTAGAGTACTGGGCCTAGAATCAAGAAGATATTTTCCTGTCTTCAAATTCAAACACAGACACTAAGCATCAATGTAATCCTGGACAAGTCACTTAACCCTGTTTGCCTTTTCCCCTCATCTGTAAAATAACAAACAACTCTAGTATCTTTGCCATCAAATAATCCCCAAATGGGATCATGAAAGTCAGACTCAACTGAACACCAACAAAGTTTATAATTTAAAAAAATTGTAGTCAGGAAAAACATGGATTGAATACTAGCTTTCTGGCTATATAGCCCTTAGTTTCTTCATCTGTAAAATAGAGGTAACTCTTGCACTAATCACTTCACATGGATATTGTGATCAAAATTTTAAATTCTAAAGCATTATATAATTAATTTTGTAATTAATGGGAGGAAAGATCTACATATATTATTGAAAGAACAGAGAAAGAGGAATTCTATAAGCTCTTATGAGTCACGGATTTGTTCAGTCATTTCTGGAAAACAATTTGAAACTATATCCTTTGATCTAGCAATGCTACTGTTAGGTCCCTCCCAAAATCTGAGACCAAGAGAAAGGACATTTATGTATAAAAAATGTTTATAGCACCATGTTTTGTAATAGCAAAGACCTGGAAATAAATAGATATCAATTAATTGGGGACAATAAAACTAAATGAATTATGACCTTTGAATGTAATAGAATATGGAGAATCACAAAAAAAAAGAATTCAGAGGAAATTGGGTAGAATCATAGTTTGAATTTGTAACAAGCAATACTAAGAGTCAATTTACACAATGATCACAAGAACATAAAGAAAAAAACACTGAAAGACTTCAGAACTCCAATCAAAGCAAGTGATAGACTTGCCTCATTCACTTTCAGACATAGTGAATGTGTTGATGTCTTTTGTGTGACAATATATATGTCTCATAAAAGAGGGCTTCTATTTTAGTTAGTGGGAAGTGTCATGGATGCAACAAAATTTTTAAGACACATCGATGAAATATTTAAAAAGAATAAAAAATTCGGAAATGGGCAAAAGCAATGAGATGATTTTGTCACTTTTGTTAAATTTAATACAAACTTTAAAAAACAAACTGTAGGTAACAAAAGTTCAGGTTTTCATATGCAATTCTATTTATTTGCATTTATTGCTGATTAAGTTCACAATAAAAAAGATAATGACAGAAAGTTCACAGGAACTTACACAATCCTCTTTTTGTTGTTGTTGCATATTGGGGTGTTTGTATTCATTAATTATCAAGCATGTAATTTTAAAAGAAAAAATTCATTTACTGCAGGTTTCTTAATCTCACCACTAAACCAACATCTCCTCATCGAGAACCATCTTTCTGCAACAGGAAGTAGCTGAGAGATTTCATTTGGATACACTTCTTGCCTCTGCTTTCTTTCACTGATTGAATCCATTGTCTCTAGGGAGAGCCTGAAATTTAACCTCCTGCATGACATCATACAGACCATTTGCAGAGTCTTTATATCCACTGCAGAGAAAAGATAGGAAAAAGTTCTTTTGGAAAGGCTGGGAGAATGTTTTTTTTAACCATTTGTAGTCAATTAATGAACTACACCTTCCAGATAAGGGCTGTGCTAGGGACAGTCTCCTCCAATCTAGCTCAGCTGGATAAGCAAATGAGATTTATCTATGTAATTTACAACTCAAAAACTACCAGCCCAACAGAACTACTTTAGCAATGCAAGTATGCTTCTGGCCCTCTTAAATCAATCAACAGCCACTCCCCTGCATCTCTCCTCAGTGTGGGTGACCTACTAAGGCTGAATTCAAGAGGATCCGGCTGCATTGTATGGAGTCTGGGAGATGACATGTTTTTGGGACCGAGAATTACATTAAGTTTGTCAGGAAGAGGGGGGAAAAAAGTACTTCCTCTACTGAAGCGGGGGATAACAGAGAGAAAACCAGGTTGCAGTAGTCGATGAGGCCAAAGAGAAAAAGAAAAGAAAGGTCTGAAAAACAAGCTGCAAAAAAAGATTCTGAGTTACACCCCCCACCCCCCACCCCCGCTGCAAGTTTCACGACAACTGAAGATAGTTCCTAAAAAGAGTACTGATGAAGGGGAGTCTGCTTTGGGACAACAAAAGAAGGAACAGGAAGAAAGAACAGTGATAGTTGCAACACAATCTCATGTGCCATTCACAGAGCAATTTCCCTTGAGTATCACAAAGGCCCTCTCTGCTCCACAGCATTCACAATAAATGCAGGATATCTGATGGCAACATTGGGTCTTGAACCCCATATAACTCCCAAATCAACTTTCTCTAGATAACATCTAACAAGAAAATTGAGGCTGAAACAACTCCACCTCTGTGAACTCAGATCTGAGTCAGGTCACAGGTCAATGAAAATGCCAAAAAGAAAAGAAAGAAAAATCAAAGGATGACAACTGTTTTCTCCTCTCTAAATTTCCTCTAGAAAATGGTCTCCTAATCAGACAGGAATCTGAATTTGAATTTTGGCAATTTGAATTCTGGCAGTCACTTATTTGCTCGCATAACTTCGTTTTGGTTTTCTTATCTATAAAATGGGAATATTTTTACTGTATAATTAACTCATTGAGATATGTGAGGAGAAAGAGCCCTTTGTAAATTGTAAAGTGCTATTTAAATGTGAACTATTGTTACAAAGGTGGAAGAGAAAGAAATTTAAAAAAAAGGAAAAATAGACTCATGTCTAAATGTCACCAGGAAGTTTAAGGGAAAGATTTCTCCCCTCTGAATCAGACCATAAACCTTAGCCAGGGTGCCAAAGAGACAAGGATCAAAGTCCATTCCCTCTCCATTCAAACACAAATGTGAGTGTTTTACTAGGCAAAAGACAGAGCCCTGTCCCCAGTCACACAAGATGTTAGATCAAAGAGACCTTAGGAGCCAAGCAGCTTAATCAATTAAAGCCCAGAAAGGAAACCTCACTTTCCATCTTGCCCTTTCCTTCTGAGAAAAGCAGCTCATCATTTTAACACTTCACCCAATCATCAGGCTCTTCTTCCTCCCTCTGGTTCCCCAAAGGAGGAGTAGTTTTTATCATTTCTTCATAGGAAAGAAGACTATCAAGAGAATCACCCAAGAATGCAGTCTTCTAATTTGTAGAGCAGGTCCCAATGTGGAAAGGACAACAGGTCTTTCTCTGAGCCTAAAGAGTTATCAGCTCCAAACAAGGCCAAGGGTCCTAATCCTCATTAGCTGGGAAATATCCACCCCAGTAGTTAGTATTCTTCAGTCTAGTATTTCAATCCTTTCAAAACCTGGACAGTATTAAAGCTATTCATTTCACAATGAGCAGCTTAGTGCCCATAGCCCCATAAAATTCTCAGAAATAATTCTTTAGCCAAAGATAAAGAATTTTTTAGAATCTGTTCAGATAAGATGTAGCATCTACAGTCATCTAGAATAGAGGTGCCAAACATCTCAATGCAACTCAAATAGGATTAAAATTCAATAGAACATAATGTTAATATGTGGTTTTCAAAGTTTAATATGCAATTCTTAGGGATCTTTATATAGTTTAGTGACCCCCTTTCTATTTGCGTATAACACTTGATGGAGAATCTTCCAAATTCAGGTAGATGTATATAAGATTATAAGAGTAAATATAAGAATGAATTAAAAAAGTATTTATTAAGTGCAAAGCATTGTGCTGAGGACATAAATAGCAAGATAGTTCCTGTTGTCAAGGAACTTTTCTTTTTTTAAAGACAATGGGGTTAGCTAATTTGCCCAGGTCATGCAAAAAAGTGTCAGGGGGGCAGCATTTGAACTCAGGTATTGACTTTCGAGGGTTTGGAAGAGGAGTTGCTCTATCCACTGCTCCAACTAGCAGTTATAGGAGGTTTATAATCAAGACTGACTTCTCACCAATGACACCAGGAAATCTTCCCCCAACATACATAACTGTCATGTAAAAGCAGATACCCCCCTTCCCTATTAGAGCTTACTTTTTCCAAGAGCACCAGACTAAACTGCCTACCTGGCCTTCTTTCAATCTGACATCTGGATTTTTCCCCCTCCTGTGGTTTCAGTTAATCTTTTCGTAGCCTTCAGAGTTTTTTCCCTCTAAGCACAATAGAGTCTAGGTTACTGGAGAGAATTCCTTAATATTCTAAGTTTGCAGATATCCTTTAGGGAAATATTACCTATTAAAATAGATGGTGTTTTAAATTTAAAGCCCCCAAAAACTACCTTCTAGGGATCCAGGAGAAAACATCAGATCTTCCCGTTTCCTTTGTTCAGTTGTTTTCATTAAAAGCAAACTTCACTGCTTACTCAAACTCTTGCCATTTTCTCTACTCAAAAGTCAGCTCTTTGTAGGAAGGACAGATGTTTTAATACCCCTTTCCACGTTGTAAAATGTCTATCTATTTGTGCTAAAACAATGTACTATAAATAAGCTAGTGTTGCTCTTCACAAAGGCTCACGTTGGTGACAAATAATAACCATTACCAAGGACATTTATTTAGTCATCCAAGTCTTCAGAGAGCAACTGGGAAGAAGGTTCTCCTGCGGGATACACACATCCCCCCTTCCAGAGGGTACCTCCACCTTTCCCGAGGGCGAGATAAAAGGGAACCAAAAGCATCCCCTGGGCTGGAGTCCGCCGACCCCCAAGTGGGGAGCCCCGGGGCTCCGTCCCCACCGCTTTCAAGGGGTGAAGGTGGGTGTCTGGGGAGATCTGCCTCCTTTTCCGAGCAGGGGCCGGCGGTCCTTGGGGCGCACTCTCCTTCGGCCCATGCACCCCAATTCACAGCAAGCTAGGATGCGGGATTCTGGAGGAAGGCGAGGGTTTGCGCGTCCAAGCACCAGGCCAGATCCCAAGGCCGAGCCCGAGGCGCCGGCCCCGCTCCCGCCGGCCGTCAGGGGCAGCTCCGGGGCCCGCGGCGGCCTCGCGCCTCTCCCCCAGCATCCGCCCCGGGGGAGCACGTGCGGGGAGCCCGGCCCTCCCTGCCTCCGGCCGCGGCCCGCCCGCGCCGCGCTCCCCCGCCTGCCAGGCGCGGCCGCGGCCCCGGCCCCGGCCCCGGCCCCGCGCCCCCCGCCCTGTGCCCCGCGGGCGCCGCCTCTCACCGCTCGAAGAGGAGGCGCACGGAGAAGATGCCGGCCGCCAGCGGGAAGGCGGACAGGACGTGGCGGGCTCGCGGGAAGCCGCCGGCGCCGGGCCGCTCCAGGTCGGCCCAGCTCACGTTCCGCGGCAGCCAGAAGCTCTCGCTCCACAGCCAGTCCCACAGCAGGCCCAGGGCCCCCGCCACCGCCGCCGTCGCCATCTTTCCCCCGCCCCGCGGCCGCCGCCGCAGCCAGAACCAACCGAACTAGCGGGGAGGCGGCCGCGGGGCGGGGCCCGGGCGGAGACCCGCCCCCTTCCGGCCTTGCCCCGCCCCGAGGGCCGGCCGCCCCCCTGGGCCATGCCCCCAGCCCCGCCCCGGCCCGGCCCGCCCCGCCCGCCGCGCCTCCCCGGCCGCGCCTCCGAGCTCGCGGCGGCCCGGGCGGCCCGCGGCCCCGCCCCCTCGCGGACTCCCCGGCCAATCCCGAGGCCCCGGCGCTGCCCGGAGCCCCGCCCCCTCCCCGCGGCCCCGCGGAGCTCGCTCCCCCAGGGCCCGCATTTCTCCCTTTCACCCCCGGGCCCCGCCCCTGCCCCCCGGGCCCCTCCCTCCGGGGCCGCGGCTCCCAGACCGGGTCCGGGAAGCTCGGGGCTCCCCACCCCCCCGCCTCCCGGCTCCGGCCCCCCCCCCCCCAGAGCCGTCTGCGGCGGCCCCGGAGCGACCTGGAAGCAGCCCGGGTGCCCTTCGCCCCGACCCCGCGGGGGCGGGATCCGTGTAACGGAAATGACCCCTCGGTCCACGAGTTCCGCCCCGCGCGCCCCGAGCCCAACGCGACACGGGCCGCGGGCCGCGGGGCCCCGAGCCGGTGCCGAACGGACGCCCGGCTCGGACGGGCGCTTGCCGCCCCCGGGGCAGCCCGGGGAAGACCCGCTCGGGAGCGGGGCTGGAGGCCAGGAGGCCGCTGAGGAGGCCCGGGCCCGCGGGGCAGCCTGCTGACTGGCCGCGACCCAAGGCCTTCCCCAGGTGGAGGACAGGGACGGGACTGCGGGAGTGCCGCAGACAGACAGCTGGAGCCGAGGAGGCAGAGAGCTGAGAACCAAGGAACTATAGTCCTAGAAAAACCCAGAGCAAGAGGAGGGTGGCCAGACTGCCAAATGATAGAAAAGCGAGGATGGGAGATCAATTAATAACAACTAGTTGATCACCTCATCTACTTTTAGATTTGATATCTTAAGGTAAGAACTGATCAATCATAGGCCTCATGACTAAGAATGAAGTCTTTGATGCCATTTAATGAAATGGCCGGACGAGATCTGTTCCAAATGGGTAGCTCTTCCTCCTTTCCCTTTCGAATTTGGCTGGAAGGTCTTCCAGGTTCAGTTCAAAGGATATAGGACTTCCTACGGCACCCCTGGGTCAGCTGGTCAGTGTTCAGCAATGGGAGCCAAGGATCAGTGGACAAAGATTAATTATACCTAAGGCGAATTTCTTTAATGGGAGAAAGACTAACAACAACCAAGACTTGAGATAGTTTTGTTCGTATGTGACCCATTTGAGATAACATTTGCAAAGATACTGGAGTGATTTGCCATTTCCTTCTATAGTTCATTTTATAGATGAGGAAACTGAGACAAAAGGGGTTAAGAGATTTGCTCAGGGTCACACAGCTGGTTCGTGCCCAGTGTTTTAGCCATTTCATCACCTAGATTCCTTCGGGTCCTGAATTACTGATGTGCAACAAGAGCTCTCTGAGCCTGAATCCACTTTCTTCTGGAATTTTGTAGGATGTTCTTGCGGGAGGAAGTGTCACACAGACTTGGGGGTGACATTTTAGTAAATATCCCTTTCTAAAAACTAAGTGATCATCTTGGGAGGGAAGCTTGCCTCTTTCTCCAGAAATTACTGTGAAATTATTGGGCATATTTATTTCAAATGTATCATCTGTGGCTATGTTAAATCCCTTTGAGCTTCTTGAGGACAGAAACTTGAATGTTGTCTCCAGTGCCTATCAGCAGAGGATTCATAAATGCTTTTTGACCGAAATCAGAGTGAACTGAGAAAAGTAGACAGTAGCCTAAAGAACTAAATAAATCACCTGTTGATGTTTAAAATGGCATTGTATCTATAATTGCAACACTTAGATACTTCAGTTTACGGTTCTAAAGCTTAAATGAGAAGGGGGGGGGGAGTGACACTTGTTAATTGGCTAAGCTCTCAAACTGTCACAGGAACAAAAGATGAGCACTGGAGGCCCTGATTGCCCTGGGAACTTTATACCTGTTTAATAAACACTTAGCTATAGCCTAGACCTAGAAGGTTAATTACCATAAGAAGCTGGCTAGATTGATCTGAAAGCAGATTGAAAGAACTAAATCTGTATCCCTAACAAAAGGAGATATAGGGTAACTTTATAACCAACATCAGAGAAGGGTTCAGCACAATGTGATTGTAGCAAAGCAAAGCTGAAAATGGTTATTTTATCTCAGAGTTTTAGCTAAGGTTGGTTTTCCTCTTTCTGAATAGACTGAAAATACTCTATTTCAAAACTACTTCAAATACGGCAGCAAATCCTATCTCTTGTCTAGTGGTAAAATATCTGAGCCTCAAAGTACCCTAAAAAAAATATTAACTCTGGATCATTTATACAGTGCTTTACCTTTATATGCTTTTCTGGAAACAAAATTTACATAGTGAACATTTTATACTTTTAACAAGCTGCTGACGATTAGAATGGCCAAGCAACCTGCTCAGTCACACAGTTCAGTGGAAGATTTAGGATTTAAAGTCACGGCTGTTAACTCTGCCATTTCAGGGATTTTTCCACATTACCTCTCTAGAACAAGAAGACACACAATCCTAACTAGTGCTTCTACACCACATCTCAAAGAAAATACATTTTAGTTGGAGACACATTGCTTTCTGAAAACAATCAAATTTGTTGACATTACCTTCCTTTTGAACTACAGGAAGTGATTTGACCAGGAAGGACTGTCACCTTACCTTCGGGGTAGACTTCTAGTCACGAGCTGGAGGCCCCTCCTGCTTTATCAACATAAAAGCTCAGATCACCAGATTGAAAACACCTGACATTTAAGATTGATATCACTTGCCAGGTTTGGAAGAAAACAGACTACAATATTATCTGTTCAGTTTGCCTTTTTTCCCCCTATTCATTTGGAATTACCAGGCTTTCCATTGGATGGAAACACTATGGAAATACTATTTGGTGTTTTTTCAGTGTGTACATGGTCCATGCCGTGCTTCAAGGATTTATTATGTAAGTAAGTGCCAGGCACTTAATAGATGTTAAGCATGGAGGATACAGAAATAGGCAAAAACTTGATTCTCTGGCCTCAAGAAGTTCACATTCTAATGGAGGAGACACAATGCAAACTACTAAGTCTATTCAGAATATAAAGGCAATCTAAGAGCAATGGAGCTAGCACTAGGGAAGACCTGGGAGGCAGAGTTGAGGGAAAGCAGTCCAGCCAAGAGCGACACAGCCAGTGAAAAGGCATAGTGTGCTGCCAGCTGAATTTGTCCTTTCCAAATGTCAGCTGTTAAAATTTCAGCCTAATTTTCAAGCACCTAGTCAATGGTTTCCAAAGTCTAAACAGCCACTCAGCAACCATTAAATTGGATACTAGCAGTTATTACTGTCATCATTTGACTCATGACTCCATTTGGGGTTTTCATAGAAAAAACAGTAGCAGTTTGTCATTTCCTTCTTCAGCTCATTTTACAGATGTAGACACTGAGGGGAACAAGGTTAGTGACTTGCTCAGGGTCACACAGCAAGTGTCTGAGGCTAGATTTTAACATAAGATGATAAATCTAACCCCACGCCCAGCACTCTATCCACTGTACCTAGCTGCCCACTAGAAGGAATTAGCCAATGCCAAACTGGTGATGAGGCCATCGTGGTACTTGAGCTAAGACAGGCTTACTCCTGATGCAAATAGCCTCCATCCTCTCTTCCTCAACATCTGGCTACCAACAACCAACTGTTCTGTACCTTGTTCACACAACAGCCTCATGTGACATGTCAACTTAATTCTTTTGTCCTATGTATTTCAGTGTGTGGGGAAGGGAGGGTGAGAGTAAGCATGTTAGCTTTGAGAGGGCAGAAAGCAGGGCTTTGCTTTGACTAAATATCAATTCAGAGTTAGCAAATATAGGGTTTGCTTTGGGAAGAGAGAATAGATTGATTCTGCTTGGTTCCAGAAGGAAGAAATAAAGGTATGAGTCACAATTCAGTTCAATATTAGAAATTCCTAATAAGTTCATTTCATAAATGTAACTGCTACATAGAACTAGCTTTAAGGTTTACCAAGGACTTGACTTAATACTTCAAATGAGATAATTCAGGTTCCCCATTCTTGGCAAAGTTTTAAGCAGAGGCTAAAAGATCACATACATCAAAGATTTTATAGATTCATAGATCAGTGAAGTAGACTAGATGCCTCCTCTGATGACCCCCGAGTCTCTAGGGTAAAATGATTCTAGTATAATGAAATTCTTCATGAATATTTGTGGATGATGAATAATGAATTCTCACTTTTAATTTTTCTTTATTAAGTTATGATAATCAGTGGGTTAATGCTTGAGTAGTTAGGCTGAAGAAACTTAAACAATGTGAGCAAGTATTTTTGAGTTTATTTATAGCTTTAGTACCTACTGGGGGAAAAAAAAATTAGGAATGCAATTCTGCTGAGCAGCAGTCCAGAGACTTATAGTATTTATATTTTGTTTACAAGATGTGGAAAGTACCAAAGCCTTTGCAAAAAGCAACTAGGCCATCACAAAGGATACAACACATAAGGAATGATTTAAAGAACATTTATAAACCCAGGGCAAAAAAGCCTATTTTAAAAGTGCTGTAACAAGTGGATGTTGTTCTATGAAATGTAGCTTCATTCGCTTGCTGTCATTTAAGAACAGCCCATTACCACCACCTACTGGTTGGAAGATGCCCATCACTTTTATGATAACTCAAGATTTCTGTTTTTGCCTCTTTGAAAGAATAATGATTTAGATCCTAACAATGCAAGAGATTTGAAAAAGAAAAGAATCAGGTGGCTAGGTGGCACAGTGAATAGAGCACCGGCCTTGGAGTCAGGAGTACCTGGGTTCAAATCTGACCTCAGACACTTAATAATTACCTAGCCTTGTGGCCTTGGGCAAGCCACTTAACCCCACTGCCTTGAAAAATCTTAAAAAAAAAAAAAAAAGAAAAAAAGGGAATCAGTTTTAAATGGAAAGCTTTATTGGATAAAAATGTTTCATTATGAGAGATATTGGTAAGAAAGCAGAATATTTTACATCTCTAAAAAATATAATCAGAGCTAAATTTCTAAAGATAACAGTATAAAAGAGCCCACATTTTAAACCCTCACTGCCCCAAAGCTAGAATATAAATTATGTAAAATAAATGTAATCACATTTGAAGTGTTCAACAATCTTAACACTAGAAACAGATTTCCTAGGAAAAAGGACAACAGTCGATCTAGTTTTACACTTTAACATAACATACATTTCAGAGCTAATTAGATATTAAAACCGAAGTTTCTGGTGAACAGAAGTCCAGTATTTTAAAGAGTCTCAAAAATACTATCACATTAAGTAAATTACAGGGAACATGAATACTAAAAAGAAAGGACATCGAGTTTCTTGCAGAGATATCAAAATTCCTTGGCAAATGCTGTTATTTTATTTGGGTGATAGCTAGACACCCCCCCACCCCAATCATTGTTGCCTAAGGATGGATGTCAATTTTCTCAAAAGATAATCCACAAAGATTGCTGGTATTATAACCTAACAATTTCATTATTGTATGTGGTTTGGAGGATACAAGACAGTATTTTTTTTTTTTTACTGATTTAAGGAAGAAAAATTTTTTAATTTGATCATTTGGTTGAATACTAAGCAATTAAATTTGTTTTCATTAGAAAATATACTATTTGTGCCCTTTATACTAAAGTGCATTCAGTTATAATTGTTAGGCCTTTAAGTCCCTTCTAACTTGTCCCTAGTCTGTTAGTGTAGGCAGTAGTAATAGTGTGTCATTGAAATCTGGCTGTTTTGGGGGAACATAAAAAAAATTCTGAAGAGAATCACTTAAGTGTAATTTTTGTCCTTGAATGCACAAGACTTCAACTTCAAAATATTCAATGCATTTATAATCTTTGCCTAAAATCAAAGGATTTAAGTATCAAGATCTCTTGCATTTATTTTCATTTGGGTAGCAATATAAGTTTTATCTGAAGCAGGACAACCCTGCCTAAGCTAGTAATTTAAGAAGAGGTACTGTGTAAAGCTGGAAATGCCATCCACTGCATTTTCACACCAAATTTACTTCCATATAAATTACCATTCTAAGATAATCTGTTGATATGCAATTTAAAGCTCACTTTCACAGATGGCAGCTGCTTATTATTATCACCAATTTAAGGTCCAGAATCTTGCAAGTTTTCTAGTTAAAGGCCAACTTGTTTTTCATCATCATCGTCATTGTCGTTGTCATCGTTATCATCATCATCATCATCATCATCATAATGACGATTTCTCTTTATTTGCTCTTCCACTGACAGCTCTTGTATTTCTTCTTCCCAGAATCCCACATCCTGAGATTTTCGATTCTGAAAAGATGCAAATTGCATGATTGATCTATGATCCACATAGCTGGAACAATTTGGGGATTTTGGCTTTAGGGAGGACTGATGGTCACTGTTTACAACTTCATGCATGTCTGCACCAACTACTTGACCATTCTCCACAAAATTATCATCCTGTTCCTCAACATCAGAACTCTCCCTACTCTTCCTTCTCTCTTCTAAAGGTTCTTTGTTTTTCCAGTCAGCTTTCTCCACATTCCCATTCTCCTTGAGGTTGCCTTTCTTTATTTGTTTTTTATCTGTCATGATTCCCTCCTCCAGCTTTTCACCCTGTCCTTGCACACTCCGGTCTCTCCTAAAAGGTGGAGTCAGGATTTCTGGGCTTTTGACAGATGTAGCCCGAAATGAGGCTGCCACTGTGAAGGGGCGACTTCGTTCTTTCAGTGAAGATGATCTTCTTAGCTTTTTCAAATCCAGGTCCACATCTTCTGGAGTATCTGGCTTGCTGAAGTCATCCTCAGGAGGCCATTTGGGCTTCAACATTCTGATCCCTTCTTCCAAAATACTTCCTGAACTGCCAAGGTCTGCTGGAGGTGGCCAAGCAATCCTCAACTTCTTTGTTTCCGCTGGTTTATCTTCCTTTTCTGGCTGACTCATGGCCTTGGCTTCCATACTTGCAGTCAATACACCCACCTTAGCAATAGGAGCATCCTCAACTCCTGGGTTCTGAGGATTCTCAGTTGGACTTAAGAGTTGGCCTGGTCTCTCTAGAGACTCTTCAGTTTCAATTTTGCTTGCCCATAGATCCTTGTGTGGTTTATATCCAAAACCTTCATCATAGTTGCCTTTAGATTTAAAGAGTTGATTGAAGTGGGGCTTGCAATAGATTCTCCCATGTAAGGATGCATATGTTCCTAAACTGTTAGTAATTAAAAGCAGCATAAAGTTAGTTTACTGTAAAGATACTTAGACAGAAGCCCATACTAGCCTTCTATACAAGATTTTAAAAATGAACTGGATGAAGAAATGTTGGGACACATTCAAAGGTCATATTTTGAAAAGTATCAAAAGGCTATTTCAGTTACCTTGGAGTCTAACTCTAATGTATTTTTTGTATGCTGTACACAATTTGTTCTTTTTCACACTTCTGAATCTTTGTAATATTATCATTGAACCTGAAATATGCTTGCTAGGCTACATAATTCTTTCAAAAAGTTTACTTTTTTAAACAAGTACTTCAGAAGTCTTTCTAATTATTTCTGCTTATTAATCTGTTCACTCAAAATTTCCTAAAAAGCATAATATGTAATTAAAGCATGTATATTGTAAGATTCTTTTTTAATATCACCTTCAGTTTGTTTCTTCTCATCTCCTATTTATAATAGGGTATCCTAAAAGTCTTAGTAGCATCAAATCTTGTTCTTTGGGTCTTCATCTCAGCAGAGATAATATTAAGACTATTGGGAAAGCTTGTATTAGGTAACTCCTTGAAAACAATAAATCATATAATTTTTTTGGTACTCCCCCCAAGAACTAGTATTGTGTTCTATCTAAAAATATGAACTTAGTAAATATTATTGATTGATTGACCTGAAACTGTGGTCCACAGCAATATGACAAGATCAAGGAAGTAATTCAATGCTATAGACAGATCCTCTTAGAAATATTGATATCTATTTTGGAGCATTCCATTTTAAAGGGAACAAAGAAACTGATTCCACAGGGGGAAAAATTACAATAAAGGTTTATAAAAAAGATATTTTAGAAACAAATGAGAAGTTATTTACTTTGGAAGAGAAAAGGTTAAGAAATGGCTAATGTTTATACGTTCATGCATATAAAGTACATTTATTTTATCATGAGATAAGACTAATAAAAGTAATTGACATGAACTGGGCTTCTAAAGAATATGGTATGTTCTTATTCCCTAGACACTTCCTAGATCTTTTCATAATACAGGGAAAGGGGGAAGAGGAAGAGAGATATCATTTTTTAAAAGAAGGCTTAAAGGATTACTTTGATTTAATATACACCTTCCCAAATTTTTAACCACAAATATAACTACCTCCTTTGAAGCAAGTGGTTAGATTAAATGGGGCTGAATCTTGAAATCCCTTCCAGTTTTTTCATTTTATGCTATACCATTAGGTGGCCTGGGACTGACTATAATAGAAATTACCTTTAGTGTTAAATTATGGTTATTTACATATAAAAGTTTCAAATTCCACTGTCATTATACAATTTTAATATCATCTTCACACATCTGCATGATGTTTTTCACTTTTTTAAAGTGCCTTCAAACAAAGGAAGCACAGCACCATTCATTACCATCATTTTCAAAAGTCACCATCTAGTGAAAAGGAAAATTACATGGGGGTTGGGAGTGGGGGAATGGGACAGACTTGCTTTTATCTGGCTTACCTGAGTTTGTTGTTGCAATAAAAACAACGGAAACAGCTGATGTGAAACACCTGCTGGTTGGCCAAGAGGCGCTCCATTGGGTACACTGTTTTCTGACATTCAACACAGGGTTCTTTTGCAGGCAGCTGGAATTTCTAAGTAACAGGGAAAGAATAAATTAAGCTAGTCTAAGTGATAAATATTTTGTTGGCATCCTACCAAGATGAAGTCCCAAACCACACCTCTTGTTAGAAGATGACTTTAACCCTTTCTAGGTCTATTATCTAACTTCTTAATAGCAAGAGCTTCTTCTGTCTTTCTCTCCCAAAATGCCTAGTTATCTTTAACTTGGAGCAGATGCAGAGCACAACTGAAGTCTGGAAATCCAAGAGGGATGAGCCACTATCCAAAAATGCACACAGAATATTGTGGAGGGGAGTGTAAAGAAGATGAGATTAGGAGAATATATCAACATATGGCTATTGCCTATCATACTTGCCCTATTAACTCACTATCGACATTCGGCTCTCCACAATGGCCCTTTTTAATCCCTCCTCAAATTTCCCTTAGCTCCCCCTTCTCCCCATTCTCTCACTTGAAAACCTTGCCTTATTGCTAGGCTACATAATGGTTTTACTCCATACTAAGGCTAATCCCCTTTATATACTGAAGAGATCCCTTTCCATTTCATCTCCAACAGATTGCCCCCTCTGTCATCCTCCTCCTTTCACTTATTTTCAACCTCTCCCACTTTATGAATTATTTGCTATTACCTACAAACATGCCAATGTCTCTCCTTGATCCTTACATCCCTGAAAATTACTCTCCTATTTCTCTTCTACCCTGTGTGGCTAAACTCAAAAAAGTTGTCTATAATAGGTATATACATTTTTTCTCCATCTTCTCTTTTTTTTTTAATTCATTTATGGAGCAGTTAGGTGGTACAGTGGATAGAATACCAGCCCTGGGGTCAAGAGGACCTAATTCAAACCCAGCTTCAGAGACTTATTGTGTGTGACCCTGGGCAAATCACTTAACCTCACTGTCCCAGAAAAAGAAAAAATTTCATTTATCTTATCCTGAACTTAAGCAATAAGACAAGCATTTTGATGACATAGCAAAATAGAAAAAAAAAATTTGTACACGAAATTACAAATCTATTATGTACAACTTGCTTTTCCTTTTAAACTTTATCATTCCACTGAAACTTATCTCTTAGTTGCCAGATCCAATGACCTATTATCAATCCTCATTCTCCTCCCCGATGATTACTCTCTCCTCTTTGACACTATCTTTCTGTATATTTTTAAGACTCCTGGTTCTCCTACCTATCTGAAGTCCCCTTCTCTGACTCCTTTGTTGGCTCCTCTTCCAGATCGTTTCCTCTAATAGTAGTTGTCCCTCAGGTTTCTGTCCTGGGCTCTCTCCTCCTAGCCCTCTAAAATACTTCTCTTGGTGATTCTCATTAGCTATCATGGATTTCTTTTTTGCTGAGAATTCTCAAATCTACCTATCTTGCCCCCAATTCTCAATTCTCTGCTAACCTCCAGTCTCAAATCTTCAACTAACTGCCTTTCAAACATCTTGAAACAGAAATCCAAGATAGAACCTATTATCTTCCCCCACCCCCCCCATCCTCCTCATCCCCAGTCTTCCTTTGTACTGTAGAGGGCAACACCATCCTCCCAATCCCTCATACTAACAATTTAGGAGTCACCCTGGATTCCTCACTATCCACCCCCCCCCCATCCAAGGCCTGTTGATTTCAACTTGAAACATCACTTGAATGCATGCCCCTCTCCTCTAACTCAACTCGATTATGTAATTGCCTGCTTTAAGTCTCACCCCTCTCCATTCAGCCACCAGAGTGATTTTCCTAAAGTGAAGGTTTGTTCATGTCAACCCCCTACTCAGTATACTCCATCTTTCTATTGCTTCTTGAAACAATACAGAATGCTTTGTTTGGCATTCAAAGCCCTTTACAACCTAGCCCTCTCCTACCTCCTGGCAGTTTGAAAAACACAATGCGCCATCTCTTGGCTCCACACTGTCTATGGGTGTTCTCCATACCTGGAATGCTCTCTCTCCTCTGCTGACTACTGACCACCTTGGCTTTAAGTGCCAACTAAAATCCTGCCTTCTACAGAAAGCCTTCCCCAACCTCTCTTGATTCTAGTACCTTCCCTCTTTTAATTATTTCCTATTTGTCTTGTATATAACTTGCTTTATATTTGTTCACAGGCTGTTTCTCCTATTAGATCCTAAATTCCTTGAAAGCAAGGACTATCTTTTATCTTCTTTTGCTTAGCCCAGTGCTTGGGACATATTAGGTGCTTCATAAATGTTTATTGATTGACTGATTTGACAAAGAAAAGAAGGTATTTGCCTCAAATGTCAAGTACAAGGAAGAACAAGAACCTTTAAAGTAAAGCCAAAAATACCATTTAACTTTGGAAATTAGGAAAAGATACTTTATAAAGTATCTTTTATTCTATTTGTTCATAATTTACTGGACAAGAACTACTCAACCAAATTGGCAATAAAACTTAAAAAAAAAACCACCCCAAACCAACCACTTTCAAATATCTCTTCATACAAATACAACAAAGTAAAATAGTCAGAAACTTCATAATCAGGTCATTATGGTCCAGAAGCAGGCATAAGCTAAAAGAACTCTTAAGTTCTATAAGGTTTAAAAAAATTAAGAAAAATTTTTTTTGAGGCTAGTCTCTATCTCATCCAGGATGGAACTGCTGCTTTCCTAAACAGAAGCTTTAATCTGCTCCAAGTTTCCACCCTGTAGTGGCTCTACTCTCCTTGGGTGGCTTTATGGTCCTGAACGGCTCACCAGACTTAGTTTAGACATAACTAGCTTTGTATTACAGCTCAGAACCCCTAAACTCAAAGTTCATACTTTCCCAGGGGCTACAGGACTGTGTGACCATGACCTACCATAAGATTTCTAAAAGTACTGAAATTTAAAATGCTATAGAGTGTGGGATGGGGGGAGAGGGGGAGGGGAAGAGGGAAGGAGAAAGGAGGGAATGTACCTAATAGAAAATTCATTACCTCATTAAAATACTTGAAAAGGTAAAACACATTTATCTTCTTGTGCAACAAGGAAGGTAAAGTGGACATGGTATCACACACATTCAAGGAAGGGTTAACTTATTATTTTCTGCTTCTGGAGAATGTAAAATATTAGGTATCAAAGCCTGGATTTGAACTACCACCTCATAGACATTTTTAAAATTATGTCAAAGATTATATTATAGGAAGTGGCCACATAGAAACCAATCAGGGGGTATGGTACACCCCAAATATAAATGCTTCTTTCTGTGAGTGGTAGATGTAGAAAGATCTGGCTAGAACAACTTCAGACATAACTGTTATCAAGATGACTAGAATGTGATCTTGGTAGAAAACATAACTAAGTAAACTGTCAAAAAAAAGCCACAAAGAAAATTTAATTTTAAATCTTTATCCTTACAATAACCTGAACAAATAGAATAGGGTTCAAAATAAACTGGGCTATGGGCAGGACATAACATTTTTAAAAAATTGAACTTTAAACTATGCTCATAGTTATCAAATTACAATTACAACAGGAAGGAATGGAGAAAGGACTATGTCAATTAAAAGAAAATGAAGGATTAAAAAGGGAAGAGGTAAAAGGGTAATATAATAATTAGTGGTAAACATTCAAATTGGATTTGAGTGATATAATAATGAAGAAGCTAACCTACTTTCCACCAGCAACAATTTCTTTAAAAAGGGGATGGGACAGAGAATTTTTTTTTCTTTTGGTTTTTGCTAGGCAATGGGGTTAAGTGGTTTGCCCAAGGCCACACAGCTAGGTAATTATTACGTGTCTGAGGCCCGATTTGAACTCAGGTACTCCTGACTCCAGCGCTGGTACTCTTTCCACTGCACCACCTAGCTGCCCCCAACAGTATTTTCTAAGAAATTAAGCAACAAACAAAAAGGGAATATCACCATTTTGTATAATTATTTTACACTGCTGAGATTACTCTCAGCAGATACTGTTAGTATCAATTGGGGCTTAGAATTTTTTTCATACTAACTAGATTTGACATATAAGTAAGAGTCCTATGCATATCTTCAAGTTAGGTTTACACAGAAAAGGCTGGTTCCTGATGTTTAATAAGTAAGTAAATTCTTATTTATGAAGGTATGGTAGCATTGAGACTACTGAAAAGCTGCATCTAAATGATAATATGCATACTGTAATAGTCACAGAACAAAAGATTACAAGTCAAATACAAACCAAAACTACTTTTTCAATTATAGGATTTGTAAATATTGTTATTCTTGGGCACAGTCATTATCCTGAAAATAATTCAAGTGCCTATAAACAACAGAATAGGTAATAAATAGTACTAGTGAAGCCAGAGTAGGGGGAAAGGATTATATATACATATATATAAAGATGAAGAAATAGTAGTATGTTTAAAGCTGCAGCAATACTTCTCTTTACAAATATACACATACAGAAAATACTCCTATAGGCAGAGGTTAAAGCACAATTAATAGAAAGGAGAACCTGAGAGAAAGTTGCAAGTTGAGCTCACATTAGGAGGAAAGCAGAAGGCAGGAACAGAAATTAGGTACCAGGAGCAGGAAACAGAAGCTGGAAGAGACAAATAGTAATAACCTTCAATGAATACACAGCATCTGGTGCACTGGGAGCCCTTTGCTTGCAACTATGCTAAATACATGAAGGTAGGAACTCAACTAGGAATAACATTTTTTCCTCGTTTTAAAAACAAAGCCTCATAACTAAGTATGTTCTCATTCGAATCATTCATAATATACTATTTAAAGAGATGTAGCTTTTATGAGAAGACATCCTTTTGGGCAGTACCTTCTTAACAGTGCACATCATACTATCTCCCACATCTTTCTAGAACTTTCTTTTTAATGCTTTTATAGGAGTGAAAAATCATTTCTTCCCATCACCAAATACTTTTTTTTTTGTGAGGCAGAGGGGTTAAATGTCTTGCCCAAGGTCACACAGCTAGGTAATTAAGTGTCTGAGGTCAGATTTCAACTCAGGTCCTCCTGACTCCTGGGCCAGTACTCTATTCATTGTGCCACCTAGCTGCCCCACCAAATACTTTTAACATGGAAAAGCTGACTTAATCCAGACTTTCTTTCTATAGCCAGAAAGCACACTTAACTGAGGAACTATTAATCACTGCCTAAATTTGTAGCAATCAGGGTACAATATCTGGAGTTTAGAGGGGTTTTCTTTGTAAGAGTTCCTAGTACTTTTCATAGAGTTCAGAGTATTCTGACTTGCCCATGTGCCACATGGGTCAATTTCTGGTCAGTAGACTTGGTTGCTGATGCTGCTGTTGCTTCCAGTTCTTTGTCTTTGACCCAGGTTAGCCACTTTCCCTAATCACAACTATATCCACTTGGATAACAGTGAACATAATCAATACTCCGAAGTCATGATGAATATTTATACGCCTATAACACTATTGCTTTTTCCTCTTCTGTATAGCAAAAAATCTTTAAGACACAGTTCATGTTAAATATTATTTTCTTTACTTTTACAACAGCAGGTAAGAAACTGTATTATAATGCTTATTTTATATATACAGAAAGCACAACAAAAGTGACTTCATCAGTTCACATAGTTAAGAGAACTAATTAAAAACATCAAATTCTGACTTCCAGATGAATATTCTATACAGCCTAGATACAAAAATAAAATATTTTTTCTTTGTGGGAAGAAAAAGACCATAGGATCATAGATCTAGAAAGGGAAGGGGGAAGAAGAAAGGGAGATAAAAAGAATAAAACATGTATACAGCATCTCAATTTGATCTTCACAACAATCTTGTGATAGGTAGTATTGTTTTTCTTTCTTTTACATTTGAGGAAACTGAATCAAAACAGGGTTAAATGACTTTCCCAGAGTCACACAGCTAATAAGTGTTTGAAGCTAGATGAAATCCAGTCTTCCTGGCTCCACACCTAGCATTCTATCCACTGAACCACTAATGTCTCAGGTACTCTTTTAATATGAGAGATAGAATCTGAACCCCAATCTTGATTCCAGAGTCAGTGAATTTTTCATTATATCATGCCTAACCCTACACTTTGTCATCATTCTTCTGTTTGGCTTTAGAGAAACTACATTAATTTCTTAACTTATTAATTTCTTGTGTTCCATTGTTCCAAACTCCAAAACATAGAAAACACTTTGGGATTATGTGAAGTACTAAGTACATAATTAATGGTCATAAATAATGTCACATACAGATGAATAATAACTGCTATGTTTGGGTGTACATTTGTTTTTCCAATAGCAGTGATAGAGCTATGTGAATCTATCATGATACATGCTTCCTGTTTCCCCATGTGATCACTGGTATGCTTTTTCAAAAATATTATCTGGAGAAAGAGTGGTCACAGAAAAGGAGAAAACTTATAGTCCTTAAAAAGACTGAACCTGTGACCTTTCAATGATGAGTAACTTCTCTATATAAATGAGTCATAGAATGTTGACAAATGCTTCCAAATCCTTAAGAGGAAAAAATATAATTTTTTTCTTTAATTAAGATATCAAATAAGATCCTAAATAAAATAACAATCAAGGATAACTTTGGAATATTAGAAAAATTTTTCTTGACAAAAAAACTTTCCTTTTAATTACATGAAGTTCCATAGACAAAAGAAAATTCAGGAATCAAAAGGGTCTTCAACAAACACTATAGTATCAATATTCTTAGCTGTGTTATGACTACAAAAAGAAGCTGTGATGAAAAAAATTGGTTGTTGTCCATAAAGTAATAAATGTTAATCATGCTAAGTAGCACTAGCAGCTTTAAATAGGTTCACATCATATTTATATTAGGAGGCTTTATACTTTTGTAGCTAGACTGCTTCAATCTAGTCTGAATATAGAACCCCAAGCTTGAGAACAGACCCACAAAACAAGTATTAACATGTCTTGGTGAAGGGCAGCCAGTCGTAACCTATCTCTTCTCCACAGTATTATAGAAAGTCCCAAAGCAAAGTGTAGGCTCTGGCCAAATTTATTTCATATGACCAGATTTAGGAATATTGGAGAAGCAGAGAAAAAGAGTCTCTACTCAGGATCAGTACTAAAAGGTGTGGAGGAATAGGGCTGGGTTGAGAAACCAGTTTGTTTTGAGGCACTTACCTGTCTAATCCAAGGGTACACAATTTAGTGAGATGTTTTTGCTAGAATTTTTTTGTAATAGGAGAATCACACTAAATCATATCCTTTTGGAGGGCTGATGCTAGGAGGAGAAGACACACGGCTATGAAGCAATAACTGGGGTCATCATTTCTTTGGCAGAAGACAATGTAATTATTTTTGATAACTTGGAATTAAAGTCAATTTCTTCCTAGTTAGCACCTAAGAAATCTGATTATTGAAGGGGATGGTAAAATGGAGAGAAGGGGTTATCAAATTTCAACAACTAGATTAAAATGAAATTGGGAAATGTTTTAACAAAATATATTACATAGATAAAGTTTTCCAAGTCATGGTTGCAGGGATCTGTTTCTATTTGAGCCTATTTGACCTCTGCTCTAAGGCAGGGATTCTTAACCTAGGGTCCATGAAGCCAAGAGATCCATAGATAGATTTCATGGCCTGTGAACTAGAAATAAGAAAAATAAAACTATCTTTGGTATTTTACTCACCTCAATAATTTGTCTGGAGGTAACTGTTTTCGTGTTGGCTCACCCACGAGACTGTGAGCTCCTGGAAAGCAGAGCCTTTACTGCTTACCATTTACTGACTGACCTACCTTGGTGTGTCTTGCTTGAGGAACAGCAAGGCTAGGCTAACTTCATCACAGAGGTTAGCATAAGAAGACAGGAAGGGGGAAGGAGCCAGGCTAGGACAAGCTTTAAAGGCCCCAAGAGGTGCTGGGCCAGCTTCTAAATTATAGGCCAGGACAGTATCTTGAGACTACAAAGAGGATGAGTCTGTGCTTAGCACACTTTCTACCTGTCAGGCTCTGCACATAACAGGTATTCAGTGAATGTGCTGAATAAAATAATATCTGTTGCTGAGCTAGTCACTACACTGGTTCCCTTCCGCAACAAATATCTGAGTGCAGTGCTGTTATATTTCCTGCAATGGTAATGACCTATTAAGGAAAAAAGTGACTCAATTTTAAATTTGGAATCTTCTACAGATCAAAAAATAGACCTCAAATTTAAGGATGCCTAGAGAGTGAGGACTGTTTTCAAAACAAGATAATCAGAAACTCCACTTAAATAATTTTAAGACTTTTTTTATATTAATTAAGCTTATGACATACTTCCAGCTCTCAGCACTTACACCACAACTGGGCAGAAGATAACGAGATTAGATTAAAAATATTCTTCTTTAGAACTTGGTATCACTACAAAATACACTTTTTTAATGTGACATTATTATGAGAAAATAAATTCACCCTTCAGAGATTGCAGTTAAAGAATAGTTTTACTTAATGTTACAATATCTTACAATATGTTACAATAAATGGTTACTATACCTTTGTTGCTTTAGGTAGAGAATTTTCTGTATAGCTAGCAGCTCTGGAGTCAGGACTTTGCTGTTTGAAATGTGCAGGCTTTTGTATTTCACTTTCACTCTGGGAGTTACCTAGTCCAATTACGAAGGACAGGAAATAAAATGTTTTCATTTTAATTTTTCTCTGGGTTTTTAATGTAAATTTTATTTAATCTTCATTTTTTTCAACTAACATTTATTTTCCTCTCCTTCCCATCTGTTCCTCTTCCTAACTGGAAAAAAGAGACAAAATCCTTATAACAAATAAGCATAATCAAGCAAAACAAATTTCCACATTGGCTATGTCCAAAAATGTATGTCTCACTGCATCTTGAGTCTACCACTTTCTCTGCTAGACATGCTTCATTATCAGTCATCTAAATGGTGACTGGTCAATGCCAAAATGATCAGGGTGTTAAGATTTTTAAAGTTGAATAGTTTTTGTTACCATCTAAATTGATCTTCTGGTTCCTTCAATCTGCTTCATCAGTTCACACAAATCTTTCCTTGCTTCACTACAACCATTGTTGTTTTGAATTTTATCTTTTTTAATTAACAAAATTCCATTTTCTTTCACTTCTAATTCCAATTATTCAAAGTTTTTAAGTCTTTCAAAGCTGTTCTTTTTTTTTAAAACAGTGTTGCTATTATTATAACCTCTAGGTTCCCGCTTTACTCTCCTTCAATTTGTGTAAGGTTTCCTCGGTTTCTCTGAAACTGTTCATTATTTCTTATAGCACAAGAAACATTCCATTATATTCATCTATCAATTTCTTCAACCATTCCCACAATGATTGATGATCTTTGTACCCTCAAAATATTTATATACAATATTTATATACAATGAGTCATTTTTTCTTTTTTGGGGGGGGGCGTATAGGCCTAGAACTATTATTACTAGGTTTTGACCTAGGGTAAGAAGAGCTTAGTAATTTTGAAGCAGAATTCCAATGTATTTTCCAAAATGACATATGTTCACAGCTCTACCAACAATGTATTAATGTGCTCTTTTCCCTGAAGCCCCTCCAACAATTGTTATTTTCCTTTTTGTCATCTTTGCTAAATTTGTCACCTTTGCTGATAAATGTTAGGTAGAATCTCAGAGTTGTTTAAATTTTAATTTCTCTATTAGTGATTGGAACATTTTTTCATATAGCTGTTGGATTTCTTCTTTTGAAAACTACCTATTTGGAGCAGCTAGGGGGTGCAGTGGATAGAGCACCAGTCTTGGAGTCAGGAGAACCCAAGTTCAAATGCAGCCTTAGATATACTCAATAATTACCTAGCTGAGAAACCTTGAGCAAGTCATTTAACCCAATTCCCTTTCCAACCCCCCCGCCCAAAATAAAGAAAACTGTCTATTCATATCTTTTGACCATCTATCAATTGGAGGAATAACTATCATTCTTATGAATTTTAATAAATTCCTTATATATATCTTAAAAATAAGATCTATATTAGTGTAACTCGATGCAAAGTCAATTTTTTGGCAGTTGAATTTTCTTTCACTTTTAGTTGCACTTGTTTTGTTTGTGGAAAAACTTTTAAGTATTATTTAATCAAAACTGTCTCTGAACTTTTATGATTCTCCCTTTCTTTATGGAATATTCTGTGTCGACTATACTCATTAAAACTGGGCAACTTAAGTATTTTATACCTTAGAAAAATCAGAATCAAGGGATGGAGTAGAAGCAGTAAATCTAGCCAAAAAGTTTTTCATTTCTTGGAGTTTAGTTTCAGAATGACTAACACACAAAAATCAGAATAGGTTTTAATTAAAACAGCCCTTCAACAACAAAAACCTTACAAATGATTTGGAGGTGAGAGAATACATTTAGACAACTAAGCTAAAGATTATTTAAAAACTCTATCATTTCCAAATGAAATACTATTTCTAGGAAAAATTTGAAAAGAAAAACTATTTCATAATCATCAAAATATTTGTCACCAAAAAGGGAGATTTTAATGATAACAGAACAAAAGTATTTCTTTCATCCTTCAAGATAAGCTCAATTTAAACAACTGTTCCCTTCCTCATGAATTAAGCATGAGGTATTTCTCAGGAGTTACTCCCTACAATTCTGTTATTTGATCAACTAATCACATTGTAGGCAAGAGACCAGCTGCTACTTTATGAAGCCAATGAATAATATGGATAATCCTGGCTCCAGTCTGGTGCCCAAACTGCAAAATCTAAGAGAGAATGCTTACAGGAGCCATCTTCAGTCAGGTTGGAATGGAATGTCAGGATGTTTTCAGTTGCTGGAATCTACAACAAAAGAAAATTATGAATCACATTAAAAATAAAGAGGGAGCTGCTATTAAAACCTGCTGACTCCAGTAAGTCACAACTGCCTGAGGGAAAGTAACAGAACAGAACAGCTGAGCATTTAAATAAGGCAGCAAAATATAATTTATGAGACCATTAATGTGCATTTCAATTACACAAAAAAGTTAGAAACAGATTGCAGTCAGCTGCCAGAAGTATACATCATCTCCTTTAAGCCACAACACCAGGAAGGGATGGAGTGAATGAGAAAGGTTACACGGGTCTCTCCAAAAGTGAGAATAAAATTGTTTAATATCAGAAACATTCCTGTTTGCTATCCCTAATTCCCCAACTATAATTAAAAGTATTCATCCCTTCAATGTTTTTGTTAGTTTATTCTTGTCTATATGACAAGTCGCAGATTTTGACTGACCTGGCCTGGCTGAGAATGCCTACAAGCCCTCTTTGGCCTTAAAGAGAAGAAGCCACTTTCCAAATATCACCTCATTCAATTTTCACTACAAGCTGGGATGGCAGGTGCTAATACTATCATCCCCATCTTCTAGTTGAGAAAACAAAGACAAAGAGAGGTTTTCCAGTGGCATGCCTGGATCTCAGAGCTAGTGGCTGACTTTAGGTCCACATTCTATATACTGAACCCCCCAGCTGCTTCTAAAGGGAGCCAGACACACCCTGTAGAGAGACAGTGACCTGAAGGAACTAGCTTTGCAGCAAGTCCTCAGCCCTTGGAGGACTTGATTGTAAGATGAGTAAAGCAGGAAGATTCTTGACCATTTTCTGAGGGGTCCTAGAGCACTGCACTTCAGAATCTCCACCTGGGAAGATGTCCTGGGAGGAATCTGCTGTGCAAATTTTGGCACTGAAAAAAATGTTCAGACTCTAAATGGTCAGCTTACTATGAGATAACTTTTACATGGGTGTATGGCTAGGTACTACCTTTGTCCATTACAAGTAGGGAAGCTGACATGAATATGATGGATACTGCCAAGGAAGAATGCTGCTATTTATCTAGCAATGCACCTAGAGCTAAACAGAGAACTCTTTAGTTAAAAGAGATGCCACAGGACTTCAGAGATAAGGATATTGGGATAACCTCACAGAGTCTTCTACATTTTAATTTTGTTGTATTTTATTCTTAAACAGTTCTAGCTAGATTACTTTGTTCAATTATGGTCTAAGTCCATACAGCTTGCCCAGGATCCTTACGTTTTGTCCGATAGCCTAGAAACCCCAGCACAAACCCTCACTGCCTATTCCTATTCACTTCAACTCTTCTTCTCCCTCCTCCACCCCCATCCCCCTATCTCTCAGTCTAGCTCCTTTCATTAAGCATTCTGGAATGTCTATTTTATAATTTATCAAACTTTCCTTCATCATTAACCTTTTACTTTTTCTTTCCCTCCATCACTGAGATTTGGATCTCTCTTGGTAACACCACATTCTTAGCTACCCATTCCAGCACTGGTTATACTTTTTCATTCAATCTCCCTAAATCAGTGGTCATGGTGGGACAATTGGGATACTCATTTTCCATCATCACTCTACCACCATCACTCAACAAACTCTTTTGAGACTATGCTATTCAATTTTATCACCCATTCCAAATCCTAGTGACTACTATTTATCAACCCCTAGGATATCCTCTAAATCCTGAATGAGTTCTGAGTCTAGCTCAGTTTTTTTTTCCTCCCTAATTCTAGCATTCAAATTCTAGGGGACTACAATATACATATTGAGACTCCCTCAAACACCTTAATTTTCTATTTCTTCGATCTATCCTCAATCTTCATGACCTGGTTCTCCACTCCAACTTAGCTTAGTCATTCCTTTGATCTTGCCACTACCCACAAGTGTTTATATTTATTCCTTTTACATTGAAACTTTCCCCATAAAGGTTTTGCTATATTGCAGGTCAGCAAAAGAAATTAAATAGGAATTTTGGGGAAGTTTTGCAGAACCTACAGACAACACACAAAAACCAGCAAACAACAGAGGCAAATATTTAACACCAAATATTTAACACAAATTTAACAAGGTACTGTAAATACCCCATAAAAGAAAAAGAAAAAAATCAGACTTTTCTTTCTTTTTCTGGGGAGGGCCAAAACACTTTGTCAATTTTCCAGATTGCAGGGGTACTGTGCCTCTATTCCCAGTGATGAGGAAGGGATACTTCCATACTCATAAACTCAGAAATTCCTTTATCTGATCATGACCTTTTAATATTTCACCTTTTGAAATACCTTACAAACACCTAATCTTGTTCTCTGTCCTCATGATGACCTCTAATCCCTCCAATTTTGCACAGGTTTCAACTCTGCTTCCTTTCCTATCTTCACCCCTTATGATTCAGTTCAACTCTCTGTTCTCAAATCCCTTGCTCATTTTTTTAATCACCTTTTTATCATGTCTTGCCAAAGTAAGCTTAGATTATTTTCACCATTTGCCACCCTCACTCTTATTCATATACTGCTGAATGGAGGTGGAGAAAGCCACAAAATCATGCTGACTGGGTCTAACTCAAATTTGCTTTACATAATCTGAACTGCCCCTACAGTACAGTAAGACAATTCTTTTGTCCCTCATGTTAAATGGATGTATCCTCCTGCAGTAGGAGTAAATGGCTGTAGGCAACATGTGCTTGAATTTAGCCTGAGAGGAATTCAAGAACACTGTTTCCTGAACCCCTGAATCTCAACCTTCTATGGAGAAAAATGTGTAGGGGGGACAGCAAGGAGGAAAGAGAGGAGATGATGAGAAGGGTAAAGAAAGAAGGGAAGGGGAGGGGAGGGAGAAGAATGAAAGAAGAAGGGGGAGGGGAAATTTGGTGCCTGCAGTTGGGATCCTGTTGTCTTGAGAGCCAAAACTCTGATGGAACTGAAGAATTTCTGTTCTAATTCTAAAATATTCTATTTCTTTCTGAAAGAACACAGCAATATCTGTTTGTTCAGAAGATGGAGATGATGGAAGCGATGGCCATCTGACAGTGAGACAGCAGGCCCAGCAAGCTCTGCTGAAAACTGGTTCCACCAAAATGTCTAGCTCAGCAAGGAGCAGCCCAGAGAACTCACAAAAGAACACAAGGAGCCCTGCAACAGCAAAGTATTTAACTACTCTTAAAAGTAGGTTCCCCAGTCCTATGGGGAAATATTCAAAGTTTCTATATCTGGTCATCCTTCCCTTTGATGGCACGTATGCCTGTAGGAGAGTGAAGTTTATGAGGGGAGTCTTCCTAATGTGATTTCATTAATGCCATTATTACAATGAAACAATTGTCATATGGCTTTCAGAAGATAAAATCATCAGTGGGGGTTGACAAATTCTAGATTTTAGGACTACCAGCTCCTGAATCTGGCATAGGGTACTCAACCTCCAGGGGACTTGACCTCTGAGTGTAACTTAGGTGGGCATTTCACTTATCAAGAGTTACAAATAAATGTAAACAAGACATTAAAGTTGTTTTTGCTGATTGAGACAGGATTTCACAGTGTAATTGTTCATTCTTCAATTAGGGAATACAAAAATAGTAGACAACTTTTTGATTTTGGCTAATCAAAAGCTATATCCACCTAACAGTATTCTTTTATTCCTTTAATTTGATCTTAATCCTGCAGCAAAACCTTAATATCAATCCTTGATATCATAGCATATATCCAAGTATATGATTTCCCTGCAGAAAATGTCAAGACAGAAGAGTTTTGTTTAAACATTTTTATTACAGCAAGATGTTGATTCACTCAGGAGAAAGAAACAAGTAAAGAATTAAATGCTCTGCTTCACCCTTTATTCCAAGATCAGCATCCTTTTTTGTAACAAATTAAAAGTTGAAATATAGCTTATGTGGCTGTAAATAGAATTTGGGGCAGATGGTCAAAAAAGGAAGAATGAAAAATTCTCAGGCTGCTGAATGTTTATAAAACTACAGCATAAGCTTGGTCAATATGTATTTTCTTTTTTTTAAACAGTACAAGCACATTACTGTATTTTACAACTAGGCCAACACGGTGCTTTTCATGATACATTGAAAAAAGGGAGAATAGAAAACAGATGATATGTGATTAGGGCTAATTTGCATTATTTTTACCACTGTCTCCTTGTCTACTCCCTTTGGTTAATCAACTGAACTAATGTTTCATTATAATAAGTTAAGGTTAAAATTTTCTGATGATGTAGTTTAGTTCAGCATTCCAGTATTAATATGTGTGAAAGCAAGATGGAAGTATGAAAATGCTCACAGCTCAAGTTCCTTCCCACTCTCTGGGTTTCAATTTCAGTATCTATAAAATGAAGGGGATCAGACTAGATGATCCCTAAAGCTCCCTCTAACATGAACACTCAGACTAAATTTTAGAACCTTCACAATCTAGTCAGGTTGGGAAAAAATGGTACCAAGGGAAATAATTTAATGATTTTTCTCATAAGACTAACCAACTTCTTTAATATGGTTAAGTCCTTTCCTCATCTCATTTCAAATTTGTTATGTGCTGAGAGTATAGAAGACAAAATGATAAGTTAAATAAAACTAATGATATTAATCTTAGAGAGAAGTGACTAGAAAAAATAGGCACTCCAAACATTTAGGAGATGAACAATTTAAAGAAATTATCAATTTCCTATGAAGACTTAAGATCTTTTAAAACAGAAGATTTTTTTGAACCTTTAGCTGAGAGTTTTCAATATATGCTCATTTTATTTGCTCAATTTTAAGAGGATAATTTATTACCAAGTTTCAGATATAACCAACTTAAGTATTATAACTTGAAAAAATGATGATTTATATAGGCAGCTGCAACCAAATTCTCAGACACAATCCTTCAACAGTGTTTCAGTTTTTTCATATTTTAATGTGTAACCTAGAACACATATGCTTCCTTGACAACTGAACATAAGACAATTCCACCTACCGTGTCTCCTTCTTGATGGGAGATACCGTCTTCAGGACCTGGGGGAACATTCTCTTTTTGCTCCAATTTATGGGTTTTGATTTCATTACCAGTATTTCTTATCTCATTCTATGAAAGAAAAATAACTTAAGTATTTAAAAATATTCTTAATGTTTTTTTTCCTTTCAAGTCACTCAAAAGAAACTTGTGATGTTAAAAAACAAAAGCAAAAAATCCTTCAAGCAGCTTCAAGTCACACCCAGCCCCCTGACTCTCACAAGTAAAACCCACAAATTAGTGAATTTACAAAAGCAGCTTTGTGGAAATCTCAGAATTAAGAGTTTGTAAAAAATGGTCTAAATAGGATGCTCACTAGAACACAAACACATCAACACATACACACAAAGATCTTGTGATTCACACTCTTGGCAGCAGAATTTGTAGCAATGTGAAGCTTGTGAATTTTGTCAGAAAAGACCATTCAAGTGCAAAGAAAGGAGATGCCAATGCCAACAATCAATAAATGTACTAACCATATACATAAACGACTGGCCTGGAAAGAGAGACAGGGTTGATGTGTGAATGTATACTGATACTGTAAAACAAACTTTTTAAATTTTTTTTAGATTTTTCAAGGCAATGGGGTTAAGTGGCTTGCCCAAGGCCACACGGCTAGGTAATTATTAAGTGTCTGAGGTCAGATTTGAACCCAGGTACTCCTGACTCCAAGGCTGGTGCTCTATCCACTGTACCACCTAGCCACCCCCCAAAAATGTTTTAAATAAAAAAAATTAATTCAGGTCCCACTAACTTCCTAGTGTTCCCATATAAATAGTCCGACTTGATAAAATGGTGAAGTCCCTCAAGTAGGGGACTTATATCCTCATTATTAAGCCTTTTCTCTATCCACTGTACCACCTAGCCACCCCCCCAAAAATGTTTTAAATAAAAAAAATTAATTCAGGTCCCACTAACTTCCTAGTGTTCCCATATAAATAGTCCGACTTGATAAAATGGTGAAGTCCCTCAAGTAGGGGACTTATATCCTCATTATTAAGCCTTTTTTTTTTTTTAAGATTTTTGCAAGGCAAATGAGGTTAAGTGGCTTGCCCAAGGCCACACAGCTAGATAATAATTATCTAATTAAGTGTCTGAGGCTGGATTTGAACTCAGGTACTCCTGACTCCAGGGCCATGCTCTATCCACTGTACCACCCAGCCGCCCCCATTATTAGGTCTTGACCCCAAGGGGCAACCAATTAGGGAGTAGGAATATAGGACTAATCTCACTCTCCTATGATAACCATGGACGTTTATCTTCTGGAAATCTCCCCTTCTTCCCTTCACCCAGTATCACCCAATCATCTTCTTCTCTTTTCACCTGCTGGTTCCATGACTGGTAAGCAATCAACCTCTTTTCTTTAGCTCTGAGTGTTAGGGCTGTTAAAATCTAATGGGACCTAGTTGTGTGGCCTTGGGCAAGCCACTTAACCCCATTGCCTTGCAAAAACCTTAAAAAACAAAACAAAACAAAAACCCTAATGGGACTACACATACCAGCAGTTGTGTAATCAAAATCTACTGAGTAACATTTTGTTGTTCCCCAGATTACCCATGGAGGGTAATTTCTTGGAGCACTGGATGCTGAGTAAGAAACCCATATCCCTTTTAATTTTTGATGGGACAGAATGAGTTGAACAGGATGAGCAGGAATGATGAGCTGTAATTAGCATCAAAATCTCATTATGTTATCCCCCCCCCAAAAAAAAGTAATCTGAACTTTTGACAAAGATATCACCATCTTTCTTAACTTTGGTACCCTCCCTGATTCCTCACACTCTCTCACCCTAAACATAGCCAAGTCTTTTTGATTCTGCCTTTACAATTGTTCTCATATTCCTGTCCTTAATCTCCTCTCAAACAACCATCACCCTAATTCACATCCTCAACATTTCTCCTTTGGAGTATTGCATTGGCCTCCTAACTGAACTCCCTGCTTAAAGTTTTTCTTCATTCCAATCTACCTTCCATACAGCTGCCAAATTGATATTTAAAATTTTTTACAGATTTGATCATGTCATTCCTTTACTCAGTAAATTTCACTGAATTTTTGTATTCACTATATTTCAGCATTTGCTAATCCTTTTAAAATGTCTGTTTCACAATGAACAAATTATGAGTATGTTTATGTGTACAATCACATTTATTTCAATTCCTATTTTATATATATATATATATATATATATATATATATATATAATTTACATTATATATAAACTTCAATCCCTATAGATATGTGTTACATAGATATACATTTAGAAATACAATTTCTAACTATATAGATTTGGAGCAGGCTTCAACAAAAACTTTTTAGTGACAGGGTATGATATGAAAAAAAAGTTTGGAGAATACTATGATAACAAATACCTTTGAGATCTGAATTGATGTCCTATCCTTTAGGATACTCTCTTATCTCTGGATATTTGAGACACCTTTCCTTCAAGTCATGAATCCCTTTCTTCCTTTAAGGCACATCATCTGCCTTTCTGATGTCTAGTTCCCTCTCTCCTAGTATTTAACTAATTTGTTCATATTCATATTTTATAACTTAGTATTTATGATATATCTATGTGTGTACCACTTGTCTAATACTATATGAATAATATTGTGAGTCTGGATTGTTTTGTTCCTTGTACTTAAATTCCTAGCATCTAGCCCAGTGTCTGGTACTTCATTCTCTAGAGAGCACCACCATCCTCACTGGCCTCTGGCTTACAACCTAAGGGTGGATCATCATTCACTCTCTAGATCCAATCTGTTCCCAAAGCTCCCCAATTTCTTGAACATGTCTTCAATGTAGCTTCTGTCTTCGGACACTGCACCTCCTCTCATATAGACCCTCATCATCTTGGCCTGCTGGTGGATCTGCTTGCTCCAAGTATCTCGCCATTCAGCCACCAAAGTGATTTTCCTAAAGAGCAGGTCCAATCAATCATTTAACACCTCTACCCCCTTTTCTATAAACACTGTGGGCTTCTTAAATGTCCCCAGACATTATGCTCATTGTCCCCAACAAAATGCTCTGGTTGGTGTCCAACTTGATTCCTAACCTAGCCCTCTCTCACTTTTCTAGCTTTTGGAACTAGTGCTGCAGGCCTCCTGGATTTCAAGAGATGCTTATCTCTGGGCTGTTGGCATTTTTTTCTGTCTCTTCTTCATGCTCAGACTGCTCCACCTGCTCTATTCTGACTTCTTGACCTCCCTTAAGTCCCTTTCCAACCCCTCTTATTTCCAGTATCATCCCCTTGTTAGTTATTTTCTATTTATTCTGCACACAGCTTGCTTTGCAGACATGTTTGCTATTTCTTTCATTAGACCCTGAGCTCCTGGAGGGTAAGTGCTATCTGTCTTCTGCCTCTTCTAGTATCCTAAACATCTAATACTGCCTACTCCCTGGCACACAGTGGGTGTTTAATAAAGATTTACTGACTGATTCATAAACTAAATATGTTTATTGATTTCTTATTGCCTAAATTTCCTCTACTTTTTCTAAACGATCTGCCCACTTCTCCTCAGAGAATCATCCCTTATAACAGAGAACTTTTTAAAAAAAGTTATCTTTTTTATATATAGCTAAATTTCCTCCATTGTCCCTCCTCCTCCAAGAAAGTCTTACCATATAATTTTTTTAAAGTAAAAAGAAAGGAAGAGGGGGAAAAAAATCAGCAACACCCCATCAACACACTGACAAAAATCTGAAAATATGTTCAATGTTCTACATCCATATGCCTCCCACCTCTGCAAAGGAGTGGGGGAGTGATCTTTTTATATCTTTCTTTTGAGCCATTCTTGTTTCTTTATAATTGTGTAACATTAACTTTTTATTGTTTATAGTAGTTGTTCATTTCATTTACTTTATTGTAGTCATTAAATATATTATTTTGACTACACTTACTTCATTTTGCATCAATTCATGTAAACCATTCCATAATTATCTGTATATTTGATATTTCTTACATCATAGTAATACTTCCTTATATTCAAGAACCACAATTTGTTTAACCATTACCCCAATAGATGGGCATCTTCCTGATTACAAGTTCTTTTCCCTCACAAAAAGTGATGCTATAAATAGTTTTTCTGTTTCTTATCAATGACTTCTCCTTAGGGTATATGCTACCAATGAGTCTCTGGGTCAAAGGATATGGATGTTTTAATCACCTTATTTGCATAATTCCAAATTATTTTCCAAAATAGATGTGCAGCCATAACAGAGAGATAGTGTGGGTTCAGTTCCTGATCACCACAATAAAGTAAATATCACAATAAAGCAAGTCACATGAATTTTTTGGTTTCCCAGTACATATAAAAGTTATGGTTTTTGACTATTAAATATGGAATCATATTATGTTTAAAAAATATTTTATTACTAAAAAAAATTCTAACCATCATATGAGCTTTGTGCAAGTCAATCTTTTTGTTGGTAGAGGGTCTAGCCTCAATATTGATGGCTGCTAACTGATCAGGTTGGCAGCTGCTGAAGGGGTGAGCTTCTAATTAAAGGAAAAATTAGAAGCTTTCTCAGGGGTGGGGGGGGTAGAGCAAACAGGTTCAATTTCCTGAAATCAAAAAAAGAGGTTTGACCCCTCTTTCCCACTCCCCAAAGTATCCGTATTCCAAAAGAAACAAGGAAAAAGGAAACTGATTGACAAGTACAGGGCCAGTATTTAGATAAAGTCTTATGGATTGCATATAATTTTGAGAAAATTCCTTGTATCAATCTTCAGATCTGACTGGGTTTTGGATCAGCAAAGCCTAGGTTCTTATCTAGAATCAACAGTAAAGGTAGCTCAGCTTTCCAGCAATGCAGAGTTAGGTTAAAACAATGCTATAAAGTTTTCTCATAATTTCCATAACTGAATAAAGTTTCTGACAAGAAAGAAACTAGATTAGACTCATAATGGATTAGAAAGAGAACTGAGCTAACTAAATCCAGAATCTAGTTAGTTGATGGAGTCAGTATGGTTCTTACAATTTTCACAATTCCCTTAATTATAAGAATTGGTTTTCTAGGAGAGATAAGAGGAAGGATAGAGTGTATAATGTAAAGACAAACTATACCAATAACAAAATATTACATGAAATATGTACTCCACCTTTCCTTAAAAATGTTTCCTATTTTATGATTCATCTTTTCCCATTCCTTATACAAAATTACCATGGGTCACAAGGAACCTGATAAAGTATCAGATAAGATAGCTCATCAGAATATTCAAGAAAACTTTCAAAGAAGATATTGGATGCAGAATCTAGGAAAGTTCAAAGGCAAGGTCACAATATATAAGTTAAGTGTAAGTTCAAGACTGTAGACACAAAATAGCAAGCCAGACTTGAGGTGGAAAAAGTAATCACTGTAAGACGGAGACCCAGGAAATGGGTGCCTTAAATGCCTACATCAAAATGGATAATAAGATAAAATATACAACTTCACAATGGTTATGACAAAAATAAAGTAGTTTTCCTGAGGTGATTTCCTTCAAATTGGTTTAGCAAGCACAACAAAGATGGTTTTTGTTTGTTTAAAGAGTTTCCCAGCTCCAGAACTCAAATATTTGCTGAATATTAATTAATTAGTAATAATATTAACTCAATATTAAACGGCTGAAAAGATAAACAATGTAAAATACACACCATATAGTTTGTGGAATTGCCTTGCTTGGACACAGCTGCCTGGTATTTGGCCATCCTATCTTTTATTGATGTTTCAGAAAGTCGAGGGATCTCCAGACTTTTTTTACTCTCACTTTTCTCTGAACTAAAAGTTGATGATGACAAATAACCTGGAAAAGACAAATAAATAGCATTCTTTTTAAAGGGTAAAATAATACATACTTAGTGGTAAATCTAAAGTTCTTTTCTGTTGTCTTTTAAATTTATTTAAGGGGCAATGGGATTCAGTGACTTGCCCAAGGCATTATTAAATTATTATTAAAATATTATTAAATGTCTGATACTGGATTTGAACTCAGGTCCTCCTGACTCCAGGTCCAGTGCTCTATCCACTGTGCCAACCTAGCTGCCCCCAAATTCAAAATTCCAAATTCTGAGATCTTATTATATAAAATTATCAATTTTCTCTATTAAAGGTATAAAGAAAAGAAACAGGAAAATACTAACAGCTCACAAAAAATTCCATTCACCCACTTAACATTAAAAAGCAAGTTTTTAATATAAGCTTCACTTACATAACATTCTGCCTTTTACTGATCAATGAAAACCATTTAATAATCATTTCTTTGGAGAGACCTTACCTTGCAAATTATAAAAAAAACATTTTATTTCAAATGCTCCATTAAATTTTAGCAAGTTTTTAATAATGCTTACCTTAAAGGTTCATTACATAAAATACAATTCACATTAAATTACTAAGGAAATTCATTAGAGACTGAAAATTCATGAATATTTTGGAGGTCAAGTCCTTTGAAGCTAGGCCCAACACTGCCATATAGCATTCACAATTCAAAATTTTGGCACACATTGTTAAAAAAAAAAAGGCAGGGCAGGGCAGCTAGATGGTGCTGTGGATAGAGCACCGGCCCTGGAGTCAGTAGTACCTGAGTTCAAATCTGGCCTCAGACACTTAATAATTACCTGTGTGGCCTTGGGAAAGCCACTTTAACCCCACTGCCTTGCAAAAATGTTAAAAAAAAAAAAAGCAGGGCAATTAAGGGAGAAAAATTTTTAAATGAAAATATAAAGAAATCAACTGTGGAGAGAAATATTAACTACAAAGGCAGCATTTTTATATAAAGATCTATATCCCTGTCACCCTAAACTTTCACACTGGACTTTTCAAATGATAAACTTATATAAGGCATTTTGCAAAACACAGAGCACTATATAAATGTCAACTTTTTTTAAAACTACCATTTTCCCCTGACAGTACTAGCCAGAAGTTCTGAATGTCTTACTACTATTTAGAACTTCCTGAACAACTCACACACACATGGTACTGTCTTCTTACCAGGGCCAGTTTCTAAGTCTTCTAGAGAAAGGCAGTTTTCAGAGATCCTTCTTCCACCAGCACTTCTGCTTTGGTCCCAAAGAATCTATTTATAAAATAAAATGCACCAATGAGTTTTGCAGAAGAGATGAGAAATTACTGATGCAATGTTCAGAAAAATACATATGCTGCTGGTCAAGTTCCTTCTGTTCTAGAAACCTAGCAAGAATTAAATGTGAGATTGACTTTGAGAAAAAACAATTATCATGGTTGCCTTACAGTAAACCAGAATATACACAGGAATCTAAGAAAATTTATTTTAGTTCTTTTGGTCCTTGAAAATGACATTCAACATTGTTGGTGGAGCTGTGAACTATCCAACCTTTCTGAAAAAGCAATCTAGAATTATGCTCAAAAGGCAATGAAAATGGGCATACCCTTTGATCCAACAAAACCACTACTGGGTCTATAGCCTGAAAAGATCATGAAAAAAGGTAAAAACAATATCACTTGTACAAAAATATTCATAGCAGCCCTGTTTGTGGTAGCAGAGAATTGAAAATCAAGTGAATGACCATCAATTGGGAAATGACTGAACAAATTGTGATATATGTACATTATGGAATGCTATTGTTCTATTAGAAACCAAGAGGGATGGGATTTTTTTTTGGTTTTTGCAAGGCAGTGGGGTTAAGTGACTTGCCCAAGGTCACACAGCTAGGTGTGTCTGAGGCCAAATTTGAACTCAGGTCCTCCTGACTCCAGGACTGGTACTCTATCCTCTGCACCACCTAGCTGCCCCAAGGGATGGGATTTCAGAGAAGCCTAGAAAAACTTTCATGAACTGATGCTGAGTGAGATGAGCAGAATCAGAAGAACATTGTACAGCAACATGGGGGTGATGATCAACCTTAATGGACTTGCTCATTTCATCAATGCACTAATAAGGGACAATTTTAGGGTACCTGTGATGGAGAATACCACCTGTATCCAGAGAAAGAACTGTGGAGTTTAAACAAAGACCAAAGTCTATTACCTTCAATTTTTTAAGTGTCTTATGAACAACATAATTTTGCTATCTCTAATACTTTATTTTCTCCTCAAGGATATGATTTCTCTCTCAACACATTCAATTTTGATCAATATATAGCATGGAAACAATGTAAAAATTATCAGACTGCCTTCTGTGGGGGATGGGGTGAGGGAAGGAAGGGTAGGGGAAAAATTGTAAAATTCAAAACCTTACAAAAAATGATAGGTAGAAACTACTATTGTATATAATTGGAAAACTAATAAAATATTTTTAAAAATGACATTCAGCACTAGAAGGCAACTATATAAAGTAAATAATCTATTCTACCACCAGTTCCCTAAAACTTCGGTCAGTGCCCTGCCTAATCAATTGCTACCACTAGTAATGAAAGTTAACCAGCATATGACAGGCTTCTAGCCCTAGATACCCTGAGCAGATAGCTTCCAAAATTAATTAGCAAGTCCCCAATGAGCCCTGAAAGTTACAGCATTTCATTTTTTTTTTAAAGAACAGGGAGCAAAGTTTTATTGGTGTCATTTATAGTTAAAATTATTTTTTTTGGAGGTCTTCCTGACCCTACACCTTCTCTGAAACAAAGAAAAGAAAACTCAATGGTCAAGATCATTGATAAAGTATACACAGCATCCCATACTAATTGTTTCCCTTTACTGCTATCCACCTCCATCTCTCTACCAAAAGGAAACACTTATCAGTAGCTATTAATAAAATTTACAACCTTGATCTCTCAAGCAAGATTTAAGAAGCTAAAATAAATTATTTTTAAAGAAATTTTTCTCTCAAGGTAATGGGAAAAAATACATTGATGTAACTATTATTTCATTTTGTTATTAGTAATGGATTTGACTTCCAGCTCTAAATAGTCTATTTTCCTGATTTCCTCTTCCATATCACCAACTGCCTCTTAGGCACAACCAATTGGTTATCTCAAATTCAACATCTCGAGTTTGGTCAAAAATAATTCATTATTTTTCCCCCAAAATTCTCACCTCTTCTATACTTCCTTTTTACTATTGAAGACAATCATTCTCCCAATTACTCAGGTTCCTTAGTGTGTTATTTTCAGCTCCTGACTCTCACTTCACTGCAGAGATCCAAACAATTGCTAAATCTTGTCATTTCTACTTCCATCATCTCCCCTGTATCCCTTTCCTTTCCTTTTATGATCTCATAATTATTTTCTTACCTCAAGACTTTTCCCATTCCAGTCTTTCACACAGCTGTGAAATGATTTTCCTAAAGATCAAGTTTGACCATATCATTCCCCTATTCAATAAAATCTAACAGAAAATCTTGATTTGGTTTTTAAAGTTCTCTATAACCTAGGGCCTTCCCTTCCCAGTCTATTTATACTTTACTCCCTTCCACATATTTTATAATTCTTGTGATACTTGTTTGTATCCTTGATATCACCTCTGCCTCTTAAAAACTTCTGGAGGAGGCTATTTCTGGTTCCACTTAATGTTATTGCTTTTCCCCAGAAAGTTACTATTTATCTACTTTTTTTATTTGTATATGTTGTTTCTGCCATTAAATATAAATTCCATAAAAACATTTTTATCATTTATTCTTTGCATCACCATCACAAAGCTTGAATGATATTAAACGCTTAAGATATGTTTATTGAAGGGCATCTAGGTGGTGTAGTAGATACAGCACTGATCCTGGAGTCAGGAGGACCGGAGTTCAAACCTGGCCTCAGACCATAATTACCTGTGTGACCTTGGGCAAGTCACTTAACCCCTCATTGCCTTGCAAAAAAAAAAACAAGAAATGCTTATTGATTAGTGTGGGTGCTTTTCCACCAATGCAGACTTAAAAATTCCTCCATACTTTATCTTGTGAGATTATCATTCTTTCAAAAATCTTTTATAAGAAAAATACTTACTATGCTGCTGGCTTCTGTCTCAATGTCTTAAGAATACCAATGTACTTTCTGGAATTATTCATGAATGGTTCCTTTATAAAGCACTTACAGCCACCTCTTAACCATAAGGTCCTAACTGCTTATATTCACTATGGGTCTTTCCAATGAACTTCAGGTTATCTGTAATTCTGATTCTTCTAAGATTCATTCACAACAAAATAACATCACCAGAAGACCAGAACTGAAGAGGTGATCTTTTATGGTAGTAAATTGTTTGGAATCATTGAAAATACTATGCAAATTCTCCTAAGGGAATTCAGTCAGATTTTTTTCCTATTCAAGTCTGAGTTTGGTAGCTAATGATAGATGCTCCCCTCCTCAAAACAACTCATTATTTTAATTATTAATTCAATGTCTTTTTGCTTTCAATTTTATTAATCTTTTCCTTGACCTTTTAAACTTTGATTTAGCTGTTTAATTACATTTTTTTTTAAATTTCAGGTTTGCCAGTTTTTTAGCTGCTTGCCAGACTTACTGATCTTTCTCTTATCAATGAAAGTGAAATTTTGTTTCGTTTTATGGTGTCATCATTTTTAATGAAGTTACTGATTTTTTCCTATGATTTGTTCTTTGATCTACCCCATTCTTTAGAATTAAAATAATGGAATACTATTGTTCTATAAGAAATCATGAGTGGTTGGACTTTAGAAAAGTATGGAAAGAATTACATGAACTGATGCTGAGTGAAGGAAGCAGAATCAAGAGATCATTGTACACATTAACAACAATATAGTGAGATGATCAACAATGATAGATACAGCTCCACTCAGCAATTCAGAGATCAAGGACAACTCCAAGAGACCTGCTATGGGCAATGTTATTCAAATCCAGAATAAAAACTCGCAGAATCTGAAATGCATTCCATGTTTACTTTTTGAAGACTTCTCTTATATTTTTTTCCTTCCTATCTCATGGGTTTTCTTTCTTTCCTTTTAGTTTTACACAAAATGACTGATATGTAAATATGTTAAACACAAATTTACATGTATAACTTTTACTAGATTATTTGTCACCATGTGGGGAGGAGGGAGGGTGGTAGAAAACTGAGTAACTCATAAATTTGCAAATGGATGAATATTGAAAAACTACCATAGCATGTGATTGGAAAAATAAAATTTTGGTTAGAAAAAGGAATTAAGGTAATATCCAGTGAATTTTCAAAAATTTCCTTAGCAGCCCTTTATTGAACATAATTTTAGTGTCATAATTCAGAAAAGATACACTTAATATTTCTGTTCTCCTGCATTTTTGAGGTTGTTATGTCCTAATACACAGTTTTTGTTAAAGGTTCCATGCACTGGAATGAATTACAGAAACTGATGCTGAGTAAAGGGAGTAGAACCAAGGGAACATTGTACATACTATCAACAACACTGTGAGTTGATCAGCCCTTGATGGTTGCAGCTCCTCTCTAGGAGACCTGCTATCCACATCCAGAGGAAGAAAAACAAAAAACAAAAAACAAAACCAAACCAAAAAACCCTACACAATCAGACTGAACACTATACTTTTTTTTAATTTCTTGTTTTCTTTCTTATCTCAAGATTTTCTCCCCCCCATCCTAATTCTTCATACAATGATTAATCTGTAAACATGATAAACTCAAATATGTATATATAATATTCACCAGAATATTCCACCAGAAGGTGGAAGTAAATTATTTAACTGAAGAAAATACATATGGAGGTAGCTAGGTGGCACAGTGAATAGAGCACAAACCCTGGGGTCTAGAGGACCTGAGTTCAAATCCCAGATACTTAATAATTACCTCACTGTGTGACCTTGGGTAAGTCACTTAACCCCATTGCCTTGCAAAAACCTAAGAAAATGCATATATATGTGGTTGAATGTTGAAAAACTTTCATAACATATTTGGAAAAATAAAATAAAATATCAATTAAAAAATGGTTCCATGCATAGCTGAGAAAAATACTTTTCTCTTATTCTCATTTAGTAACATCCAGATGTCCTTTATACCTAACTTTCTTAAAATTATATTTAGACTTTCACCAATAAAAGGTTTTTTAGTTTGATTTATCTAGATCTGAGAGGGATAAATTGAGGTTTCCCAATATTATAGTTTTACTATATTTCTATTCTGTAACATTTAACTTTTTCTTTAATTATTTTGATGCTAAACTAGTTGGAGTATATATGTTTAGTATGCTACTAATTTATTACATTCTTCTCCTTAATTTTTTATTTTTGCATGATTTTTCTTTCCTATTTCACTTCTTATGCTTCTCTTGTATCCAAGTGATAACTTTTCTATTCAGCTTTGGTTTTTCATCAGGAACACTTTAAAGTTCTCTATTTCATTGAAGATTCATTTTTTTTCCCCATGAAGAATTATACTTAGTTTTGCTGAGGAGGTGATTTTTGGCTGTAATCTCAGTTCCTTTGCCCTCTGCAATATCATATTCTCTAAGCTCTCCAGTCATTTAATATAGAAGCTGGTAAATCCTGTTTTATCCCTATTATAGTTCCTTGATGCTTAAATTGTTTCTTGCTGGCTGCTTGAAATATTTCCTCCTTGACTGGAAACTCTGGAATTTGATTGTAATATCTCACCGAATTTTCATAGTGGAATTCTTTTAAGAGACGATTAGTAGATTCTTTGCATTTCTATTCTTCCCTCAGGTTCCAGGCTGTTAGGGCAGTCATCCTTGAGAATTTCTTGAAAGATGGTATCAGGAGTAGCTAGATGGCACAGTAGATAGAGCACAGACCCTGGAGTCAGGAGGACCTGAGTTCCAATCTGGTCTCAGACATTTAATAATTACCTAGCTGTATACCTAGAGAATCCAAAAAGTCATCTAAAAATCTACTAAAAATAATTAGCAACTTTAGCAAAGTCATGGGTTATAAAATAAACCCTCAAAAATCCTCAACATTTCTATATATGACTAACAAGATACAGCAGAAAGAGCTAGAAAGCAATCCCATTCAAAGTAACTTCAGACAATATAAAATACTTGGAAGTCTACCTGTCAAGGCAGACTCAAACTTTATGAAAACAATTACAAAACATTTCTCACATGAATAAAATCAGATTTAAATAACTGGATAAATATCAACTGCTCATGGACAGGCCAAGATAATAAAATAAAAATGACAATTCTACCTAAATTAAACTACTTTATTTAGTGCTCTACCAAATTCCAAAAACTTACTTTAATGAGTTAGAAAATATTTTAAGTAAATTCAAAATTTCCAGGGATTTAATGAAAAAGAAGTACAGAAGAAGGTGGCTTAGCCCTACCAGATCTAAAATTTTAATATAAAGCATCAATCATCAAAACTACTTGATATTAGCTAAGAAATAAGAGTGTTGGATCAATGGAATCAACTAGGTGCAATAGTAGGAAATGATTATAGTAATCTGCTGTTTGATAAACCCAAAGAGTTCAGTTTTTGGGATAAAACTCTCTTCAATTAAAAACTGGGAAAACTGGAAGTTAGTAGGGCAGAAATTTGGATTAGACCAACACTTCATACCCTATACCAAGATAAGATCAAAATGGATATAGAATTTTGACATAAAAAACAGTATTATAAGCAAACTAGGAGATCAAGGAATAGTTTACCTGTCAGATCTATGGAAAGGGAAGAAATTTATGACCAAGGAAGAGATGGAAAACATCATTAAATATGCTCCTTCTAACTGACCTAATAAATGCAAAGGTTCAAGAGTAATATATATCATCTTCTCATGCAGGAATACAAGCAGTTCAACATCATTAAATCTCTCATTATTTGCCTTCCTGTCTATTTCTATGTTTCACCTGAATCCTGTACTTGAAGATCAAATTTTATGTTTGGCTCCAGTCACTTCATCAGCAAAGTTTCAAAGTTCATTTCATTGAATGTTTATCATTTTCCCTAAAAGAGTATGTCCAGTTATGCTGGGTAGTTGATTCTTGGCTGTGATCCAAGTTTTTTTGCCTTCCAGAACATCACATTCCAAGCTCTATGAGCCCTTAAAGTAGCAGCTTTAATAAATTTTGTGTTATCCAATCTGTAGCTCCATGATATTTGAATTGTTTCTTTCTGGCTGCTTGGAATATTTTCTCCTTGATTAGGGAATTCTGAAATTTGCCTATAATATTCCTGGGCAGTTTTCATTTTGGGATCTCTTTCAGGTGGTGTTCAGTAGTTTTTTTTTTTTTGCAAGGCAAATGGGGTTAAAGTGGCTTGCCCAAGGCCACACAGCTAGGTAATTATTAAGTGTCTGAGACTGGATTTGAACCCAGGTACTCCTGACTCCAGGGCTGGTGCTTTATCCACTATGCCACCTAGCTGCCCCTCGGTAGTCTTTCAAATTCAGGATAGTTTTCCTGGATTACTTCTTGAAAAATGATATCTAGGTTCTTATTTTGGTCATGACTTTCAAATAGTCCAATAATTTTTAAAGTATCTCTCCTGGATCTGTTTTCTAGGCCAACTGTTTTTCCAATAAGTTATTCACATTTTCTTCTAGTTTTTTTATTATTTTGGTTTGGTTTTGTTGCTTCTTGATTTCTCACAAAGTCATCAGCTTCCCTCATCCATTTGATATTTTAAAGAATTATTTTATTCAGAGAGCTTTTGTATCTCCTTTTCCACCTGGTCAATTGTGCTTTTTAAGGCATTCTCTTCCTCATTGGCCTTTTGGACTTTTCCCATTTGACCCAAATGGTTTTTTTTTTTGGCAAGGCAATGGGGTTTAAGTGACTTGCTAAAGGTCACACAGCCAGATAATTGTCTGAGATTAGATTTGAACTCAGGTTCTCCTGACTCCAGGGCTGGTGCTCCATCCACTGTGCCACCTAGCTGTCCCCAAATTGTTTTTTTAGGTTTTTTTTTTGCAAGGCAAATGGGGTTAAGTGGCTTGGCCAAGGCCACACAGCTAGGTAATTATTAAGTGTTTGAGACTGGATTTGAACCCAGGTACTCCTGACTCCAGGGCCAATGCTTTATCCACCTAGCTGCCCCATCCCAAATTGGTTTTTAAGATTTTCTTTACTTCAGTATTTTTTATCACCCCTCACCAAGTTGCTGACTTGGTTTCTCATGATTTTCCTGCATCACTCATTTCTCTTCCCAATTTTCCCTCTACCTCCCTTACTTGATTTTCAAAATCTTTTTTGAGCTCTTCCATAGCCTGAGACCAATTTACATTTTTCTTGGATTCTTTGGATTTAGAAGCTTTGACTCTTCCAGTGTGAATTCTGATCCTCCATAGGAGCAAAGTAATTGTGTATTGTCAGATTTTTTTCTTCTGTTTCATTTTTCCAACTCTTTTTTTCATAACTTTTTTTTCAGGTTTTTGCAAGGCAAATGGGGTTAAGTGGCCTGCCCAAGGCCACACAGCTAGGTAATTATTAAGTGTCTGAGACCAGATCTGAACCCAGGTACTCCTGACTCCAGGGCCGGTGCTTTATCCACTGCACCACCTAGTCGCCCCTTCCCCTCTTTAAAAACTTTCCATTGAATTCTAACTTCCCTAGCTTTATCCTCTCCCACTTTTCCCAGTCAAATTCCTTGAAAAAAGCTGTCTATTCTTACTGCCTCTTGAAAACACTTTTTAATGTTAAAAGTTTGAGGTCTGCTCCCAGGGTAAAGGGGACACTGCCACAAGCTTTTCTGTGCAGCACTTTCCGCAACTCCTTCCATTCGTATTTCTCCACTACCATGTACTATATTTTCTCTCTCCTTTCACTCTGACTCTGCTGTAGGGTAGCTGAGTGGCCCAGTGGACAGATCCCTGGCCCTGGGACCAAGAGGCCCCGAGCCCCCATACGACCCCTTAGGCCCAGCATCCACCTGGCCCTATGGTCCCAGACAGGTCATCCAATCCTAGCCCCTTGCAAGAAGTAAAAGGGAAAATGTGTTATATCTGACCACTCTCCCCCCATGATCCATCCTCTCCTCTATCACTCACATCTCCCCCCTTCCCCCTGTCCCACCCCTTACTCCAGATGCCTATACCCCATTGAATATATATATGCTGTTTCTTCCCCTAGCCACCTCTGATGAGAGTGAAGATTCCCTCATTCCCCCTTGCCTTCTCCCCTTCCATATCATTGCAATAGCTCATTGTAATAAAGAAAAATCTTATATGAAATATCTTGGCCTATTCCCCCTGTCCTTTTTCTTTCTCCCATTACATTTCCCTTTTTTCTATTGACTCCATTTTTACACCACATTTTATCTTCAAATTCAGCTTTCTCCTGTGCTTCAACTATAAAAGCTCCCTCTACCTGCTCAGGTTCACATGAGTATTATCAGTGTCATTTTTCTATGCAGGAATACATGCAGTTCATCATCATTAAGTCCCTCATATTTTCCCCTTCTCCAATCTCTATGCTTCACCTAAGTGCTATATTTGAAGATCAAACCTTCTGTTCAGCTCTGGCCATTCCAACAAGAACATTTGAAATTCCCCTGGTTCACTGAAAGTCCATCTTTTTCCCCTGGAAGAGGACATTCAGTTTTGATGGGTAATTGATTCTCAGTTGCATTCTAAGCTCTTTTGCCTTTTGGTATATTATATTTCCAGCCCTACAAGCTTTTAATGTAGTTGCTGCTAAGTCCTGTGTGATCCTGACTGCAGCTCCACGATATTTGAATTGTGTCCTTCTGGTTGTTTGTAATATTTTCTCTTTGACTTGGGAGTTCTGGAACTTGGCTATAATATTCCTGGGGGTTGTTTTTTTTTGGATCTCTTTCTCGGAGAGATCGATGGATTCTCTCCCTTTCTATTTTGCTCTTGGCTTCTAGGATATCAGGGCAATTTTCCTGTAGTAATTCTTGGAAAAATGATGTCAAGGGTCTTTTCCTGATCATGACTTTCAGGTATTCCAATAATTTTTAAATTATCTTTCCTAAATGTTTTCCATATCAGTTGTTTTTTCCAATGAGATGTTTCATATTTTCTTCTAATTTTTCATTCTTTCGTTTTGAAGTATTGTGTCCTGATTTCTCATAAAATCAGCAACCTCCCTCAGTTCTATTCTTTGTCTGAAGGATTTGTTTTCCTCAGAGAGCTTTCTTATCTCCTTTTCCATATGGCCAATTTTGCTTTTTAAAGCATTCTTCTCCTCAACAACTTTTTGAACTGTTTTATCCATTTGACTTATGCTGGTTTTTAGCATGTTATTTTCTTCAGCATTTTTTTGGATTTCCTTGACTAAGCTGCTGACTTCATTTTCATGTTTTTCCTGCATATCTCATTTTTTTTGTTTTGTTTTGTTTTTTTTTAGGTTTTTGCAAGGTAAATGGGGTTATTAAGTGGCTTGCTTGGTAATTATTAAGTATCTGAGACTGGATTTGAACTCAGGTACTCCTGACTCCAAGGCTGGTGCTTTATCCACCACGCCACCTAGCCGCCTCATCTCTCATTTCTTTTCCCAATTTTTCTTCTATCTTCCTCACTTGATTTTCAAAGTCTTTTTTGAGCTCTGTCATAGCCTGAGCCCAATTTCTGTTTTTCTTGGAATCTTTAGATGCAGGAGCTTGTGCTTCCTTATCTTCAGATTGAGTGTTTTATCCTTCTTGGGATCATAGACAATGTATTTCTTGATGGTGTTCCTCTTTTTTCTGTTTACCAGCTTGTGTCTGGTCTTGGAGTATTTCCTGAACGTCTGAGTATTATTGGGACACCATCCCACAAATATCTCAGTGTGTGAAGCTCTGTCTTCCCTCCTGGTCTGTGAATGGCCACAAGCACACCCCCTCTGACATGGGGCTGGGGGGTGCTGCTATTCTGTGGGGGGACCTAGACTGTGATCAGGATCTGAATGTGGTCAGAGCCCCATAGTCCTGTTCCAGGGACAGAGGAAAAATCTCAGAAGTCTCTCTCCACTCCCCTCCCTTTGGTAAGCTGAGCATTCAAGGCTCAGGTGCCTAGGGGGCTCCTGCTTAGTGGCTCTGCCTGCTTCCTGGGTCTGGGCTGAGTGCCCTGAGGGCTGGCTTTCATGTGTTCACTCTGGCAGAGGTGCCCCACTGATCTTCCAAGTAGTGCCTGGTGCTCCCTGGGGTGTATGTCAGGAAACTGCCCCCACTGCCATGAGTCATGGCTCCCAGGCACCCTGGGGCTGCCTCCAGGTGGCTGAAATTCCTTCACTCTGGTAGCTGCCCCTCTTACCCTGTGGAACAGAGCCTTTCCACTATTTTCTAGGTTACCTTGATCTGGGGAATTGCCTCACTGGATCTTTCTGTGGGTTCTGTCTCTAGAAAATTTAGAGTCATAATTTTATGATTTTTGAAATATTATGGAGAGAACACCCTAGGAGAGGGTCCTGTCGCCATCTTGGCATTGCCCCACCTCCTTTTTCTTTGACTTGTGTAGAGACCTAGTAATGGCATGCAGAATGAATGAACTAATAGTTCTTTATACTATATTTAATTGTGTATTTTCTTGACAAATACATTTTTACCCTGAAAAATCAATGGCACAGGTGGCATGTTGTATAGAATCTCTATTGTCAGGAGGATCCAAGTTCAAATCAAGCCTCAGACTTTAGCTTTATGACCTTGGGTAAGTCACTTTACCCCAACTGTCCTCAAAAAAGGGCAGCAGGAAGAGAGGCAGCTAGGTGTTTCATTGTATAGAGCACTGACTGGCCCTGGAGATAGAAGGACCTGAGTTCAAATTTAGCCTCAGATACTTATTAGTTGTGTGACACTGGGCAAAGCACTTAACCTGATTGCCTCAAAAACTGGAATTCTCTCCCCCTTCATCATTAGCTTCTTTCAAGTTTGAGATAAATTCTTACTATCTGCATGAAGTCATTCCAGGTCCACTTTAATCTTGAAAGACATTTCTCTGAGATAATCCACACTTTACTACAAATGTATTTTATATATACATAATTGTCTGCATGTTGTCTACCTTATTAAGCACACTTCAAACAGCTATTTTATTTTACTGTTGCTAATTTGATGGGGGTTTGGCAGAGCCTTAAGATTGTTTTAATTTGAATTTTTCATATCAGTAGTGATGTAGAATATTTTTGTCTGTCACTTGGGTAATGGATACACAAATTCTGATATATAAATATAACTATGTCATAAGAAATTATGAATAGAGGGGCCGCTAGGTGGCACAGTGTTAAAGCACTGACTCTGGAGTTTAAATGTAACCTCAGACACTTAATAATTACCCAGCTGTGTGACCTTGGACAAGTCACTTAAAACCCATTGCTTTGCCAAAAACAAAAGACAAAAAAGAAATTATGAATATGAAGAATTCAGAAAAGGATGGGAAAATTTATTTGGACTGATACAGAATGAAGTAGAACCAAGAAAACAATATACTGAATTATTACAACAATAGAAATGTAAATATCTGAAAAAAATTTGAAAGCTGTACAATTATAATGACAAAATGTACATCCCTCCTTTATATGAAGAGGTGGAGAGTATGGCTATAAAATTGATTTTTTATGTCAATTTTACTGAACTTCCTTTTTCTCTCTTTTTAAAAATTATTTGTTTCTCATTGAGTAGGGGGAAAAGAACAGATATATTCAGAAATGAATGTAATGTAAAAACACTAAATTAAAAAATATCATTTGCAAAAGTTTTCCTATTTTTTCTTATATTTTCTTCAAGGATACATCCTGCCCTCAATATGTGCAAGGATTGCTTTCAGAGAGTTTTATAGAAATGAGAAAATAGGTATCTATGTCAATAGCTGTTTGTTTTCCTAATCAGTTTTTTTTTGGGGGGGGTCTATGGTTCCATTCTTTTAAGAATTTCCTCTGACACATTTAAAATTTTAATCCCAGAGAACTTTTTAAATTTTACCATTTCCAGGGTGGATTTCTTGCAAAAACATATGGTCAAAACAACTATTTATCTTGACTCCATCTTCTTAACTACTACTATCTATCATACACTGAGTGCTTAGTGAAAAGAGCCTAAATGTAATGTTTCTAATTATTTATAATCCAATTATGCAATACATTATATCTTATGTCTTAAAGATTTGGACTTTAAAATTAATGAGGCAATTTATAATCATACAAAACAACTCAATAACAATCACATAAAATAGTAATGGCTCAGAAACTAGTAGACTGGGTCCAAAAAAATCCTGCCTATAAGGATTGCTAATAACTCTGGGACCTTGGATAAGACACAACCCCAACTGCCTCCAAAAGGGGGGGGGCAGCTAGGTCACTCATTGGACTCTATAGCCCTGGCCCTGGAGTCATAAGGACCAAAGTTCAAATTCAGCCTCAGATACTTATTAGTTATGTAATATTGGGCAAATCACTTAACCTGATTGCCTCAAAAACTTGAACTCTCTCCCCTATCATCATTAACTTCCTTCAAGCTTTTGATAAAACTGTGATTTAATTTCCTTGTCTGTAAAATGAAGCAACTGGACTAGATGGCCTAAGGTTCCTTTTAACTTTAGATCTTTAAAAAATATTTTGTTTTTTAAACAGAGACCGAAGGCTGTTACCTTTAACTTAGAAAAAAAATTATTATGTAATTTTGCTATCTCTTATACTTTACTTTTCCTTAAGGATATGATTTCTCTCTCATCACATTCAACTTAGATCAATGGAAATAATGTAAAGACTAACAGACTGTCTTCTGTGGGGGGGGTGGGGGGAGGGAAGCAAGATTTGGGGAAAAATTGTAAAACTCAAAGTAAATAAAATCTTTCTTAAAAAAATTTTGTTTCGTCAAATATTCTCAATTATATGTAAAAAAAGTTTTAAAAAAATCTGACTTCCAAATTCTTTCTCCAGTCTCTCCCCCCTCTCCTTGAGAAAGGCAAGCAATTTTATACAGATTTTACATGTGAAGTTATGCAAAACATATTTCCATATTCCAGCTTTAGATCTTTATGATCCTTTGAGAAACGTCCACTAATATAACGTCAGCAGAGTTGTCTCATTTTAAGAATATTTACTGTCTACTTCCAGTTATGTCTACAAATGCTTCTAGTATGATCTAGCTTAGAGAAAACTCAGATCAAGTTTTCCTCAGGTTCATTTTTAAACAGCTATTTTGGGTTTGGGGGAGTTAATACAGCTTTTCAGTTTTTTTTTTTCTTTTCCCTAAGGGTCTGTGAATAAACTTCTATTCTAAATTTGCACTTACCTTTAGTTTCCTGAGTCTTTTTCCTTACCAAAGAATTAAGTATTTTCTAGCCCAAGAAGTTTCTGGACTCCTTTGGCTTCTTCATGGTGGTAATTAAATTGCATTTGTTCTTTAAACTTCTCTAAGACATGGTATAACACTAATGTTTTGCAAATTAGTTTGTCTTCTAAACTGAAGTGTGCCTTGGTTATCAAGAGCAGAAACACCATTTTAGAAATTATAAGAGAAAAATCTTAGGAATAAGATTAATCTTCAAGTGACAATGATAGAAAATGTAGTTATTTGTATGTATAATTCACCCAATTTTCCTAACCATGTCAACCAAAATGATATGAAACTCAAAATCACTTGCAGATACTCTAATTCTGCCATATCACATTCAGCTCAACTATATTAATAGCTGCCATGTTCACAGATGAACCTGGAATTGGACTGGAAATCAGAATTCTTCTTTGGAAATTAAATCTTGTGTCTCCTTGGGAATGGCAATAATAGGCAGAGGGAAGAGGGTAAGTTTGGCAGGACACTGCACAACCACATTTTGCTGGTCAGCAAAATGTAGGAAATTCCAAGAGCTGTACTGAAAAATGATCACTGTGAAAAATCAGAAGTTTTTCAGGATATGAAAAGTTATTCCATTTGCTTCTCCCGTAACAGAAAAAGAATCTTGACCTTCATATTAAAGGCAAGACTTCAGATGTTCACCTTTTGTGGAAGGTAGCCATGTATATAGGGCTTAAAGAATGTGCTGTTTGTGGAGCTTCGGTGTTATTTCTCTAGCTCTATTTTCACATTCTGTGTCATTGACTTCCCTCTTCTAAAGAATTCAGATATTACTTCAACTTGGAATTGAAGGGTCAGTTGTTTTTTTTTTGCAAGGCAAATGGGGTTAAGTGGCTTGCCCAAGGCCACACAACTAGGTAATTATTAAGTGTCTGGGACTGGATTTGAACCCAGGTACTCCTGACTCCAGGGCCGGTGCTTTGTCACTGCACCACCTAGCCTCCCTGTGAAGGGTCAGTTTTATGGCTGCTCATTTTATACCTGGAAAGATTTTTCCTTCCTGTCCTTTTCTTTAAATATAAACTCTCTAGAGATTCCCTAACAGTCCTTCCATACCACAGCCTGCAGCTTCTAGGACTCTCTACATATAACTTACTGCCAATAGTATTAGTCAAATTAATAGCATAAAACAGAAGAAAATACATTTGTCATCATTCTCACATCTCATCTCTTGTCCATTTTCTCCACAATTTACCCCTTTGGTATTTGAGAGGGTCTAAACTCCAAAGTATTCTAATCCACTATCAGAAGAGGGTACAGGAAGTAAGAAGACAAGAACCTTAAAAACATTTAGGAAAAATAAATCTGGCCAAACTAACTTAATTCCTAAAGAAAGAAGGTGAATAGAAAAAATTATATGAATACCATAATTCACCTGGGAAAGTCGTTTTACCTCATCAGTCTCAGTTTCTTCTTCCATAAAATGAGGAGACCTCACAGGTTTATTGTGACGATCAAGTGAGACAACATGTATAGACTTAAAGAGCTATATAAAGGCTTGTTATTATTTTTATTATTATAATTATTATCTTGATTCTAGCAAAACACTTGATAAAGTCTCTCATTTCATGCTTGAGAATAATGTGGTAAAATGGGGGTTATTATGTGGGCCCAAATTTAATTGAACAAACAACTTCCTAATAGGTTGACTATCTCCTTTCCTCTGTGTACCTTAACCTTCATAGCTGAAGTCCTTTACAAGCCCCTCCACTGCCACCCCCCATCCCCCATGTGGAGATCAATCCTGTGGACTGTCTTCAGAGCAGAAGGAACCAAAGATGGTTCAGCAGCTCAATTTCATGTTGCGCGGTATTAATTCTCCTTTGATCCGAAAACTCATTTTCCTAGTAACTAACTTCCTTTGTAGCCCACATGGATTCAGAAGTTCTGAATCACAACTCTTCTTCTTACTACTTACATACTAATCACTTCATTTCTCTGGCCTCAATTTCACCATCATTAAAATAAAATGGTTTCAGGGGCAGCTAGGTGGTGAAGTGGATAGAGTATCAGCCCTGGAGTCAGAAGTACCCGAGTTTAAATTTGGCCTCAGACACTTAATAACTACCTAGCTGTATGACCTTGGGCAAGTCACTTAATTTCATTGCCATAAAATAAAGAAAGAAAGAAAAGAAAAGAAAGTGGTTCCTAAGGTCTCTTCAACATTCAGCCTTTTGTAATAAAAACTCCTTCTTTGTCCACAAGTTCTTTAATAAATGAGTTCCTGCCTCATTTTCTAGATACCTAATGGAACCAGATTTTCTGGCTTTGAACATTAGTTTTTCTCATAAATTCTAAATCTAATTCTAAATCTTTTAAAAACTTTCCAAAGCTCCAATAAATTGCTATTTACACTGCAGATCCTGGAATCAGTTTTGACCTTTTAAAGTGCTACCTGCCATCCTCCCTGTCTCATTTTGAATTGATCTAAAATTAGTACCTACTTTCAGACAATTGTCCTTGTGCATCTATCCATCCCTAAGATAACATTTGGCTATATTTGCTTGTTCAAATCACCAGCCTTCACCTGACCCAACAGCTATACTTAAAATAGACGTTCTTATGTTAAAAGGAAAAGAAAGTCTGTCATTATTTCCTGATCTGGCTCCAATTAAAAAGAAATGTTTTGCAATGTTGTAAGGAAACTTGGAAAAAGAGCTTTAGTGAAGTGCTACAGAGTTGTATATTCCATAAGTTTTGTCCCTCTCAGCATTTTTATCTAAAAGAAATACTTAAGAAATTTGTAGATAATATAAATTTGAATCATCCCATTTTTATCTTATATTATAAAACCATAGAATCTTTGATGGTGATTTATTTGTATTTAAGAAAATAGTATATATTGTTATGGAAAATTTACTGCTACAAGACTGTCAATTCAAACAACTCTGGAGTCCAAAATTCCTCCTCATATTTAAAATGATTTAAGTCAAGATCATAAAGGTAGAAAAATTAACTTTTATAAGTTAATACAATGAAAAAATTTCTTTAAAATAATTTCATTTTTTTTTAGTCTTGAGAAGACAAGAAAAACTAAACCCATCACAAAATAAATTCCCTGACTCAGTCTACTAGCTCTTTCTCTCTGGAGGTAAACTGCAGGTCTTATCAATGAATCTTTTGGTTTTATGGCTGGTCATTGTATTGAACAGAATTCATAACTCTTTAGAAGTTGTTTATCTTTACAATACTGTTAGCATATACATTTTTTCTTGATCCTGCTCACTTTGCATCAGATTATATATGTCTCCTCATTTTTTTGAAAAAATTTCCTTAATCACTTTTTTTTTTTAGGTTTTTGGCAAGGCAAATGGGGTTAAGTGGCTAGTCCAAGGCCACACAGCTAGGTAATTATTAAGTGTCTGAGACCGGATTTGAACCCAGGTACTCCTGACTCCAAGGTTGGTGCTTTATCCACTACGCCACCTAGCCGCCCCCTTAATCACTTCTTATAGCACATAATATCATCACATTTGTATACCATAACTTGTACAGCTATTCCCCAAATGATAGTCACCCCATTTTTCAATCATTTGTAGCCAAGGAAAAAATTTAAATAAATATTTTTGCACATATGGATCCTTTTTTTTTTTTGAGCTCTGTGAAGTATAGAACTAGGAATGGTAGTAGTGGGTCAAGAGTTATGATAGTTTAATCTTTGGGGGGTAAAGTTCCCAAATGGAAAGACTGATCTTCAATAGAATTGAGAAAGGAAAAAAACAAGAACACAAAAGAAATTCTTACCAAAACTTACTAGTAGGACAACTAGGTGGCACAGTAGATACAGCACCGGCCCTGGAGTCAGGAGGAACTGAGTTCAAATCTGGTCCCAGGCAAAAACTGCCTAGCTGTGTGACTATGAGCAAGTCACTTAACCCCACAGTCTTAAATAAATAAAAATTTAAAAAACAATGCTTACTAGTGCAAATTTTTGGAAAGCAATAGGGCAACATACATTAAAGTTAACAAAATTAATCATGACCTTTGAGCATTTCTGCTTCTAGGACTTTATCCTAAAGAAAATCTGAAACTGAAAAATAGCTATATTTACAAAATTAATAATATTCCCCTCTTGAACTCTACATTCTAGACAAATTAGATCAATAGCTAGTTCCTGAACTCAATTTCCTATCTCTTGCCTCAATTCAAAAGAGGAATATTATGAATTTTGTAAACATAACCTATTTTTTAGTTTCAGATTTTCTTTAGGATAAAGTCCTAGAAGCAGAAATGCTCAAAGGTCATGATTAATTTTGTAACTTTAATGTATGTAGCCCTATTGCTTTCCAAAAATTTACACTAGTAAGCATTGTTAAGAATTTCCTTTGTGTTTTTGTTTTTTTCCTTTCTCAAATCTATTGAAGATCAATCTTTACATTTGGGAACTTTACCCCCCAAAATGATTAAACTGTCTCTTGACACACTACTACCTACCATTCCTAGTTCATTACCTCAAAGAGCTCAAATATTTTACAAAGTAAATATTTTTCTATCATTAATTTTAGTTTTACTTTGTTCAAATGCAACATGAAATGGTCACAGAATATGAATAATTTTAAAATATCAGAAAAGAGTATATAAGATCCAAAAAATAAGAAAAAATGAAAATTAAATATCAGAAAAATCACCACAATAACAAATTATTGATAATTTAATAATCAACGAATATAATAATAAGAAAAAAGTAAAATTAAAATAACTCTAAGGTATTACCCTCACATTTTTCATGCTAGCGAATTGCCAAAAGAGGGAGAAATTCCTTGTGGATAGGGCTACTGGAAGGTATTCAAGGCTGAAGAATTCTGAACTGGTTCTACTCCTTTCAAAAAAACACTTGAAATTATATAAAAAAAAAAACCCTAGTCAAGAGTTCACACCCTTTGACTCAGAAATTCATTACTGGGACTATATCACATGAAGGTAGTGGACAGTAAGAAAATATCTATATGCTCAACAGTGCTTATATAGTAGTACTACTTTTAATAAAAAACTGGAAATAAATTATCAGCCTAAATCTTGGTAAAACTGAACAAATCAGGGGTGGCTAGGTGGCGTAGTGGATAAAGCACCGGCCCTGGAGTCAGGAGTACCTGGGTTCAAATCCGGTCTCAGACATTTAATAATTACCTAGCTGTGTGGCCTTGGGCAAGCCACTTAACCCCATTTGCCTTGCAGAAATCCTAAAAAAAAAACAAAAAAAAAACAACTGAACAAATCATAGTATGTGAATGTAATAAAAATTACTACTAAGCAAAGAATGAACAGAAAGAAGTCAAGAAAAGCAGTTGTCTGAAGAAATGCAGAATGAAGATAGCAGATATATCAAAATAATTAAAGTTAAAAGTGTAGAGACAAGAAGATTCTCATCATACAAAGTCAGTGTTACAGCATGACTAATATGGAAATGTTTGACATAATTATACATGTATAACCTATATTAGATTACTGTCAAGGGGAAGTCAGAGGAAGGAAAGGAGGGAGAAAAATGTGGAACTGAAAACCTTATAAAAAAATAAATGTTAGGGGCAACTAGATGACACAGTGGATAGAGCACCGGCCCTGGAGTCAGGATGACCTGAGTTCAAAACCGGCCTCAGGCACTAAATAAGCCTAGCTGTGTGACCTTGGGCAAGTCACTTAACCCCACTGCCTTAAAAAAAAGAATATTAAAAAATAAATGTTAAAAATTTTTTGCATGTGGTTGAAAAAATAAAATTTTACATAGAAATGCAAAAAAGGACAGTATTTACATTATAATGTAAAATTTAAAAGACAAGCCTTATCTTTCTGTTAACTGATAAATTCATTTTTTCAAGCAATGAACTTGGAACTTGTTTGAATATCTGTTGCAAAGTATCTATATGTCAAAATAATATATACCACAATATTTATACTAAAATGCAAGTTACTGTTTATACTACAGTTTCAGTAACAAATTATTTTATTCCTCATTTCATGTTTATGTGATTTTAAAAAATCCATCAATTCTTGGAGTCCTAAAGACAAAAATGAAATGGTTCTCTGTTTCCCTTTCCCTCTCTGTGCTTCTTCCAAACCTTTTTAATCCCTCCTCAAATCTCTCATTGTTCCCCCTCCCCTCAACCCTCAGAGCTGAAAAGCTTGCTTCATATTCTACTGAAAAAAATTGAAACAATTTTCTGAGAGTTCCCTGTTCTTCACTCACACGTCTTCTGCCCTGTCTTCTTCTTCACTCTTGTCTCATATGAAAAGGCTGCACTTATTTCCAAAGCTGACCTGCTGGCATGCACAAATGATCCTATTCCATCCTATCTTCTCCAACAGATTGTTTTCTCTATTATCCTGATTTTCTTATATATCTTCAATCTTTCCCTTCCCTACTACTTTCAACATGCTCATGTCTCCCCTTAAAAAGACTTTCTCTTGATCCTTCTACTCCACTATCTTTCAATATTTCTGCTCTCTTTTGTGAAGGCCTTCTCCACTAACTGGGTCCACTTCCTCTCCTCTCACTTTCTTAAGTCTGACTCCTGACCTCATCATTCAACTGAAATTGCTCTCTTTGAAGTAACTAAAGATCTTTTAATTGCCAAATCAAATGGCCTTTTCTTGGGTTTCATCTTTCTTGACCTCTCCTCAGACTTCGATACTAATGACCCTCCTCTTTCTTTGACATCCTCTTCTCTCTGCTTAGAGTCTTTCCTCCTGGTTCTCCTCTCCATTTGACTGCTCCTTCTCAGACGCTTGGCTAGATCTTTATCCAAGTCATGTCTGTTACTGTGAGTTCTCCCAAGACACTATGTTGAACATTCTTCAGTTATGCTGCTACAGGATTTTGTCTGATGATCTCATCAGCTCCAATGGATCAAATTATGATCTTGACATGTATGATTCTCAGATTTCCTTATCCAGTCCATCTCCCATCTCCAGCTGCTTAGGAGACACCTCACAGACATCTTAAACTCAACTTCTTTCTTCCACATCAAACTCTTCTCCCTACTTCCACACTTGCCTCTTACTGTCGAGGGCATGGGGTCATTCTTAATTCCTCATTCTCTTTCACCTTCTATATCCACTTTCTTGTCAAGTCCTTTTGGTTTTAATTTCATAACATCTCTTGGATACAGCTCTCTGATCCTGATGGCACTTTGGTGCAGGTCTTGATCACTATATGTTGGCCCTGGCCTGCTGGCTGGTCTACATGAACTAAGTCTATCATCTATTCATCTTCTGTAAGCACAAGACTGACCATCCTACTCCAAAAATTCCAGTGGTTTTCTATCACTTATGAGATTCAAATGTAAATCCTCTATTTGGTTTTTAAAGTCTTTCATAATATGTCCCCTTCTCCTACAACCTTTCCAGTTTCCTTGCCCCTCAACCCCAACTATATATTCTTCAGTCTAGAGACATAGGCCTCCTTGCTGTGCCTCACACTCCATATCCTGACTCTAGTTATTTTCCCCAGCTGTCCCCCCCCATACCTAGAATATTCTCCCTCCTCATCTTTACCTCCTGACTTCCTTTAAATCCCAGCTATAAATCCTACTTTCTACAGGAAGCCTTTCCCAACTCTTGTAATTCTAATGTTTTCCTTCTGTTGATTATTCCCCATTTTTTTTATAGTCTATTTGTATGTGTTATCTGCATGTGTTCTCCCTCCACTGGACTGTAATCCTCTTTAGCACAGGCACTATCTTTTCTAGTACTCAGCATAGTAAACATATACCAAGCATCTTTATCTATTTATTTGTCTAGTCATCTCTCCTGTTGTCACTGCTGCTGTTCACTTGTGTCCAAGTCTTCATATCTCCATGGATCATACTCCTGGGTTTTCTTGACAAAAGTAATAGAGTGGTTTGCCATTTCCTTCTCCAGCTTGTTTTACAAATGAGAAAACTGAGGCAAACAGAGGTAAGTGACTTGCCTAGGGTCATACAACTAGGCAATATGAATTCAGCCCGACTCTAAGCTCAGTACCCTATCCACTGAGCTAGCTATCTAACAGTCTTCCAGGCAGAGGTAAAGTGACTTGCCCAAGATCACACAACTATTATGTAACTGAGCTCATTTTTGAACTTGGGTCTTCCTGACTCTAGGTTTAACACTCTATCCATTCAGCCATCTATCTTACCCAGTCTTTATTTCCTGAAGACAAGTAAGTAGTATTTGGTGAAAAACTCAAAATTTAACAAAAAAGTAAAACATTTTAATAAAGTCTTGAACACAATATTAAACTTATATAAAAACTAAAACTGTGAAGAGCCTATCAATTTTTCCAAACACAAATTTGGGCTTTTGTTTAACAGAATTCTTTAATATCACATGTTTAAAGACATATAAATCAATAAATCAGTAAATTTAGCCAATGAAGTTGGATAGGAATGGAATGTCTACAGAAGTTAAGATATATTAAAATCACCTTTTCTGTGGGTATGTGTATACATACACACATAGATATAGAATCTCAGGGTGGAAAGAATCCTAGAGGTTACAGATATATTTTTGTATCTATCTTTATAAAAGCAAATCTCACTGTCAACAGAACATATTATTTGCATTATTTTCTAGTAATGACTATAAGTTGCTTTGATCAGTCTAGTATACATACATAGTCATTTTAACATATATATGATAAGATGATCGATACTGGGTTTAACTGTGACTTTAAAAAGTTAAATTTAACTAAAAAGGAATTTCACAAAGGGATTTTCTTTATATTCAGTACAAAATTTAACAACACCTCCACTAACAGAGTAAGATTAGACCAATTTAGTAACTCTGATAAAATACTAGAATTTGGATTAACTAAATATTTCCATTATCTATATTCTTGCTGCCCCCAAACCAAGAATAACTAAGATTGGCTAACATTCCTCGAAGAGCAACCACAGAACTATATTTCTGTAATTTGTACTTAATGTTCTTTAAGTTCACTAATTGAAGAATTAATGACAGCTTTCATCACAGCTTCTTAGAATGTATAAAGTAGAATCTACATTCCAAAAAGAGTTCCTATTATCCCATAAATACTACACCACATTTCTATGAGTTTTTTACATGTCCAGAAAAAACTTTCTGCTAGGTTAAAGCTGAATCAATGCTAGTAATAATTACATGGAGATAATTAGATACTACATATAGTTTTATTAGTTTAATTTTTCTCTAGTCCACTTTAGAGGCTAAAAATGGTAATTATTTCAACAGCTGTAAACCTCAATAAGGCCAAGTGTAGTTCTTATCTGAAGGCCCTATACAATCAATTACCTGTTACAACTCTTTTTTTTATTTTTAGGTTCTTGCAAGGCAAACAGGGTTAAGTGGCTTGCCCAAGGCCACACAGCTAAGTAATTACTAAGCATCTGAGACCAGATTTGAACCCAGGTACTCCTGACTCCAGGGCCAGTGCTTTATCCACTATGCCACCTAGCTGCCCCTCTGTTACAACTCTTTAAAACAAAAAGTTTGCAGTCAAATGTCAGCACTTCTCAAACATCTTGACACCACCAGATACTCCAACACCATTTGCTTCTGGTTAGGCTCTTATTAAATGTATGCCAGAGCCCTACTCTGACCAAGAATACAAACAAGCTTGTTCTGGCCCATCACTTTCTGGTCAACAACATGGGGGAAAATAGGCAATGAAGAAAAAAACAAAGTTACTCTTTGGACCTTGCCTGCCTGTGCTGTATCCCTCCTCCCAGTCATTTTCTACCTTAGATCAGTTCCAACATGCATTCAGGCCTTCCTCTCTGTATCTGCATTGTATGTTGTCAGTATGACATCAGCTCTTCTGCCCCTAAGAGGGTCTGTGAGGTGGTGACTTACAATGCTGCTTTGAGTTCAACAAAGTCCTAAAACCCCCATTTTAGATTTCTGAAATTTTTCTCCTTTCATTTAAATTCCTTTTTCTCTTGATGAAGCCTGTGAAGAAAAATGGGGATTTGGCAGGCCTAAAGTATGAAACTGGGTGGGAACATAATTTAAGTAGGAAAAAAGGCCTTTGGCAATACATGCTTCATTTTGAAAAAAATAAAAAATAAAAATTGTTGCAAGGCAGCATTAATGACAACTTGTGTCAATGCTAAGGTAAACAGAAAGCCAATTTTTATCCAAACGAGAAAACTAACCTGACTTTTAAAATTTGAACACCTTTTTCTTTTTTGAAATCTTCCTTCTTCCTCACAGCTATTTTCCCAAATTTTATTTAAGAACTTTTCAAAGGATCAAATTTGAAGAGTGCTGTTCTTTCGAAGTTCCCAAAAGAGATCAGCTTGTTCACACTCTATTTGGTCTTCCAGGCCTTAAGAAAAGTACTCACTGCTCATTTTTTAGTTCAAGTAGAAAAAACTTCCTCACAAAAACAGTTTGTAAATAGATATTCAGGCTAAATATTGAGCTTCATACATCAGCCTTCCTATTTAAATGGTATGTAAAGTAAGTAATGGCTTACCATCAAATCTGTTTATTTAATCATAATGAATGTTGTAACAAACCACTCCATTGAAACAACCAAATATGTAGGAAACTATGAGAAAACTGGAAAAATCTACAAAGTCTGAGGCCCCTAGACTATGTTATAAGTCACTGGCATATGCAACTCATTTTCTAGTTAATTCCCTCTAGGGACCTAGTCTGCAGTCCACATGCAGGATCAAATTTCATTAGCAGTTGTAGGAAAATGCAAGCCCTATGTATTTGCAAGTCAAAACTAGTGAAGGCAAAGGCTAGGCTTACCATCTTAACTTATTTTTTTTTCCCTGGGAAAGGATTTTAGCTGATAGAAAACATTTGTTGAGAGCACAAAGGAGGACGTTTAAAAGAAGGGATTCAGCTGGAAAAGAGACAACCAACCCTCAGTCATAATGCTGAAACTTTAGCATAACACTTCATCTGTAGCTATGTCAAAGAAGAGAATCTTAACCATGATTTCGCAATCAAGGCTTAAAAAGACAAAGACACAGAAAGAAAAAATAAAAGGAAAAGCACAAGACACAATTTTTAGCTTATTCCACACCTTATTCCATTCCTGTGGATTAGCCTGGAAAAAAAAAATCCTATTATAACCAACTGTGAAATTAAGGTGTAACTGAAACCCTCAATGAATTTACTACCCTCAAAGCAAAAAAAAAATATATCAATTATAATAGCCCATATATACTTAATCTATTGATTTTCTAAATGCACTAGGAAAAGTAGATGGCTCAAAAGTTTAAGTTGGTCCCGTCCTTACCTTTTTCTGAGCTGTATCTCCCGTCTCAAACATCATCTTAAGTCTGTTGAGTGGGACGCTATATTTCTCTATTTTGCCTGCAGCATCTGGGTTCTCACTGACTTCAGGTTTTCCTATTTCTTGCTTGGATTCTCTCAGGCAGTTTTCCATTTTGCCAGGTCCTAGTAAATGGACTTTAAACTCTTCACTGTGATTGCTGGGATAACGAGGCTGGATCAGGACTTCAGAAGGGGACTGAAATCTAGATCTGGTATCAATCCCTTCTGTTTGGGTCGTCTCAGATACCGAAGAAGTGTTGTTTTCCACTGGAATCCAGTGATGGTCACCCTTTAGCCTCACCTCAGCAGTGTTGTTCCGTAGAGGTTCTGGCTGAGGCTCTGTTCCCAGCTCAGGATTCTCCCACTTTTTCTTTAACACACTCAGAGTCCCCTTTCTAAAATGCTGGGGCAAATTCTCAGTGTTCTAGAAGAAAGAGAAAAGATTGCTAGTTACAACCTGTCTGCAGAAGCATCAAACATATTCTCTGTAAAATGAAAGTTAAGACTCTGTGCTGCTCCTCATTCACTGCTGTCTCAGACAGCTGTGAACAGTTACAACTGGGCACATGGAGAAAGCCTACACCCCAGGGCTGGGAGGGGAAGAGAAAGAAATCGGAGGCTCAAGCAGGAAGTGATAAAACAGGAGAGACTTATAAGGGCAAAATGGGAAGAAAGGAAAGCCCAGAGCTAATGCTAGTTACCCTTGGAAACAGAGGTTTTTCATTCTAAGAATTAAGGGAAAAGGAATATCCAAATGCAGGAAGCTTGCAACATTATGTCTAAATTAGTAAGAGTTTAAAGTAAGGATTTACAGAACAGAGATAGGGGGTGGCCAAAGGCACACCCAGCTCATTCCAGATAGTACTAATGAGCTAAAACAGCTTAGAAATTTATGCTTGCATAAATTAATATGATTTTTCTAATCTCTAATCTCTCTCTGCCTTATTTACCTCATCAAGTCTCAGGTTGCACTTGTCACTTTTATAAAGAAAATCCCCCAGATCTACGTATCCAACTTTTCCCTGAGTCTTCCATCTCTGGTGCTAGAACTACTTTGATCAGCCTGGATCTCTTAAAGCTCAACTTTTTCCTCTCCCTCAGATCCACCTCCTCATCCAATTAATTGCCAAGTCTGAAGTCTAGTTCCTAACAGTACCTTCATCTTGTGAAGATCAAATAAGCTAAAGCCATGTGTAAAATTGTGTTGTTGTCATTCTATCTCTATATTCTCTTCCTTTTGTTCCCATTCATCTGCTTTAGCAGAGGACCTCTTCACTTTTCCCCAGGACAATATTAAGAGTCTTATAACTGGGGGCAGCTAGGTAGGTAGCACAGTGGATAGAGCACTGGCCTTGGAGTTAGGAAGACCTGAGTTTAAATGTGACCTCAGACACTTAATAATTACCCAGCTGTGTGACTTTGGGCAAGTCACTTTACCCCACTGCCTTGCAAAAACCAAAGGAAAAAAAATTCTTGTAACTGGTCTCCCTATCTAGAGTCAATCACTTATCCAATTCAATTTTCACAGAAAAGTCAACATAATCTGCTTAGTATACAGGTCTGACAGGTCATAATGCTGATCAAAAACTTTTTGGTAGCTCCTTGCTACCTATAGGAAAAAATACGAACTTCTTAACCTAAAATAATATACACTGCAAATCTTAAACCTATTGCTCTTACAAAGATGTCAACTGCTGTACACTATTATTATTGCTATTACTGTCTTTCACAAACCTGACTCCAATCAATCTTTTAAATCTTTTTTCATCTTATACTATTAAATCTACATTAACATCCAATCAAACTAGACCACTAGCTATTGCCCTATTTTATCCTATACTCTTTTTCCCTCTATACATTCACATAAGCTATCTTCCATGCCCATAACTAACTTCTTTATCCCAGGTGCAAAAATATTCAAGGCCCAGCTCAGAAGCTATTTTCTTGATGAAGATTTCCTTGATGCCCTTAGCTGAAAGGTAAGTTCTTCCTCCAAAATTTTTTTCTATGATATTTTATTGGGATCTTTTCTTTGTCCCTACCATATTCTACTATGTATCAAGGAATCACAGATCCCCTAAGGGGGATCATCTAATCTAACCCATAACAAAACAGGAATTCCTTAACAAGGAAAATGCTGTATTCTACCTCTGATCAAAGACTACAAGTGAAGGAAAAACACTGTTCTAAAAGGAAGGGGTTTTTTTTTTAAACCAAACCAAAAATTTGATTCTCTGTAAGTCATACCATTGCTTCTAATTCTGCTTCAGAGGCCCAAAAGAATAAGTGTAATTCTCCCATATTATAGTGTTCACAAAACTTAAAGAAAGCTATCCTGGCCTCACTGAGCCCTCAATTTTTTTTTTTTTTGGGGGGGGGGTTGTGAGACAATGGGATTATGTGATTTGCCCAAAGTCATACAGCTAGTAAGTATCAAGTGTGAGACCGGATTTGAACTCAGATCTTCCTGTTCTATCTGCTGTACCACCTAGCTGCCCCATAAGCCCTCTCTTCTTTAGGCAAAATTTACTAATTTCTTCAACTATGGCAGTCTCCAGGCCTCAGAACCTAGTGGCCTTTCACTAGATGTGTTCTAACTTATCTAATCCTTCTTAAAATTTAAAAAACAAACAAACCCTTAAATACTTATAAAGAGTAAAGTAGAACAATCATGTCTCTTGTTCTCTAAATTATGCCTTTCTTAATCAGTCCTGAGAATGTATCTTGTCTGACATATATACCACTACTGACTTCTTTTGAATTGTGATCCATTAAAATCTTCAGACTTTTCTTTCCAGCTATTGTTTAGCCCCAAAATTCTCATTTGGCATTTATACAGTTGTTTCTCTGAAGTCTCATGAAAGCTTTCACATTTATTACTATGAAGTTACATCATAAAGATTTAGCCCATCATTACAGACCTTTGGAAGACTTTAAGTCCCCCATTGAATCAATTGTCTGCCAAGTCTTATTTCACCTGTAAATATGCTTAGCATAACACTCCTGGTTCCACTGTCTATCTTTTATGTATATTTTACCTACACTTAAAGAAATGTTTGTCAATTTTTGATTCAGTCAAGTCATTGGAAAGGATGTTGAATAGTACAGAGACAAGGAACTCTTTAGGGCACTCTCCTTAATTCAATGAAGATTTATTAAGCACTTGGGCAGATGGTAGCCAAAAGGTGGAGGCCTGACTTTAAATTAATTAAACCTGAATTCAAATCCAATCTCAAACACTTAATAGGTATGTGACCCTAGTCAGGGAATTCATCTGTAAAATGGGGACAGTAATATCACCTAATCTCTCAGGATAATTACATTAATGTTTGTCCTTCATTTTTTTTTAAGGTTTTTGCAAGGCAAATGGGGTAAAGTGGCTTGCCCAAGGCCACACATCTAGGTAATTATTAAGTGTCTGAGACTGGATTTGAACCCAGGTACTCCTGACTCCAGGGCCGGTGCTTTATCCACTACACCACCTAGCCGCCCCCTTTTGTCCTTCATTTTTGAAAAAGACCATGACATCAGGGAGATGATGCTATGACAAGCACATGATTTGGATTTGAGTGAGGGAGTGCTGTGCTAAGTCACCAGCCTCACTTTCTCCTCCTGAGCCAACTGAGTCCAGTGGTCAGATATGAATTAAAACAACTGGAGATGACCCTGGATGCAAGGCAATCAGGGTTAAGTGACCTGTCCAATGTCATACAGCAAGTGAGAGTCAAGTATCTGAGGCCAGATTCCAATTTAGTCCTCCTGACTCCAAGGCCAGTGCTCTATCCACTGCACCACCTAGCTGCCCCAGATGGTTACATTATACGCCCAGAAAATACTCTATAAATGTGAGCTCTCATCATCTGTTGTATATGACAGGCACTGACTGTTCAAAGCAGAAAAACAAAAAAGGGAACAATCCTTGCTTTCTACAGGGAAGACATAACAGGTGTACAGTGAGATAGCATTAACCAGATCTAAAAGAGGAGGGGGATCTTTCAAGCAGAAAAGAATCTCCCTCCCCAGTTGATCTCAAATGAGTAATGGCCATTTTTTTTTTGTCTGACTATTCAACCAATTCTCAATCCACTATTTTTCTAGAATCCAGAAGGACCTCGGAGGCTCTCTTGTCCATATTCAACCAATCTGTTTAGGCATACCCTCTAAAACATCCCCCAAAAAGATTGTTCAGCTTATGCTTGACACACTTCTACAACCTGGAAACCAAGTATCTTCTGAAGCAGTCCATTAGAAAATGTTTACAAATACAGAGCTGAAATCTAAATCTACAACTTCTGACTTCTGGGGTCAAGTAAAACAAGCCTGAACTCTTTCTCCCAGGTCAACCCTTCAATGATTCCTCTTCTTCAGGCTCAGTTTTTTCTTTCTCTTTTTAAAATTTAAATTTTAAATTAAATTATTAAATTATTTTTAAAAACCTAAAATTTAAAAATTAATTTAAATTAATTAAAAAATTTTTTAAATTTATTTTTCCAATTATATGTAAAGATAGTTTTTGTAAGGTTTTCAGTTTCACATTTTCCCCCTCCTGCCCCTGACAGAACAGTCTAAGATAGGCTATTCATGTATAACCATGCTTAAATATTTCCATATTAATCATGTTGCAAAAGGAGAATCAGAAAAAAAAACACTAAGATGGAAAAAATAAAACACAAAACAAATTTAAAAAACTGAAAGTAGTAAGCTTTGGTCTGCATTCAGACTCCATAGCTCTTTCTCTGGAATATGGATGGTATTTACCATCACAAGTCCTTTGTAACTGTCTTTGATTATTGTACTGCTGCGATGAGCAAGTTCAACATAGTTGATCCTTACACAATGTTGCTGTTATTGTGTACAATGTCCCCTAGTTCTGCTCACTTCACCAAGCAACAGTTCATGCAAGTCTTTCCAGGCTTTTCTGAAGTCTGGCCACTCATGAATTCTTTTTTTTGTTTGTTTTGTTTTTTGTTTTAGATTTTTTCAAGGCAATGGGGTTAAGTGGCTTGCCCAAGGCCACATGGCTAGGTAATTATTAAGTGTCTGAGGCCAGATTTGAACCCAGGTACTCCAGACACCAAGGCCGGTGCCCTATTTACTGCACCACCTAGCCACCTTTTGTTTTGTTTTTTGTTTTAGCCACTCATCATTTCTTACAGAACAATAGTACCCCATCACATTCATATAACACAATTTCAACCATTCCCCAATTGATAGACATCTCTTCAATTTCCAATTTTCCAAAAAGAGATGCTATAAACATTTTTGTACATGTGGGTTTTGACCCTTTCTTGTGATTTCTTTGAGATACAGATCTGGTAGTGGTATTGCTGGATCAAAGTGTATGCAAATTTTTATTGCCAGGCTGTTTCTCAAATTGTAATAATTATCATCATAATCATTATGATGATGATTATTTATGGCACACTTTAATTTTGTAATTTTTTTGGGGAGGGGAAACAAATTTCTTATTTCACCCTCACAATAACCTTGGGAAATTGATGCTATAAACAGATTAATAGAGATTGAGTGATTTGTCCAGGGTTACAGCTGGTATCTGGGACCAAGCTGAACTCAGGTCTTTCTTACTCCCAAGTCCTATACTCTATCCATTCTGTCACCTGTAAAATTATCCATAGATACCTCCTCTGTATGGTCATCCTTCTTTAGATATTAGGCTACATATCTCTACCTTGTCTACAAGGATAATGTGAGATATTTTGTTTTATATGGCTTACTTAAATCCAGTTATATCATGTCTGTCTAAAGCATTCCCTTGATGAGCTACCATCTACCAATTTTAGAAAGAAAAACAAAACCAGAAAGGGTAATAAATTTTGTTAGGCACTTCCTGTTCTTGATGAAACTGTGCTGACAGGAAGAAATCACATCCCTTTCTTAATTCTCACAAACCATCTCTTTAAAAATGTGTTCTAGAGGCGGTTAGGTGGAGCAGTGGATAGAGCACCGGCCCTGGAGTCAGGAGTACCTGAGTTCAAATCTAAGTCCTGTACACCTAGCTGTGTGACCTTGGGCAAATCATTTAACCCCAATGCCTTAAATAAATAAAAAAAATTTAAAGGTATTCTAAAATCTTATCAGAAACCCAAGTCAAATATACCAATCTATGATTTTAAGATTTCAGTCAATCTTGGTGCGTTTGGCCATCTATCTGTCTAGCTGTCTCACTTCTTTTTCTCTTTCAAATCAGGGCATGTTCACCTTCTGATTTCTTTTATTTTTAAATTTATTTATTCTCATTTTGTACAAATAATTTTTTTATACATTAATAAAATATTCTTGTTTAAGAATAAACAAAATACTCCCTCCCCCCAAAATGAAGACTCACTTGAGTGATAAAGTAAAGGGGAGAGAAAAAAATTAAAATTAAAATTTAAAAAAAATAATAGTAATAATTGTAGGTATGGCCAGGTGGCTCAGTGGACTGAGCACCAGCCCTGGAGCCAAGAGCATACAAGCCCAAATCTGACCCCAGACATCCAACAATCACCCAGCTACATGACCCCATGCAAGCCACCCCAACCCCACTGCCCTGCAAAAACCAAAAAAAGAAAAAAAAAGACCTAAAATAAAACAAAATAGCAATAATAGTAGGGGCGGCCAGGTGGCAGACAGAGCACTGGCCCTTGAGGGAGCAGCATCCAGGTCCAAATCCGGCCTCAGACACCCAACAATCAAGCACCTATGCAGCTCCAGGCAGGCCACCCAGCCCCATTTGCCCTGCACCCCTCCCCCATAATAATAATAAAAAATGTGCTTCAGTCTGTGTTCCAACCCCACCAACTCTGTCGCGGGTGGATCACATTCTTTATGATAAGTCCATCACAAAAGTTACTTCCATATTTTTCCACTGTTGCCATTGCTGATCGCAACTCCCTCCTTTAGTACTTCTCCACTACCATGTACTATATTTTCTCTCTCATTTCACTCTGACTCAGCTGTAGGGTAGCTGAGTGGCCCAGCAGACAGATCCCCAGCCCTGAAGCCAAGAGGCCCCCAGCCCCTATACCACCCCTTAGGCCCAGCATCCACCTGGCCCTATGGTCCTGGAAAGGTCATCCAATCCCAGCCCCTTGCAAGAAGTAAAAAAAGAAAATATTATATCTGACCACTCTCCCCCCATGGGCCACCCTCTCCTCCATCATTCACATCCGCACCCCTTCCCTCTGTCCCCCCCTCTCTCCTTCTTACTCCAGATGTCTATACCCCATTGAGTATATATGCTGTTTCCTCTCCTAGCCAACTCTGATGAGAGTGAAGATTCCCTCATTCCCCCTTGCCTTCCCCCCTTCCATATCATTGCAATAGCTCATTGTAATGAAGAAAAATCTTATTATATGAAATATCTTGGCTTATTCCCCCTCTCCTTTTTCTTTCTCCAATTACATTTCCCTTTTTTCTATTGACTCCATTTTTACACCACATTTTATCTTCAAATTCAGCTTTTTCCTGTGCTTCATCTATAAAAGCTCCTTCTACCTGCTCTATTAACTGAGAAGGTTCATATGAGTATTATCACTATCATATTTCTATACAGGAATACATGCAGTTTATCATCATTAAGTCCCTCATATTTTCCCCTTCTCCTCCAATCTCTATGCTTCACCTAAGTCCTGTATTTGAAGATCAAACTTTCTGTTCAGCTCTGGCCATTCCAATAAGAACATTTGAAATTCCCCTGGTTCATCTTTTTCCCTGGAAGAGGGCATTCAGTTTTGCTGGGTAGTTGATTCTCAGTTGCATTCTAAGCTCTTTTGCCTTCTGGTATATTATATTCCAAGCCCTATGAGCTTCCAATGTAGTTGCTGCTAAGTCCTGTGTGATCCTGACTGCAGCTCCATGGTATTTGAATTGTGTCCTTCTGGTAATATTTTCTCTTTGACTTGGGAGTTCTGGAACTTGGCTATAATATTCCTGGGGGTTGTTTTTTTTGGATCTCTTTCTCAGGGAGACCGATGGATTCTCTCCCTTTCTATTTTGCTCTCGGCTTCTAGGATATCAGGGCAATTTTCCTGTAGTAATTCTTGGAAAAATGATGTCAAGGGTCTTTTCCTGATCATGACTTTCAGGTATTCCAATAATTTTTAAATTATCTTTCCTAAATGTTTTCCATATCAGTTGTTTTTTCCAATGAGATGTTTCACATTTTCTTCTAATTTTTCATTCTTTTGGTTTTGAAGTATTGAGTTCTGATTACTCGTAAAATCAGCAATCTCCCTGAGTTCTATTCTTTGTCTGAAGGATTTGTTTTCCTCAGAGAGCTTTCTTATCTCTTTTTCCATCTGGCCCATTCTGCTTTTTAAAGCATTCTTCTCCTCAATAACTTTTTTTTTTTTAGGTTTTTGCAAGGCAATGGGGTTAAGTGGCTTGCCCAAGGCCACACAGCTAGGTAATTATTAAGTGTCTGAGGTCGGATTTGAACCCAGGTACTCCTGACTCCAAGGCCAGTGCTCTATTCACTGCATCACCTAGCCGCCCCTGCTGACTTCATTTTCATGTTTTTCCTGCATCTTTCTCATTTCTTTTCCCAATTTTTCTTCTATCTCCCTCACTTGATTTTCAAAGTCTTTTTTGAGTTCTGTCATAGCCTGAGCCCAATTTCTGTTTTTCTTGGATTCTTTAGATGCAGGAGCTTGGACTTCTTCTCCTTCAGATTTAGTGTTTTGATCCTTCTTGGGATCATAGGCAAAGTATTTCTCAATGGTGTTCCTCTTTTTTCTCTGCTTACTCATTTTCCCAGCCTGAGCCTGGTTTTGGGGGTGCTTCCTGAGCTTTTGAGGCACCCCCCACAAGGATCTCAGTGTGTGAGGCTCTGTCCTCCCTCCTGGTCTGTGAATGACCATAAGCGCCCCTCCTCTGCCATGGGACTGAGGTGGGGGGGCAGACTGTGATCAGGATCTGAATGTGGTCAGAACCCCAGAGTCCTGTTCCAGGGGTAGAGGACATAGCTCCACAGTCTCTCTCCACTACCTCCCTAGGCTCTGCACTCATGCCTTGGGGGCTCCTGTTTACTGGCTCTGCCTGCTTCTGGTTCCTGGATCTGGGCCACAGTGGCCACACTGCTTGCTTTGTGCCCTGAAGGCTGGGCTTCACGTGCTCACTCTGGCAGAGCTCCCCCGCTGTTCCCCCAAGTTGTGCCTGGTGCTCCCCAGGGTGTAGATCAGGAAACTCCCCACTGCACCCTGGGGCTGTCTCCAGGAGGTTGAAGTTCCTTTGGTCTGGCAGGCTACCCCTCTGGTGGGCCGCCCCTCCAACCCTAGGGGAGCAGAGCCTTTCTGCTCTTTTCCAGGTTACCTTGAGTTGGAGAACTGCTTCACTGAGTCCCTCTGTGGGTTCTGTCTCTCAAAAATTTAGTTAGAGTCCTTAACTTATAAGTTTTAAGAGAGAGCACCTAAGAGATGATCCTCTCTTGTTGCCATCTTGGCTCCGCCCCCACCTTCTGATTTCGCAAAAGTCTAGGATGTATGTTTTTTTTAGGACTTTGCAAGGCAAATGGGGTTAAGTGGCTTGCCTAAGGCCACACAGCTAGGTAATTATTAAGGGTCTGAGCCCAGATTTGAACCCAGGTACTCCTGACTCCAGGGCTGGTGCTTTATCCACTGTGCCACCTAGCTGCCCCTAGGATGTATTTTTAAAGAAATGGTTTATTAGCATTTAGGGAAAGAAAATCTGTGAGAGAGACAGCCTGGTTTCATCCAGATAAATTGTATATAGCTTGTTTGTACATGATTAGCTTCTTTAGACTGAGCTTATCCTTTACCTTTCTTCCCTCGATATTAAGCAATGTGACTTAACAAAGGTAGCATTTCAAAAATGTTTACTGATATCATGACAAACTAATTCATTTCTTTTTTGATAATATTCTACATTTGAATTACTCCTGTACATGTTACATTGCTATACTTATTTCTTTACTCCTATATCTCTTAGCACAGTGCTTCACAATCATTTAATGTGTTTACTGAATACAGTGCTAGTATCTTTTACAAACGTATCTTGAAAATGCAGTAAAATTTTAATATGACATGAAACAAGTGATTCTCCTTTCTATCCAGCCTAACCCTGATGCCAACTTCCATTCATCACAAGATACAGTATTTCAGAGTTCACTCAGTTAAACCATCATTTACTGGCTTCATATCCAAAAGAGTGTTAGAGTTAAGACAACCTGTGTTTTAAACCCTGACTCCATTGCCTGATAGCTCTGTGGCCAAAGCAAGTTAATTAACCTTTCTGGGTTTCATTTGTCTATAAATGAGCAGTTGGGTTTTAATTTCCCTTTCAGTTCTATGTCTGTGATCCTATGAATCACAGAAATTGGAAAGACTTCAATGGCTATCCATAGACTCCCCACAATTTACTACAAGTTCCCCCCCTGCCCCCCATAAGGAGCCTTGCAGTCTCTGTTTGAAGGGAAAGCTAGCATTTTTGAGGCAATCCATTTATACTTATGGACAATTCTAATTGTCCTTAAGGCCCTTCACCAACCTGGTTGTCTTCCTCCAGAGGCTCTCCAGTTTATCGATGTCTTCCATAAGCCATGGTAACCACAAAGGTTGAGCACAGCTGGATTATTATCCCTTCCCCCCTCCTATTCTTGGAAGCTATTCCCCCTAAATGGAGCAAGAGACTGCATTAGCTTTTTTGATCACCCTTCTGACCCGTATTGAGCTTACAATCCACTAAAATCCCCAGA